>NC_083284.1:6339970-6640574 GCF_963506605.1 Zootoca vivipara | reverse complement strand
GTGACCCCAAAGGTCATCCAGTCCAACCCCCTGCAATGCAGGAATCTCAGCTAAAGCATCCCTGACAGATGGCCACCCAACCTCTGCTGAAAAACCTCCAAGGAAGGAGAGTCCACCACCTCCCGAGGGAGTCCGTTCCGCTGTCATTTCTCAAAGGTCTTGCTTCTGAGAGCATTCTCACCATTTGCCAATGCTAGAATGCTATTTTTGGGCTTCTAATTACAAGACTCCCTTTCTGGGTATCAAATTCAGCCAATCATCAATCCTGCAATAACTTGTTTTATGAGCTGAATTTATACGTCCGCCTCTGAGTTCGCTGTGTGGTTCACCAAGTAATTAAAATGCAATCTAAAACAATAAAAAACTATTAAAACTAAAAATACAGATAAAACACATATTTTAAAACTAAGAGGGCCATAAAACCTAACTTAAACAGAAAAGAATCCACTGGCAATGTTTGCTTAAGAGAATAAGAGTCCTCTGATTCATACACACTGCCCAGGCTTGCACCTCGAGGAGCTTGCAGCAGGAGGGAGAGACACCCATGGCTTGGTGTCTCCTCTCTGCCTCTTGGCCTCCTTCCTCTCTGCTTCAGCTTCTGCCCCGGTTCCTGGTCTTCTCTCTGCCACAGACTCTCTCTGCTCACCGAGCCCTGTAATTTCTTCAGCTTCTGACACCTCCTCTTCCCAGTCTTCTCCCACCACCAAAACCCAGGCTCAGATCCTTCTTCCCTTGGTGGTTCCCCAGCTGGTTCCTCCCACCTTTCCCCTGTGTCCAACCAGTCCATGACTCCTGGCTACTTACAGCGAATGCTAATGCTCTGGCCACACCTGCTACATTGCACTCACTCTCACTGGAGAAACGTGCTTAGGTGTTGCTGTTTTCCCAACCTTGGAAGGATACCTGGCAGTCAAAGGTGAGCATCAATAGCCACCACAAATAGCAGGTGCGCTGGCAGGTGATATCCTTCAGGGCACTGGGACAGCAGATGGACTGGCCTGTGAAACCATTGATTTCAGCAACGCTGATCTAGATTTCATGCGACAATTGCAGCATTCAAACACTTCAGCCTATCAGGATACTCTCTTACTGACCTTCAGGTGCACCATGCCTCCTGGCCTTGAAAAAAGGAACTTTGAAGGAAAAGTTGATGGCGAAACTGTTTTGCAACTCACCAAGAGTTTAATCCTATTCATCTGGGTCTGAACAGAGACAATGGTGGCCTGTCTCATTAGAAGTGCTACTTTACTTGGCAATGCTAAGATGATTTTGTTATCTCCACCTGCTGCTGTTGTGACATGCTTATTTCACCTGCATTTAAGCTTCGATTGAACTGTCAGAGGCTGTACTTTTTGCCTTTCATGACCTTTTAGCGCCAACGTTTACGCTTTTCCTTCACAGCTGTGTCTGTGTGTGTAATTCCATACACACCATATATATAAAGCACATCCATGCACACACACCCCAAAAAAAGGAATCCCGGGAACTGTAGTTTGTCTCCCCACAGAGCAGCAGCTCCCAGGACCCTTAACAAACTACAATTTCCACGATTATTGTGGAGGGTGCTTTAAATGTGCTAGGTATATGCAGTCCATGTCTATGATGCATCACAAATCTGGCTGATGTCATAATGAACGTATTAGTATTCAAGGTTCCACAACGCAATGGTTTGGGTTGTCTTCTCAGAGGTGGTGCTCCTTTTAGTAGTACATAAGAACATGAGAAGAGCCTGTTGGCTCACCTACAGGTGGTACCTAACACCAAGGAAATCAGCGCTAATACACCCAGGAACCTCACCAAAATGCTGGAGAGGGTGCAACTCCACAGGCACATACCTCCACATGTGGTGCGAATGCCCCAAAATCCAACTATTCTGGACAACAACCATAAAAGAAATATGCAAAATAACTAAGCAAGTATTAGAAATCACCCAGAACTGGCCCTACTAAACACCTTCCAAGACAATAATGCCCACTCACATCACAAAGAACTTATAACCTACCTATTCTCAGCAACCAGAAACATCATAAGCTGACACTGGAGAGACCTGTCAGGAGTAAGCATGGGCCAATGGTACCAAATAGTATGGGAAACAGCCTTACTAGAAAAATTAACCAATAAACTAAAAATGACACGGGGACAAATAGAAGAAGCCGCCTTCACCCCGGTATGGCTCCCCTTTATCACATACACAGCCCAAAAAGACAATGACAATAATCAGGGGCATTGCTAGCCGCTTTGGCATCCGGGGCGTCAAAGCGGAGGCACCCCCCGGAGGTGGGGCACCGCTCCGCAGCATTGTGACGCTGGCTTGCTCCCTTGGCTGACGCGCGTTCTCCCTTCCTGCTGCGGTGCGCGCTCTCCCTGGATGGAGTCGAGGGGCAGGCCAGCGAGGGGCGTCACAAGCGTATCCTCACTGGCCCGCCCCTCAACTCCACCCAGGGAGAGCATGTGGAAGCAGTAAGGGAGAGAGCGCGTCGGCCAAGGGAGCAAGCTAAGCCCGGCAGCCGCCCGGCTAAAACCTCGCTAGGCGCTGCAGAGGATTGCTCAGCCAATGCACGCTCTCCCTGCTGCAGCGTGCGCTCTTCCTGGACGGAGGCGAGGGGTGTCACGCCACCCACAAGCGTGCCGCCACCTCGCATGCATTTTGGGGCGGGGCGCACCACGCGCAGGGGCGGGGTGCGTGTTTTGGGGGCGGGGTGGGCAGCCGTGATGGCGCCCCTGGGGTCGCGCTGCTAGGGGCGGCCCGCCCCCACCGCCCAAATCTTCCTATGCCCCTGACAAGAATCCACCAACAGCATACGAATCAATATGGCTAACCTGATCCAAAACACCTACACACCCCACTCTTACATGAAAACAAAGTTCACCACAGCCAATCACAAATGAACAACCACACCCTAGGCCAGGCATCTCCAAACTGCGGCCCTCCAGATGTTTTGGCCTACAACTCCCATGATCCCTAGCTAACAGGACCACTGGTTGGGGAAGATGGGAATTGTAGTCCAAAACATCTGGAGGGCCAAAGTTTGGGGATGCCTGGCCTAGGCCAACCCCAACCTCTCTCACCACCAAGGAACACAAGCGAATAGCAAAGAGAACCTGCACAAGCAACGCTGACACAAAACCCCACACATACATTAAGTAAAATAGAAACATTGCCACCCACCCATCTTTCTCCCATCTACCTCTTTCCCCCTTTTCTTCCTAATGTAACACTAATGTCTCAACAAATAAAACTGATCTGTAGAAAATGTAACTTGAAAAAAGAGACACTGCACATACTTTTGTAAACCAAGAAATCTTTGATAAAAATACAAGGCGGAGGAGGAGGAAGAGGAAGAGGAAGAGGAAGAGGAAGAGGAAGAGGAAGAGGAGGAGATCCTGTTGGTTCAGGCAAATGTAAGCGTACAGTCGCACCTTGGAAGTTGAACAGAATCCATTCCAGAAGTCCATTCGACTTTCAAAACATTCGGAAACCAAATCGCAGCTTCTGATTTGCTGCAGGAAGCCCCTGCAGCCAATCAGAAGCTGCAGAAGTCCCATTGGACGTTCGGCTTCCAAAAGAATGTTCGCAAACCGAAACAATCACTTCTGGGTTTGCAGCATTTGGGAGCCAAAACGTCTGAGTTCCACGGCGTTTCGGATGCAAGATACGACTGTACGACTGCTATTGCAAGGTGTACGTTGCTAAGTCTGCCTGCAAAGCAGCTAAGGACTTCCAGAACGACCGAGGATTATTTTCTCAGAGGTTCAGACTTAGTCATACTAATGGCAGTAGTTTGATGGCAGAGGAGCAAAGGTCTTGCTCTGTTCTGATCCAGCTGCCTAGGTTTAGCAAGAGCAGATGTCCAGCAACAAATTCCCCCTGTGATCTAATGATGCCAGCTCTTTCCAAGGTCGCCTTAGGGCACACGTTCCAAGTGTCCCTATTTTCCAGGGACAGTCCTGGATTTACAGAAGCCATCCCAGTTTCTTGTTTGATTCCGGACTGTCCCACTTTTCCTTGGGACATCGCGATTTTCATCAGAGAAATGTTGGAGGTTATGCAACCCCCCAAGCCATCTGGAGGCAGCCCCTGTATAAGGAAGTGTATTTTTTTAAAAAATGTTCAATGTTTTTATATATTTTGGAAGCCGCCCAGAGTGCCTGAGGCAACCCAGTCAGATGGGCAGAGTGTTATTATTATTATTATTATTATTATTATTATTATTATTAATGATGATGGAATAGGACATCTAGAGTTGCCATGTGCCCTCTTTTTCCAGGACACATCCTCTTTTTCAGGGGTAAAATTTCTGTCTGGGTGGATTTTTAACATTTGCCAAACTGTCACTGTCTATACATTCTGGATGAGGCATAGACATAACTGATGGTTGAAGACTTGCTTTGCTCTTCAATTTTCCTGTCCCCCCCCCCCCCGGCAATATATCACAGCTTCTATAGCCTTCATATAGTAGGGGTGTTTAAAATGAGAGTCGTCATAGCGTCCTCCTCTCTCTTTTTTTCTTTTTTGCTCCTCAAAATACGGCAACCCTAGAACACCCCTATTTTCATAGGAGAAATGTTGGGGAGTATGGGAGGAGATACAGCCGCCACCTTCTGATGGGGTTTTCTCAGGACAATGGAAGGCATGTGTGCTGTGTCTGGTTGGTCACACTTGCCATTCTTCTGATAGGAAATGCTCTGCTCACACAAAAACAGGGGATCGAGGAGGGTCAGCTGTGGGAGGGGGAGTGAGAAATGTCCCTATTTTCACCAGAGGAATGTTGGAGGGTGTGCAGAGGTCTTGCTATGTAATTCCCCCATGATCTAATGAGGTCACCTCTTTGCAAGGCTGTCTAAATGTTGCATCAATTTTGCCCAGGAAACTTTGGTGATTAAGCTGCTGGAAAGTGACAGATGGTCGGCCCACTTTAGAGCCTATCGCCCAAAGGGTGATGGATGAGCTTTTTTTTTCCTAGGCCATTTTAGGGCCGTGTCCTGCTAAGAAGTGGGCAGCATTAGATGCCAGGATCCTCTCCCCAAGACTGAACGCCCTCCTTTGGGCAGAGCTGCAGAAAGGACATGTGTGTCTTGGCCCTCTTCCCATGCTCATGTGCTGGAGAGCACACATCATCGGGGAGCCTGCCAGGAATGAGCTGATAGTGGCGGCGGCAGTGGTGACGGCGCAAGGGGTCACTGGGAGAGGTATCTCAAGAAAGATACACAGCTTCCCTTGGCTGCAACAGGGAACAGAGTGTTCCCTGCAAGGACTCAGCCCGGATTCTTCCAGCCCGAGAAACTGCAACTCCTCCAGCAGCTTCCAAAAATGCCATTATTGGTCCCTGAGGGACAATGGGACAGGACTTTTAAGCAAAGTTTTGTGATAGTGCCATGGCAGTGATAAGTCAAGTCCCAGTGCTCAAGAGGAGATGGTGGAGACATTATTCGGGGGGGGGGGTGTTCATCTTTTTTAGACCTACATTTACCAGGCTGCAAACTCAGATTGCGTACATACCATACAGTGGTACCTCAGGTTAAGAACTTAATTAGTTCTGAAGGTCCGTTCTTAACCTGAAACTGTTCTTAACCTGAGGTGCCACTTTAGCTAATGTGGCCTCCCGCTGCTGCCAGGCCCCCGTCGCGTGAATTCTGTTCTCATCCTGAAGCAAAGTTCTAAACCCGAGGTACTATTTCTTGGTTAGCGGAGTCTGTAAGCTGAAGCGTCTGTAAACTGAAGCGTCTGTAACCCAAGGTACCACTGTACTTTTAAAGCACCTGACTGCCCCCAAGGAATTGTGGGAACTGCAGTTTTCTGGGAGCTGTAGTTTGGCGAGGGGCAAACTGCAGTTCCCAGGATGCTTTGGGGGAAGCCACACCCTTTAAATGCTGAAAAGCTCTTGTCCTCAGAAAATTCTTCCTAATGTTTAATCTGAATCTCCTTTCTGGTAACTTGAATCCATTGGTTCAGGTCCTTACCCTCCAGAGCAGGAGAAAACAAGCTTGCTCCATCTTCCATGTGACAGCCCTTAATATACTTGAAGATGGCTATCATATCTGCTCTCAGTCTCCCCTTTTCCAGGCTAAACATACCCAGCTCCTTCAACCTTTTCTCATAAGGCTTCATTTCCAGAGTCTTGATCATCCTGATTGCCTTCCTCTGCACACATTCCAGCTTGTCAGCATCCTTCTGAAATTGTGGTGCCCAGAATTGGACACACTGTTGCATGTGTGGTCTGATCAAGGCTGAATAGAGTGGTACAATTATTTCCCTTGATCTGGACACTAGACTTCTGTTGAAGCAGCCTAGAATTGCATTAGTTGTTTGCGTCATTGCTTGTTTGTTTGTTTGTTTGTTTGTTTGTTTGCTGCTGCATCACACTGGTTACTTTTGTGAACACCCTGGGAGCTACTGAGGGGTCACACTGATGCTCACGTGCACCGCCTTGGAGACCCTCTGCCAGGTCTCGGGCCCATGTCTTCCCTAGCCCTGCTTTGAACCGGAGGTTGCAGCAATAGAGCCTGAGTCCTTGTTGACTGCAAAGCATGTTCTCTGCTCCTGAGAGCTGACCTCCTTTACTGGCCTCCTTTGCTGGCTGAGTTTGGCACTGGTCTGGGCCGAGGTTGCAGATGCATCAAAGAGCAGGACACAAAACAAGGAGGCGCCAAACGAGAGGGAGACAAAGGGGGACATGGCCAAAGAACCCCAGAGGAAGTTGCTCATTGTGTACGAAAGCAGAGATCCGTCTCATAGAAGTTCGAAAACAAAGCCCGTTCTGTCTTTCCCTTTGGCGGAAGGTAGCAAGCAGGACCATTCACGGTGTCCTGCTTTTACCCCTCCCCACTCTTTCTACCTTCCCCACCAATGGAACAAAAATGGAGTAGCCCTCCTCAAGCTGCTAAACATGAGTGGCCAGCTCAGATCTTTCCACAGAACACTTCCAAGGAAACTGGCTGGGTTCTCTAGGTGGGAAGGAAGAGCAACCAAGGTTCTTGGAGAGAAGGAGGTGGCCCCTCCCCTCCCACCCTGTCATCAAAAATTATGGGAAATTATGTGCATTTTTTCACACAGAATCAGCTGGTGAAAAGCTGGGGACTTGGCAAGTCAAGTGTGTTCTTTTTGGCAAGCGCCCCAGCCAAGCCTGAAAAGGGACAGTGTGGGAGCTGTCTCAGCTGGGAGCTGCTCAAGGCACAAAGGACTCTCCCCCCCTCCACCCTATGGCCACATGGCTCACTTTTGGGGGGGCTTCTGGTTTTGCTTGTCTTCTCCTGGCCTCAGTCCACTCATTCTCCAACTTCCTTGGTGGGTTGGCTGGTTGCGGTTCCTTGAGGGAGCAAGACGAACCCTGCGCCATCAGGCCAATGGGGCCTGCCATTCAATGTCCTGCTCTCACAACCATGGTCCAGCAGATGCCCTTGGGAAGGCTGCAAGCAGAACTGAGCGCAACAACCCTCTTCCCGCCTGCAATTGCCAGCAACTGGAGATTTGGAGGAATTTACTGCCTCCGACGATGGATGCTCTGCGTCTGGCTTGGTCGCCAGCCTCCAAAGCCACTTGCAACAACTCAGAATGAAAATAAATAGGGAAATAAGCAGAATGGTGTAAGTCAGATCAATGAAATAGACAGAAATCTCAGCGTAGAAAGGCTTTTGATTCTGTTGCCCTAAGACATCCCAGGGGCCAGAGGATACATAGAATCATAGCATTGTAGAGTAGATGAGACCCCGAGCTGCAGCTTCCTTGTGGCAGCCCTTTAGATATCTGAAGATGACATATCCTGTCTCCTCTCAGTCTCCTCTTCCCTGGGCTGAACATACTCAACTCCCTCAACCGTTCCTCATAAGGCTTGGTTTCCAGACCCTTGACCATCTTGGCGCATAGACAAATGCATTTGTTCCCCAGCGGAGGGCGCTGTTGTGCTCAGGTCCTTCTCGGGGGCTTCCCATAGGCAGTTGGTTGGCTGCTATGAGAACAGGCTGCTGGACCGAATGGGCTTTTGTCCTGATATACTGAATTCCAGGGCTCTTCCTTTATTCATTATTCCCAGAGAAATTTGGCTGAGCGCTGCTGAAAATATGAATTAGACGTACCCTTGGTCTGATCTGGCAAGACTCCCCTCACAGTTTTATTAGGGTTTTGCTGAATTTCCGCCTGCAAATATTTTGGGATTGAAAGAGGAGGGCCTTCAAGAGACACAAAATGTTCCCTGAGAAATGAAGTTGCTTTTACGTTTTGCTGTTTTGAAGCTGTGGGTTTTCTTTGTTGTTGTTGCTGCTGCTGCTGCTGTATTGATTTTATTTTATTTTTATTTTATTTATTGAATTTATATACCACCCTGAACCCAGGGGTCTCAGGGCGGTTGTCCAGCAAATCAACAAACAATACACAAGTTTGCTTCATACACCCAATTTTGCATGCCATTCCTTCTCCCCTTGGTATGGTTCTGTGCATTGTTTTTACCAACATGGGTATTTTCCTGCACAGTTTGGGGTTGGAGAACAGACTGTATCATCACAGCAGTAGGGAATTGTCAGTTTCAAAGGATAGCCAGCTGTGCTTCGGTTTGCATGCTGATTGACAGGGGGCATGCCGGATTAGTCTGTGTCAAAACCGATTGATTCACATTAATCGAACCAGAGAGTGTGCAGTTTCCCCCCCCCCCCAACCCTCGCCCTTTTCTCTTTTCGCTGGGGATATAGAAAAACGCTTCCTGCTAAAGAGCAAAAGGTGACTCTGGAAATACTGATGGCAAATCATCCATCCAGACAAATCATAAAAGGGCAAATGCGACGGGTGCTCAAATCTGTTCACTTGGAGACTTGGAAAAATAGTTCCGTGATGGCCGAGCCTCTCCCAAGACTATTCTGTGTTTGTTTTTCCAGCTTCCAAGTCCCTCCCTCCCTTTGGTTTTCTAAGAATGTGAACTTGGAGGTTAACCCCTGGCCTGCACCATGTTCTTGAATATTGCAGATCTGACTTGGCGGCGGGGGGGGGGGGGGGAGACGAGAAGAAGATTTGGCTCCAAGCTCCCATATTATCATTGTCACTTCAGCGCTGTGCTAAAATCACCATTATTCATATCATGCCGTCAGAGCACAATGCCATGTCTGCATTATACATTTAAAGCACCACGGTGCTGCTTTAAACAGTCGTGGCTGCCCCCCCCCCAAGAATTCTGGGAGCTGTAGTTTTTTTTTTAGTTTTTTTTTAAGGGTGAGGAGAGGTGTTAGATCCCCTGGTCTCCTTACAGAGCTACAGTTCCCAGAGCTCCCTGAGAAAAGGGATGGACTGTTAAACCCACTTGACATGAGTCAACAGTGTGATGCAGCAGCTAAAAAAGCCAATGCAATTCTGGGCTGCATCAACAGGAGTATAGCGTATAGATCAAGGGAAGTAATAGTACCACTGTATTCTGCTCTGGTCAGACCTCACCTGGAGTACTGTGTCCAGTTCTGGGCACCACAGTTCAAGAAGGATACTGACAAGCTGGAACGTGTCCAGAAGAGGGCAACCAAAATGGTCAAAGGCCTGGAAACAATGCCTTATGAGCAACGGCTTAGGGAGCTGGGTATGTTTAGCCTGGAGAAGAGAAGGTTAAGGGGTGATATGATAGCCATGTTCAAATATATAAAAGTATGTCATATAGAGGAGGGAGAAAGGTTGTTTTCTGCTGCTCCAGAGAAGCGGACACGGAGCAATGGATTCAAACTACAAGAAAGAAGATTCCACCTAAACATTAGGAAGAACTTCCTGACAGTAAGAGCTGTTCGGCAGTGGAATTT
Source organism: Zootoca vivipara (assembly GCF_963506605.1). NCBI lineage: Eukaryota > Metazoa > Chordata > Lepidosauria > Squamata > Lacertidae > Zootoca > Zootoca vivipara. Next base: position 6,630,809 of record NC_083284.1, on the reverse strand, counting down.
GCTGCCAAGGAGTGTGGTGGAGTCTCCTTCTTTGGAGGTCTTTAAGCAGAGGCTTGACAGCCATATGTCAAGAATGCTTTGATGGTGTTTCCTGCTTGGCAGGGGGTTGGACTGGATGGCCCTTGTGGTCTCTTCCAACTCTATGATTCTATGATTAAACCCCAGAGAGAATTGTAGCTCAGGTGGGGGAATAGGGTCTCTGAGTAACTCTTGGCACCTCAAATCTGACACCTTCGCTCCACAACCTGCTCAGTCTTCTTGGCTGAAATGCAGGGAACATGGATCATGCAACAGCAGCAAGGTCTGAAGGTCATGTCTGGACATGCTCTCACTGCGAGGGGTGGCAGCCGGCAGTCCCCGACCTTTGATAAGCACCACCTGCTTTTGCAACTGGCAACCCATATTCTCTCTTCCCTGTCTCTGCTGGAAAGAGGTGGGGAGAAGATAGGAAGAAAAGCTGTCTCGCTGCAAGAAACTGGGGGAGGCAAGGAGGCAACTTCACCACCATGCTTTTTCATTTTTCTAATTTTGTTTTTATGCTGCCATTCTGGAGACTCAAAGCAGAAGGCATAAAAGCAGAATGTCATCATTCTTTTTTAAAAATAAAAATAAAAAAATAAAGCCAGCCATAAAATGTCACAATAAAAGCATCAAGAGCAGAAACGCAATTAACTAAAAGGAGAGGCATCAATCACGGGCTGCTTAGAGGCAGTCAAAACAAAACAAGGAAAGTCTCATGACCTCCAAGATGCAGCAGGCCAGGCCGAGACTTAAGCTGGCTGAGAGGGGGAAAGGAGTCTGGTTGCTGAAGTTGCTTCTGCATGTATCATCGATGCTCAAACGTACGCGCGTGCTGACGCTATCATGAAGTTTGGTCTCTGTGGCATTTCAGCTGGGCTGGATCATTTGGACACGCCAGCTCAGGGATCACCCACACTTCCTTTTGTCCAACTGCCTTCAAATGCTCTATAGAATCATAGAATTGTGGAGCTGCAAGGGACCACAAGGGTCATCTAGTCCAGCCCCCTACAATGCAGGAATCTTTTTGCCCAATGTGGGGCTCGAACCCGCAACCCTGAGATTAAGAATCTCACGCTCTACTGACTGAGCCATAGCGCTCAGTCAGAGGTAACGGCAATTCGGGTTCCCTCCGGATTGTTTTCTCCTGCTCTGGAGGACAGGACTCAAACCAATGGCTTCAAGTTACAAGAAAGGAGATTCCGACTAAACACCAGGAAGAACTTCCTGGCAGTAAGAGCTGTTCAACAGTGGAGCAGACTCCCTCAGGAGGTTGTGGACTCTCCTTCCTTGGAGGTTTTTAAACAGAGGTTGGATAGCCATCTTTGAGGGATGCTCTTGCTGAGATTCCTGCATTGCAGGGGCTCAGAATAGAGGACCCTTGTTTTATGATTCTGTGGTTCTATTAAGCTACTCCTGACCGTTAGGTCCAGTCGCAGACGACTCTGGGGTTGCAGCGCTCATCTCGCTTTACTGGCCGAGGGAGCTGGCGTACAGCTTCCGGGTCATGTGGCCAGCATGACTAAGCCACTTCTGGCGGACCAGAGCAGTGCACGGAAATGCCATTTTCCTTCCTGCCAGAGCGGTACCTATTTATCTACTTGCACTTGACGTGCTTTCGAACTGCTAGGTGGGCAGGAGTTGGGACCAAGCAACAGGAGCTCACCCCGTCGCAGGGATTCGAACCGCCAACCTTCTGAGCGGCAGCCCTAGGCTTTGTGGTTTAGACCACAGCGCCACCTGCGGTTCTATTATCCTGTGGTTCTATTATTCTAAGGCAAATGCTCTACGGGGGCTTGTAGGGTTATGCTGGGGCCAAACCACAAGCCCCGGAGAGCTTGATTGAGCCCCTGCTCATCCACCTCGTAAGCCCCTCGCGACCAGCATGCGACTGTCCTGTATGTGACCAGGCCATTAAGCTCATCTCACTTAGCAGATAATAAATATCACCGGCCCCTGTTTTGCCAATGGAGATTTTAATCTGCGGAAGAGCTTAACAGCTCTCTCGGGCCTACGCAATAGAAGGGCCAATTTCTCCTCTGGTGCAAATTCATTTACTGCCATGGATGAGAGCTGGGGTTGCTTTAAGGATGAACGTGGCCCCAGGGATGAATAGAGCCAAGAACAGCCGCTCGCATCTCTAAGCCTGCGGTGTTCAGCTGGGAAGCCGATCGGTGCATTTCGTCACACGCTAGTAATTCATCAGCCAGCAGCCCGATTCACAGACAGTGAGGCGAACACAGGCCTCTGCACAACCAAACTCCATTCTCCAGCCACGTCAGGGAGCTAGAGAATGAATAAATCTCAATTTGGTCACGTACCAGGAATGTTGAGCGGAACGCTAAGAAGCCTCATCGTAAGTTACTTCTGGTGGCTAAGAGTATAGGAAGCCCAAAGGGAGATTTGACTTGAAGCGGAGAACCCCATTCATTGTTTCATAAAATCATAAAATCATGGTAGAATTGCAGAGTTGGAAGTGGCCATGAGGGTCTTCTAGTCCAACCCCTGCAATGCATGGATCTTTTGCCCAATGTGGGGCTTAAATCCACAACCCTGTGATTGAGAATCTCATGCTCTACCAAGTAAGCTACTCTCAAGCCTTGGGGTCTCCAGGTTTGCTTGGCTCCCTCCAGATGGTAGGTGCAGGGTTCAAATCTCCAGTCATCTGGATAAGTCGGTAGACTCGTAATCTGGTGAACTGGGTTCGCTTCCCCGCTCCTCCACATGCAGCTGCTGGGTGACCTTGGGCTAGTCACACTTCTCTGAAGTCTCTCAGCTCCACTCACCTCACAGAGTGTTTGTTGTGGGGGAGGAAGGGAAAGGAGAATGTTAGCCACTTTGAGACTCCTTAAAAAGAGTGAAAGGCAGGATATAAAGTCCAAACTACTCTTCTTCTTCTTCTTCTAACCATATGCTGCATTTGATGCTTATAGTCTGTAGAATCGTAAAGTTGAAAGAGACCGCGAGGGTCACCTAGTTCAACCCTCTGCGATGCAGGAATATTTTGCCCAATGTTGGACTCAAACCCACGACCCTGAGATTAAGAGTCTCATGCTTTACTGACTGAGCTATCCAGTGAGACTTAAAAGGAAAACAACAAAGCTAGGACCATTTCCTAATACTGGAAAGAAGGGAGACGGTAACACACCATTATTTTTTGCCTTTATAGCCCGCTTTTTTCCACGCATGCACACACAAAGACACGCCTACCTTCCTCTCGATGCAGTTAAGTAGTATTGCATCTCAAGGGAACATCCCAGCATAGGTGCCGACTCCCTGGGGCCTTGGGTGCCAAAGCACCCACAAAATACCCCGTGAAGGGGTCTGGCAAGAGGCTGACAGAGAGCCCTGGAGCTGTGCACCTGTCAATCTTTTCTGTGCCAAACTCAGGCAACTGCCTGTGTTCCTAACTCTGGTGCAGGTGCCATTCAAGCAGGTCCCCAAAAGGGAGAGGGGGGGCTATATTGAGCACACATTTGCATCGTATTTGCATGCCCCGATTTATATGCACAGAGGCAAAAGAGTTAGAAACAGTTGCTAAAATTGCAGTCAAAGTGCTGTCGGTCTGCTGCCCAGGTGTTAATGTCTTGGTGGGCACCGCTTCTCGGGTCCCCCAACTCTCTGGTCTTTGACAAGGCAGCCCCTTAAAGAGAGGACCCTACCGAACAGAGGAATGTCCTCCGTAAAGCAGGAGCACCCGAATGAAAATGAGTGCTGTGGATGAGCACAGTTGCCGATATCGGCCTGAGGCTGAATTGCATATATCCCAGCCTCCATCTCTCCCTCCCTCCAAGCTGAGGTCTAAAAAATCTGGCTGGCTTGTCTGTTTTCCAAATGCTTCTTCTCACGGGGCAGAGGAAGCCGTGTAGAAGCAAGTTACTCTCCTGCTGGAATAAATCACTGCTGTTTGGGAATCAGGGTGGATCGGTGCAGCCCAAAGCATCTATTTTGGTCAATAAAGGCCACAACTGTCTATACTCGCTCCAGAAATATTGGTAATTTTTTTTAATGTCTCCCAGGGAAATAGCTCTCTGGTGGTCCACCTCCTATATCTGTGGACCCCCAGGCATGGACTTGCTCAGTGATGGCAGGGATCAGCCACTATTTTTACCTTTCCCATAATGCTCTGGGGTGGCGTTACCTCAGGGGCATTGTGGGAAATTCAAAAGGGTGGTTTGCAGACCCGGGGCAGGTGGCAGTGCCTGTGGGCCTTACCTGAGGATGTTGGACCTGCTTTACGGGATAAAAAGTAAATAGAATTGTAGAGCTGGAAGGGGCCATGAGGGGTATCTAGCCCAACCCCCTGCAATGCAGGAATCTTTTGCCCAATGTGGGGCTTGAACACAGAGATTATGAGTCTCTACTACCAGAGCTATCCCTGCCCAGAGGAACTTTCAGTCTTAAATTTGACACACCGCAGGGTCAACTGGGGGGGGGGAGGGAAGGAGGTTAAACGGTGGGGAGATGTGTTTATTTCACAGAACGGTTGGACTTTTGAGGAGGGAGTTGAAGGGGGAGAGCAAAAAAGAGCATCACCAAGGCATTTTGGGAGTCGGTTCCAGGCTGCTCCAGAATGCAAGTCTGGTGATAAACAAATGCCCTTCCAAAAGGGACTTGAGGCTTGCCAATTGCGGCACAAGAAACCTCTGAAAGATTCTGGCTGCATCCCTGCCTGGGATTCCAGAATAATAGCTCGGCTATTTTGTTTAAAACCGAGAGAGAGAGAGCATAACACGTGACATCCTCTTTTAGGGAGATGTGTGAAATAGCATGACAATTTAATAAACAACACAGGCTAATCATAGAATCCTAGAGTTGGAAGGGACCCAAGGGTCATCTAGTCCAACCCCCTGCAATGCAGGAATCTCAGCAAAAGCATCCGTGACAGATGGCCATCCAACCTCTGCTTTAAAACCTCCAAGGAAGGAGAGTCAGTTCACCACCACTCGTGGGAGTCTGTTCCACTGCCGAAAAGCTCTTACTGTCAGAAAGTTTTTTTTTCCAAATGTTTAGTCGGAATCTCCTTTCTTATAACTTGAAGCCCTTGGTTCGAGTCCTACCCTCTGGAGCAGTCGAAAACAAGCTTGCTCCCTCTTCTATCTGGCAAGCCCTTGAGATATTTGAAGGTGGCTATCATATCTCCTCTCCTTTTTTCCAGGCTAAATATATTTCCAGGTTGAAATCTTTTGTTAGAAGGGGTGTCCATCTTCAATGTTTCCTCTTTTTTCTTTCTTCCCTTCATTCCCTGGTACAGTTAACAACGTACCAGCTCCAAAATAGCTGCAACTTTTAAGCAAGGGTGTGCTTTTACTCACAGCCTTACTGGTTAATATTTGCTGGTTAAAATCCTCGCCTCTGCCTGTGTGCTGGCACACACCATTAGTCAACCAGAGTCTTCAGGGAAGGGCAAGAACTCAGGGGCAAAGCATTTTCCTGGCAGGCAGAAGCTCGTAGGTTCAATCCTCAGCATCACCAGGTACGTCTTGGAGAGATCCCTGTCTTAAATCCCGGAGAGCTTCAGGTAGCTGCCATCCAGTGCAGTGCAGATCAGGGCTGAGGAAACTCAGTCCTTTGGGTCGAATTCAGCCCAGCAGAGGATGCTGTTTGGCCCACAAGGCTGTTTATCATTATTTATATGCCTCCCTTGATCCGTAGATCTCAGGGCAGTTGGCAACATAAAACCACAGTACAATAAACATAAAATGCATAATAAAAAACAAACAACAAAAACAAACACCCCCCCCTTTCTACAACACATTTAAAAGGGTGTCAGATGTCAATCAGCCCAAGGCATGGTTGAAGAGGAATGTTTTCGCCTGGTGCCTAAAGGTGTACAATGAAGGCACCAGGTGAGGCTAGCTGGGGAGGGCGTCCCACAAATGGGGAACAGAAAATGTCCCTTCTCATGTTGCCACCCTCTGGACCTCAAAGAAGAGACTCAGAGGATGATGTCTGCGTTTAGGGAGGTTCATATGGAGAGAGGTGGAACAGGGAGAGGGAAGAAGGGAGGGAGAGTTTCACAAAGCTCCCGGCTCAGTCATGCAGCCAATCCCTGCAGGGAGCAGGCTTCAAGTCACCACCCTATCACCTGGGATAGCTCAGTGCATGGAGCATGAGACTCTTTATCTCAGGGTCGTGGGTTCGAGTCCCACGTTGGGCGTAAAGATTCCGGCATTGCAGGGAGTTGGACTGGATGGTCCTTGTGGTCCCAACCCTACAGTTCTGTGATTCTGTGACTTCAACCCTGCCGAGCAGGTGTGTTGGAGTCCTGAGGACCATCACCTGATGTCACTGTGATGGCAGCTGCTTGGCAAGAGAGTTTCCCCATCCACCTGTCAAATTTGGCCTGCAAGGTGTAAGGGAGTTAAGGATTTGGCCCACCGGCCAGATCCAGTTCACTTCTGGCATGTAGACGATCCTGAGCTGGAGAGCCGAAAGGTCTGACCCTGTATGCATCATTTTCCTGTGTTTGGTTTGCCAGTGCAACTCACGAGAGCTTGAAGCCTGTATTCAGGATCTACTTATGTTCTTGTGAATGAATATATCACTTGCCCTGGAATCTTGCAGCTTCTGAAGTTGAAGCCCACAGTTCAGACTCTGCAGATCCAGGACCCCCACAGTGTTGCTGGGTGTTTGTTTTTTCCTCCCCTCTACAAACAGGTTTCGGAGGCTCCTTTTCTCAGCCAGCAAACTATGGGGCCTTCTTGTGAGAGGGTGTTTTCTGTTCTCACTTTCAGGATTCCAATGTTTCCTTGCCCGCGATGCCAAGCGCTCCCCTTGGAGCTGTTTTGACACCGGGGTTTAGCACCAGTGCCTTGGAAGTGCACGCTATTTACCCATAATACAAATTAACACCACAGTCACGCAGCGTCATGATTCATCTAAAATTAAAAAACAGTCAGGCTGAGTCAGAGAGTTATTCTTAGAGTTCCCTGGGCATTAGCCACGGAGCCCGGGCAGAGTGCAAGAGAGCCACCTGCTGGACAGAGCCAGGAAACGCCACGTGCCGGAACTCCGAGAGGGTTAGTGGGGGATTAATGGGGACAAATGGGGATTAATAGACAAGAGAGGATTTGATGCTTGCACAATAAAGCCTCTTCCAATTATCCAAGAACATCATGCCACAATCAAAGGACTGGCCCTGCTGGCTTCTTAGCCGTTCTGCTTTCTATTTCTGAAGGCAAAACTCCAGGAGCGGATAATGGCATTAGGGCAAGCACTCATTATTACTTTTGGGAGAAGAATCTCGCCTTGAGGTTTTGGCTGAGGCTGGGTTGACACACAAACGCCCAGACACAATCAATTCCCAGTAATAATGGAGACCAGGCTTTCCCAACCTGGTGCCCTCCAGGTGCGTCAGGCTTCCTGCATTGCAGGGGGTTGGACTAGATGACCCTTGGTGCCCCTTCCAACTCTACTTTTGTTTTTGTTTTGTTTTTCATATGTATTTTGTGTCTTTATATTGTGATTTTATGTTGTAACCGCCCTGAGACCTATGGGTATAGGGTGGTATACAAATTGTTCTAGTTGTAAGTAGGTTGCAGTGTTGGTCTGCTGTAGTCGAAACAAAATAAAAAAATTCCTTCCAGTAGCACCTTAGAGACCAAGTAAGTTTGTCTATTGTATTTTAATATTTTGTTGAAAGCCGCCCAGAGTGGCTGGGGAAACCCAGCCAGATGGGCGTGGTATAAATAATAAATTATATATAATAAATAAATATATATAATTCCCATCTGATTGGGTTGCCACTCTGGGCGGCTCCCAACACAATACTAAAAACACAATAAAACATCAAACATTTAAAACTTCCCTTTAAAGGGCTGCCTTCAGATGTCTAGAAGGGATATTTACAGTAGATTCAAGCATTGCTGGGGATTGGACTAGATGACCATTGGGGCCCCTTCCAACTCTACAATTCTCCAATTGTATAATTCTATGATTCTGTGATGCTAAGAAGGATAGAAGTACCTAAACTGTATAGACATTTATTCATGTATGCAACTACAGCGTCGAGAATGTTGCTTGCCCAAAAATGGAAAGAAGTCCCAGCAAAGGAAAAATGGATACAAAATCTTATGAAATATGCAGAAATGGCAAAGCTTACCAGAAGAATAAGAAATTAAGAGAACAAACTTTTTATAAAAGAATGGAAATGGTTTATTGAATATTTACAGATAAATTGTAAACAGTTAACAATACTGGCAGGATTACTGTAATAACCTGCAGCTACATAAGATTATCTATTTAAAGAAGGTAAGTAAATGAGTAAGTTAAGTTAATTTGGATATGCAGAAGATATCAAAAATAAATTTAAGAAACTGCAGAAAGAGGGGGAAGGAAGTCAAGTTTTAAAACGTCAAAATGTCTAAAGACCATTTTTTGCTGTATTGTTTTGTAATTATTAATATTGTGTTTATCAATATTTTCATTTGTATTTTTGTTTTTGTTTTCTTTTTTGGTGTATCAATAAAAAAAATAAAATGTCAACATGATTGTAAAACCAGTGAAATGTATATATCTGAAAAGTATAATTAATTTTTTAAAATAATAATAAAAAAAGATTCTATGGTGCTAAGGTCCGTGGTCTGACACTACGATGCCATTCTTATGTTCTTGCCTTGCTTTCTCTCCCTTCTCCCGCCCAGGTTCCTTCTTCCCTTCCCTGAAGCCCTCCGGGATGCTCTTCAAAGTCATCTTCTGGCTGGGCTATTTCAACAGCTGCGTGAACCCCATCATCTACCCTTGCTCAAGCAAAGAGTTCAAGAGGGCTTTCACCCGTCTCCTCAAGTGCCAGTGCCGGAGGAGGAGGAGGCCCATTTGGAGGGTCTACGACAACCACTGGCGAGGGGCCTCCATGAACGGGTCCGGCCAAGACTCCGAGAGGGAGCCCAGGTCCAGGATCTCCACCCTCAACGGCTCCTTCATGTTGAACTCGGGCGGCTTGGAAAGAGCCAGCAAACGGAGGACTCTGAACTTCAAGAGGTGGAGGCTCTTTCCCCCTTTCCAGAAGCCCTCCACCCAGCTGAAGGAAAAAATGAACAGCCTCTCGCACAAAATCCGGGGCAGCTCCGTCAAAGGGGGCGCCGTGGCCTCATACAAAACGGAGGTGGAGTCGGTCTCCATCGGGATCCCCAACGAGTTCATGGAGTGCATTGAGTACCAAATGTATGACGATTTGACGGATTCCGAGTCCTGCGGGCTTAAGGAGACGGATATTTAATTGCCAGCAAGGACCTCTGCCCTTTGGGGTTCCGTTTTCTTTTGTCGATGTCTCTCGCGCAGTGGTTGGCTGTCAAAAGGGGGGCAGGTAGACTCGAGTGGGTGCCCTGGGAGGCGAGTGCAGGAACCCGGGCTTTGAGTGCAAAAGGCCCCATGCTCTGTCCCAGCAAGCCATCTCCCATCCAAGAAGGGTCTCAGGTAGCAAAAGCTGGGGAGCAAAGTGTCTTCTCCGCCAGATACCTTGGAGAGCCTCTGCCTGGCCATGTAGGCAATGCTGATTCAGTTGTGTCTGACTCAGGATAAGGCAGATTATAAACTGTTTGATTTGAACCCAGTTCTTTCCCTCAGCTGTCATCAAATGTTGAATCTGCGAGGGGAGAAGTTGCCACCCGTTCCTTCTACTGGGGAAAGTCCACCAGAATGAAAGAGGGTTGGCAAATGCCCGATGTTAAGTCCAGGTGTGGGGTGCCCCATTTTGTACTGGTGCTCAGAATATTGCGGTCAAATCTGCCATGGATCTGGATGGGACCCTTCGAGGTCTACATGGGCAGGTCTAGCTCAACGGATTCCCGTGAGCGTTGGGGTAGTCCATGGAAGAAGAGTTTGTCAGCGCAGGAGACAGCAATGGGGAATCTCTGTTTCTCTGATAGGCAAGGGTGGTGGTCTTGGTAGGGTTGGGAAACCCTTTTTAATCTGTGCCCCCTCCCAAAATACTTGGTACCGGGAAAACCCCAAGTATTTGCCTAGCAACCCCAAAATGCATAAATAAATGGCACGAGTCAATAGACAGGTTTGGGGTTTTTTTCAATAAATTTACCCAACTGTTACTCTTTATTCTGAGCTCGATTGGCTGCAGAAAACTGCCATTTTTGGCCACGTGGAAGCAGGAGAGGTGAGGGCATGTGACCTCAGGCAAGAGGGGGGAAAGAGGGTAGCCAATCAGAGAGCTCACAGAAGCTCCACCCCTTGATCCAGAGGGGAGGAGGAACAGAGTCTAGCACATAATATCTCTTTCATGTCATTGTTGTTTTAAGGGAGAAAGTAAGATGGAGGGAATATCTGCTTGGAGTGCAACTTTCTGAGGGACACGAATGCGGCCCCCAAGGCCTTCCTATCAGGCCCTTGAAACAGTCTGCAGGCCACGCCCTCTCCTCAGGCCACGCCCCTCACTGCCCCTGCTTTGCATCCCGAGTGTTTCTGCTTGGCTCAAGTGCGCCCTTGAATTCTGACGATGCCTTTTGCTTCTCTGTATGGAAGACGGAGAGCAGTGTGTGAGAGAGAGTGTGTGAATGTGCGGAAAAATGCCTACTGTACAAAGGTAGCGTTTGCATTCATTGCTCCTCCCATGTCTGCCTCTGACTCCGCCCATTGCTGGCATGCAGCCCTCAGAAAGCTACCCAGCTGGGAAGGCGGACCTCTGTATGAAAAAGGTTGTCCACCCCTGGTTTAGAGAACAGGAGATGTCCCCATTTTCAAAATTTATTCCTGCAACAAAGTGTTCTAGAAGCTTGCTTCCTAATTGGAGTTTTGAAGAACCCAAATCTGATGTTCTTTAGATTTAAAAGAAAAGAAATGCTGAAAACAGCAGGAATCCTAAAAGCAGATGAAATGTAACGTAGCTATGAAGTGAGGTCAAGTCAGTACAGTGGTACCTCGGGTTACAAACACCTTGGGTTACAAACAATTCAGGTTACAGACTCCACTAACCCGGAAGTAGTACCTCGGGTTAAGAACTTTACCTCAGGATGAGAACAGAAATCGCGCGCCAGCGGCACAGCAGCAGCAGGAGGCCCCATTAGCTAAAGTATTACCTCAGGTTAAGAACGGTTACAGGTTAAAAACAGACCTCCAGAACTAATTAAGTTCGTAACCAGAGGCACCACTGAATTACAATAGGGACCTTAAAAAAAAAAAGGTGGGGACCAGGTCTCCTTAATCCGTTTGGAGAGATTGTCAGCTTCACCACTGGACTCATTCACACGGCGAGGAGAATTTAACCACCTTCCCTGGACCCCACAATTTGTAATTGGCAAACTCCCCATTTGGTTAGGGGAATGTGATAAAATTCACTTCGCCACAATGACTGTGTGTGGCAGACAACCAGCCGTCCACATGAGCCCACATTGCTATGATTGTCTTTGTATGGTGGCCCAAATGACTGTGAGTTGATGACGGTCACTCAACGGTGAGGGGAAATCACTCTGCATATGCTCATGCATGGAAAGCAATCCCCACCCCACCCGACTGCCAGAAATCTTATTTAGCCAGCTTGGCGTCTCTCATTGCCCACGTCCTTTCAAGTGACTCTTTGTGGTCATAAGGACTAGAAACTTTAAGCAAGAATGAAAGCAGGGGTTCGGTGGGAGCACAAGTTTGTTGCCCAGCACCCAGAATTCTGAGAATGTTTAGATTTGCACAAAACGGAAGCATCGACCAAAGAAGGAAAAACTGGTAGGCCTTGCAGAGGTTTCCAGCTTGATTCAATCTCTAAACTGAGGTTTACAGTTGCATTTTATGGGGAGCAACTGTGATTTTACAATGAGAAAAGCAGAGGGAGGGGGAGGGAGGGGGGAGGGAAGGAGGGAAGGAAGGAAGGAGGGAAGGAAGGAAGGAAGGAAGGAAGGAAGGAAGGAAGGAAGGAAGGAAGGAAGGAAGGAAGGAAGGAAGGAAGGAAGGAAGGAAGGAAGGAAGGAAGGAAGGAAGGAAGGTGGGACAGCAAGAAAGGGCTGTATGTACATTTTTCTATTCCCTTTTCTCTGTGCTGTCATAGCACATGCTGACTGGATGAATTTCAGGCGGCCATTCTGGTGTTTATCAAAATATTTTCCCCAAGGCAGCCAATAGTGTCAGGCAAAAACTGGCCCTGATTGAGCTCACACAACTCCATCTGGTCTGCGTGTGTTTCTGAGATAACACTTGCCAAAACTAATGCTTGGAAAGAACCGGTGACTGCATGCAGATCCTCTGAACCCCCAGATTTGCTAAATCACTGGGGGAAAAATCCCAATAGGGCATCTTGGATCGAAACATGATTCCTCCCCCCTCACCACCCCATTTCCTTTTTCATTTGGACCTGGGTGGCAGCCAGCAAATCAGGACCCATAGCAACTGTGAATCAAACCCAAGCGCTGAAAATAGCATCGTAGCCATTGAACGCCGCCTGTAGTTGTTTTCATAAGGAAACAACTTTGACTGGCCATCAAAACCCTGGTGGCGCAGAGTCAAAATTCCACTTGAGGTCAATGGGAAAGTTTGAATGTAGAATTAAAAAAACAAAAAACCCGTTAATGTGGAGTACTACTAAAATCTGTGGATTTCTGTTGATTTGGGATCAAAACAGATAGCGTCCATGCAATGCACAAATTTCTGTGCATGATGCTTCACAAACATTGAGGTAATAGTCAGGATGCAATGAATATTCTCTAGTTTTGCTTCTTTTCCCCCCCCCTTTCCCCCACCAAGCTAAAGATAGACATTTTGGTGGGTTGGAAAGATGTATTTAAAAACACTGGAAATTACCGGACATTTAGTCAATCCTGCCCAAAGATACCATGCTGTGAGCATGATGATGTCACAATGCTATATAGCCAATGGTATTTGGCCATGTGAGGACATAACCGAGGGCAACTGAGGGCAATTATTGGGTGCCATGAGGGCAGTGCTTCCTGGATTACTCTCTACTAGGAGAGCTTAATGGGAAGCTTTTGCAGGCAACCATTCTTTTCCCATGACATGAAAAGCTTCTTTAAGATGGGTTTTCCTAGGCAGCAATATATATATATGGCTTTCCTAGGCAGCAATATATATATATGGCGGATGTTGCACAGTGAGTGGAGGAGATAAATCAGGTTCGTAACAGGAATACTAAACATATGCTCTCTCCTGGAGCATTGACTGCTGTGATAACAATGCATACACAATTGGGGAAGCAGCTCTTTTCTAGTAACAACGAACTGTTTGCAGCTTTGCTAAGCCCCCGTGAAACACTTAAAATTTGTTAACAGAATCCCATCCTGCCATCTGTTGCCACAATTGTACTTTGATGCTGCTCTGTTTTAAGCACAGAGAGTGCAAAAGAGAGATGATACAAAGTGGTCAGCTTGTACAGTATCTGGAGAACTGTGTCCATTCCTAGATGCAGAATTGTGGCGTTGGAAGGGACACAATGGATCATCTAGTCCAACCCCAAAGATGATGAAAGGGAAATAAAACAAAATAAACATAATGATATAAAACCTGGTCAGCTCATATTAAAAATGCAATTAAAATCCAACTGAAAATAAACATGCATACAAGTTGATGTAAGCCCTCCAGAGGCCCAAATTGGTATCTACCCAAGACAGGCGTTCATAGAAAATATGTTTTCAAATTTAGCCAGGGTGTGGTGAGGTCCTCAGACTGTTGCTTAATCGATGGTGGGTATTTATTCTTTCAAGCACAAACTTAAGGTCTTTAAGTGACCATAGCAGCTCAGAAAATCTACTTTAGTTGTCCTGATACAGGAATGTGATTGAAAAGTACACAAACATCTGCAAATATCAAAGGTTCTGCCAGTACAAAATTGATACGAACAGCAACTTCAGACCCAAAAGGAGTATATCTGGTGGCATTTTCCACATCACAACTCCAGCATCTTCCTGTATCAGACAATACTTCTTATAAAGACATTGTGGAGCCCAATACACCCCAAACATCCATTTTTGCTGCCTCAGTCTCAATTTCAGATCAAGGGAAACGTTCCATAGATCCTAAAGCAATTTTCCATTGTTTAGCTTGTGTAAAGGTAAAGGGACCCATGACCATTAGGTCCAGTCGTGACCGACTCTGGGTTGCGGCGCTCATCTCACGTTATTGGCCGAGGGAGCCGGCGTACAGCTTCCAGGTCATGTGGCCAGCATGGCAAAGCCGCTTCTGGCGAACCAGAGCAGCACACAGAAACGCCGTTTACCTTCCCGCTTGGAGCGGTACCTATTTATCTACTTGCACTTTGACGTGCTTTTGAACTGCTAGGTTGGCAGGAGCAGGGACCGAGCAACGGGAGCTCACCCCGTCGCGTGAATTCGAACCGCCGACCTTCTGATCAGCAAGCCCTAGGCTCTGTGGTTTAACCCACAGCGTAGCACATTCTAATTCTCTATTCCACATTGCTGCATGTCCAGAGGGGTAGAGCCAGGATGGTAAATAAAGCCCTACAAGGTCCAGTAGAAAGAGTTGGGGATGTTTAGCCTGGGGATGGGGAAGATGGGAAAGAGGAGGCAGAATAGCTGTCTCCAAACATCTGAAGGGCTGCCATGCAGATATGCTGTTGGGCATCTCTCTTGCCTGAGTGCAAGATAGGAACCAACAGTTAGAAATGGCAGGTGAGCAGATTTTGATTAAACTTTGGGAGACATCCTGATGGTAAGAGGTAAGAATTTGCAGTGTGCTAGACTACCTTGGGGGGGGGGCTCTCCTTTACTGGAGGTGTTTAGGCAGCCTGGCTATTGGTCTGAAATAGTATACCCACATCTTGAGGTCAGGTTGGATGGCCTCAAGGTGGATTCCGATGCTGTGGAGTCTGTGAAAATGCTCTCTTGCTAGTTGCTCTGCAGTCTCTTATATGAGAAGGTTCATCGCTGGCTGGCACTCCTTTCCACGGAAAGTAGGAGCAAAGAATCTGCAGGTTTTGGAGGTTCGGAACCAGGTTTCCCTAAAGATCCCCCACACTGAGCGAGAAAGATTCCTGCATTGAAGGGGGCTGGAATAGATGGCCTTTGTGGTCCCTTCCAACTCCTCAACCCCACCCTTGGATTGCGTCAGCAACCCACTGTTTCCGTTGCCTCGAGTGACCAAACATATATGCCTTCATTGCAGCCTCAACAGGATCACATGGATTACCTTCGAATGGGAGATCACAAGAGTGAGCGCCCAGGTTAAGACTAATAAATAGAACTGTTTCTGCTTGCTTGTTATTTATGCGTCAGGTCAACTTCTCGTAAAATGCTGGTGTGTTAAGCCAAGCTTGTGAATACTCAAAAAAGAAAGAAAGAAAGAAGAAGAAGAAGTATCCAGATCACATTGGCCTGCATCCAGGAAAAAATATATATATTGCAAAGTGGTCACATGCCCAGACCTTCTGAGAAAATCCACTCCAGTCAACTGTATCAGTTTAACAATAAATGGAATCAGACCATGAATCCAGGGACAGATACGTAAGCACATGAATCTGTGAATGCATCCTCAGTGAGTGATCCAAAGAAGGGTCATGCAGATGTAGGGCAGAGCTATGCACACGACCAGCGTTGCTCTTGGTCCTTTTGCTGCGGAAAATTCCCACCGCTGAAGAGGCAAGCCTCTGTTTCATTGTTCAGAAGACTCGCCTCTTCTGCAGCGGGAAGGAAAACAGCAGCAGCAGCAACGACCAAATGCAGAGCCCTATGTTGGACCTTGGATGTAACATAGGGATTGTGTATGTCAGATCTATCTGATCCCCAGATTTCCCTCGTCTGCTCAGCACAGTTGATTGAATTCCATACATCACCAAAATCTCACCAATGATACGATAGAGGGAAGAAAGCTTCATCCACTGTAATGCTGGACTGGTGTTTTATAATCTTTCTATTTTATTGTTTACAGATGTGTACATAGGTGTACATTTCCTTTAATGAATCTTTGGATATTTCATGTCTAGTTCCTATTTTCTCTTCCCTCTTTTAACAATCTGCAAGTGTATTTATTAGCCAGAGTGGGTTTTTCCTTCCTGTCATTTGATGCAAACTCTGCTGGATTGGTTTATGTATACCTTTGCAAAACCAGAATGCACATTATTATTATTTTGTTTATTTGTACCAAATACATGCACAACTCTGCCTAAAAAAGAAAAAAAAGGTGCATTGTTTAAGACGTGACGTGTTCCTCTTTATTCATCAGCTCCCAGAAGAGCCTATTGAGTTGCCCTTGAAATGCAAACTCGTCAGACAAAACAGCTTCAGAAATATCAAGGGACGCCCAAAGAGTTATCAGAATACTAATGACATTTCATTACGGGGCACAATCGCTCTTTGCAGCTTTGGACAGCTCCATCAGATTGCAAGTGGCAGGGCCATATTTTTTTTGCAAACAAATGCACTGCTTGATATTATAAAAAAAAAATCTCTAAGCAGTTTGCATAAAAACAAAACAAAACAAAAACCCTAGCATTTTTGAACGCTGTCCCACCTAAAATTCCCCCTGCAGATAGAAAAATAGCACATCAATGAAAGGTCTGCACTAAATCTTTCTCCCGAGTGATGTGTTAGTTTATTACATGCAAGGAGGGTTGTTTTTAACATGGGTGAACACCAGTAAACAGAACCACAACCCAACACATACACACACGCAGCAAGGGAGTCCTGATCCAATGGTTCTTCTGGGTCACAGAACATCCAACATTTCTCCGATGGGCATAGGGATGTCCAGTGCTATTTTTCTAGAAAAAGAGGTGCCGAAACTCATCATGACTATATGGGTGACTATTTCATGGGAGGGATTCAAGTGTGTATCAGAACTTGGGGTTTGTGCAGTTAAAGTGGAGTCTAGCCCTGCGTTGCCCTGGCACAACAAATCCACTTTTTAAAGATGAAAGAAAAAAGAAATTTCAGTTCGGAAAGGGGAAGGGAAATGCGTTGAAAAGTGTGGGGCAAATAAACAGCTAATGGGAAGACGTATAAACGCTATAGCTGCCAAGTCTCCCGTTTTTCACGGGAAACCCCTGGCTTTTATCCTGAATAGAAAAATAATCCTGGAAATCCCCCGGATTTCCTACCTGCCAGGGAGGCTCCATTTCGGGTGCCGCTCTGCCCATGTCTGGGCACCGGAAATCGGGCAGCGCCGGCACCGGAAGTTGCTTCTGCGCATGTCCAGACATGCGTAGAAGCGACTTCCGGTGCCGCGCTGCTGCTGATCCCACATTTTTCAGCGGGAGACTTGGCAGCTATGTTTAATAAACACCCTGCCAGCCAAACAGGATGAATGTGGGATAACTGCTAATTGTCATATAACTGCTCTGCAAGCAAATCAGAACAAATTGTTCAATAAAAGCTGGGTATTATTAACCAACCACCTCATAAGCTTTGTGTGAGAATATCAGGACAAAAAGAAGACTCATTTTCACACAACTTTCCCATAAACGAATCAGAATGAATTGTTCAATAAAGACTGGATATAAACTAAGCTTTGTGCAATCAAATGAGGAGGAATGCTCCATAAATGGGTCATTGGGAGGAAACCTCAATGCTTTTGTCATTAAAGTAATGCCATTGCTCACAATGCTTTTGTCATTAAAGTAATGCCATTGCTCACAAGGATCCTATTGAAGAACAGGACAGATGCATGGATTATGACTGCATCTACCCAAGTCACAACACCCTTGTGAGGTAGGCTGGGCTGAGAGTGAGTGCCTGGCCCAAGGTCACCCAATGAGTTTCAGAACTGAGTAGGGATTCGAACCCTGGTCCCAGTCCAACAGTCTAACCACTATGCCACAGTGGCTGTTCTGCTGCTTTGTGAAAATCGCCATCCTGCTCTTGCATTTGCTGCTGCCATGACTAGAAGGGAGTCATAGATCTGCAGCTGTCATGACTAATATTAACAACAAGCTAAAGATCATTAGCCTAGAATGAGATGGACCCAACAAAGTCATTTGGACGGTGTTAAATTAACCGAGAGCATCCCTCGAGCGGAATACTAAAAGCCCAGCTCCTCCTTTGCTGCTGCAGGAATCGTGATGGGGAAAATCTCACGTGCTTCATCTCCGATACTGATGTTCCATCAATGCCACTGTATTTAATGCAGCAAATTAATTTTGGGGTGTTTTAAGCTGGGAGTTATGTAAGCGATTTAGTCTCACCGACAGTGGCTCAGGACATCTTTCTCTTTGTTTCCATCCCAACCTGCCCTGAAAGCTTGGTGCGGGGGTGAGTCACACTGATTTGGAAACGGAAAAGGAGGATCGAACAATTGGGAAGCGGTTGACCTTCGCAACAGAAATGCAAAACTCCAAAGTCATTGGGGGGGGGAGCCTCCAGGTTCATAAGTGATATCCCTCTGATACCCATTGCTGTCAGCCAGACAATGTGGGAAGGACGTTGAATTCCTATTTGTGGATTTCTCATGGGCTTCTGGTTGACCACTATGGAAAGAGCATACTGGACTACATAGACTAAGACGTGGGTGACACTGTGGTTTGAACCACAGAGCCTCTTGGACCTGCCGATCAGAAGGTCAGCGGTTCGAATCCCCACGATGAAGTGAACTCCCGTTGCTCTTTTCCAGCTTCCGCCAACCCAGCAGTTTGAAATCACACCAGTGCAAATAGATGAATAGGTACCGCTGTGGTGGGAAGGTAAACGGCATTTCAATGTGCTGTGACTTCCGTCACAGTGTTCTGTTGCACCAGAAGTGGTTTAGTCCTGCTGGCCACATGACCAGGAAACAGGCCCGTCCTAGCTATAGAGGCTAGTGGCGTGGAGAACCACGGCGCCGGGCACTGGAGGGCACTGGAAGGGCGGCAAGTGAGCGCAGGGTTCCAGCGATCTGGCCAGGAGGATTGCGCTCCACTAGCTGAGAGGCTGCGCCATGTCTCTCTCCTTCTCCGAGGACTCCGCGCTGCACCTCCTTCTCGTTTCCCCAGCGCTGGGTTCCGCTCAGTTGAACTTTGCCACCAGCGCACGCACAGCGCCCAAGCAGCTCTTGCTGGTCCCGCGGTTCATGCGCTGGTGGCGAAGCTTCACTGAGCGGAACCCAGCGCTGGGGAAACGAGAAGGAGGCGCAGCGCGGAGTCCTCAGAGGTTAGGGTTAGGGTTAGGGTCCGCTTGGCACTCCCGGGCCCTTGGAGAGGCTCTGGAGGGGGGCGCTGGAGGGACCTAGTGCCAGGGCGCTGGATGGGCTTAAGATGGCCCTGCCTGGAAAGCTGTCTGTGGACAAATGCCGGCTCCCTTGGCCTAAAAACAAGATGAATGCTGCAACCTCATAGTCACCTTTGACTGGACTTAACCGTCCAGGGGTCCTTTACCTTTACCTTTTACCAAGGGTGGGCAAACTGTGTGTCATGGGAGTTGTATTTCAGCAACTTCTGAAGGGCTACAGGTTCTCTACCCCTGGGTCAGGACTGGAGTCAGATGCAGGTCAGCACAAAAGATGCAGGGCTCTATTGTCAGTGAAGCTACCGGTAACTCTTTATTCAAGGAAAAGAAATATAGCCCAGCAACACTTCCCAGAAGGTCTTGCTCCTGTGGAACAGTTGCCAGGACTAAAGGTCCATGCCTTCCACCCTTTCTAAGGCTCCTCCTCTTCCAGGTGTTTCCCAGTTTCAAACTGCATCTGCGCACCTTTGACTTCTGTTCTTTCCAGGAGGAAGGGAAGATTGTCACAGCAGGAGGAGACTCTCTGGATTCTTCTGCAGCTTCTTGACGTCCCGTCCCCCCTTCTGCTTCAGCCTCGGAGTCTGAGCTGCTTCCCATCACTGGCTCTCCCTGCTCACTAAACCCTGTTGCCCTTCTATATCCAACACTTCCTTCCCCCAAATCTTCTCTCTCCAATCTCTCCTCAATGTCCCACCACCAACCCCCTGGCTCTGAGCCTTCTTCCTTGGGGGGTTCCCTTGGGGGTTCGCCGGCTGGTACCTCCTACCACTCCTTGTCATCCAGCCAGTCCAGGGCACCCTGATTTTAAAACAATACAAGCATTGGGCTGGTGTTTGATCACCCTGAGATCTCAAGGCATGCCAGATCTATTGCATCACAATATTTTTTGCTCTTCCCCCAGGATGAGATTCAAGCAGCGGCATAGCGTGATTGGGGGGGGCAGAGGGGGTGTTGCTCTGGGTGCAGAATTTGGGGGAGCAAATTTCAAAAGAAAAGAAAACTGTAAAAAAAAACAATCAAGCCCTAACCGGAACCACGGGTTAGGGGGTGTAATACTTGCCTTACCCCAGTCAATGGCAACCCATGCTACATCACTGGTTTCCAGCTAGTACTTGAAGCATGATTGCATCCTGATTGAACATGCACACACAAAATGTAATTCCAGTAGCTCCATGAACAAGGAAGATCTTGTCCTAAGCTCCACGAAGGTCAAACCATCGAGCAAAGCTGCCGTTTGCTCGGCCATTTATCCAAAGTTTGGAAAGTGCAACCTTATTTTTGGATTGCAAGTCCTCCGAGGCTACAGACCCCTCTTGCTTTGATATAAAGCTGCTGCTACAGGCTCTGCAACCTTGGGATAAGGAGGGATGCAGTCAGGAGAGAGACATTAACCGATTGGTGTGAGCAGTCAGTTGCTTTGCCCCCGCTCTTCTCCAGAGCTTACCGTAGTTGTTTTGTTCTTGTGCCCAGGAGATGGCAGCATTTGCTCACTTATGAATCGCTTACTGAAAGGCGGGCACAGGAACAGGTCTTTGGTAGGTAAGAGGTTGTTGTTGTTTGTTGTTTAGTCGTTTAGTCGTGTCCGACTCTTCGTGACCCCATGGACCATAGCACGCCAGGCACTCCTGTCTTGCACTGCCTCCCGCAGTTTGGTCAAACTCATGTCCGTAGCTTCGAGAACACTGTCCAACCACCTCATCCTCTGTTGTCCCCTTCTCCTTGTGCCCTCAATCTTTCCCAACATCAGGGTCTTTTCCAGGGAGTCTTCTCTTCTCATGAGGTGGCCAAAGTATTGGAGCCTCAGCTTCACGATCTGTCCTTCCAGCGAGCACTCAGGGCTGATTTCCTGAAGAATGGATAGGTTTGATCTTCTTGCAGTCCATGGGACTCTCAAGAGTCTCCTCCAGCACCATAATTCAAAAGCATCAATTCTTCGGCGATCAGCCTTCTTTATGGTCCAGCTCTCACTTCCATACATCACTACTGGGAAAACCATAGCTTTAACTATACGGACCTTTGTAGGCAAGGTGATGTCTCTGCTTTTTAAGATGCTGTCTAGGTTTGTCATTGCTTTTCTCCCAAGAAGCAGGCGTCTTTTAATTTCGTGACTGCTGTCACCATCTGCAGTGATCAACGAGCCCAAGAAAGTAAAATCTCTCACTACCTCCATTTCTTCCCCTTCTATTTGCCAGGAGGTGATGGGACCAGTGGCCATGATCTTGGTTTTTTTGATGTTGAGCTTCAGACCATATTTTGTGCTCTCCTCTTTCACCCTCATTAAAAGGTTCTTTAATTCCTCCTCACTTTCTGCCATCAAGGTTGTGTCATCTGCATACCTGAGGTTGTTGATATTTCTTCCGGCAATCTTAATTCCAGCTTGGGATTCATCCAGTCCAGCCTTTCACATGATGAATTCTGCATATAAGTTAAATAAGCAGGGAGACAATATACAACCTTGTCGTACTCCTTTCCCAATTTTGAACCAATCAGTTGTTCCATATCCAGTTCTAACTGTAGCTTCTTGTCCCACGTAGAGATTTCTCAGGAGACAGATGAGGTGATCAGGCACTCCCATTTCTTTAAGAACTTGCCATAGTTTGCTGTGGTCGACACAGTCAAAGGCTTTTGCATAGTCAATGAAGCAGAAGTAGACATTTTTCTGGAACTCTCTAGCTTTCTCCATAATCCAGCGCATGTTTGCTATTTGGTCTCTGGTTCCTCTGCCCCTTCGAAATCCAGCTTGCACTTCTGGGAGTTCTCGGTCCACATACTGCCTGAGCCTGCCTTGTAGAATTTTAAGCATAACCTTGCTAGCGTGTGAAATGAGCGCAATTGT
Source organism: Zootoca vivipara (assembly GCF_963506605.1). Lineage (NCBI taxonomy): Eukaryota > Metazoa > Chordata > Lepidosauria > Squamata > Lacertidae > Zootoca > Zootoca vivipara. The sequence continues at coordinate 6,608,855 of NC_083284.1, read as the reverse complement.
GCGGTAGTTGGAGCATTCTTTGGCACTGCCCTTCTTTGGAATTGGGATGTAGACTGATCTTCTCCAATCCTCTGGCCATTGCTGAGTTTTCCAAACTTGCTGGCATATTGGGTGTAGCACCTTAACAGCATCATCTTTTAAAATTTTAAATAGTTCAGCTGGAATATCATCACTTCCACTGGCCTTGTTATTAGCAGTGCTTTCTAAGGCCCATTTGACTTCACTCTCCAAGATGTCTGGCTCAAGGTCAGCAACCACACTACCTGGGGTGTACGAGACCTCCATATCTTTCTGGTATAATTCCTCTGTGTATTCTTGCCACCTCTTCTTGATGTCTTCTGCTTCTGTTAGGTCCTTACCACTTTTGTCCTTTATTATGGTAATCTTTGTACGAAATGTTCCTTTCATATCTCCAATTTTCTTGAACAGATCTCTGGTTTTCCCCATTCTGTTGTTTTCCTCTATTTCTTTGCATTGCTTGTTTAAAAAGGCCCTCTTGTCTCTCCTTGCTGTTTTTTGGAAATCTGCATTCAGTTTCCTGTATCTTCAGGTAAGAGGTACAGCCAATTTATTGTTGCAGAAACTTTCACTGTCAAGAAGAGCCATTTCCTGAGAGGTCATCCTTGGATGACTAGATGGCAGAGAGGGGTGGTGGTAGTGGTGGCAGGATTTAAAAAACATGAAAAGGGAGACCGGCAAGCAAGAGGCAAAGACAGAGGAATGTCTATGAACTGAAAGCAGAGAGGCTGTGTGTACTTTTGTTACCCAAGAAAATCATTAATAAAAACAATTTAAAAACAAAGAAAGACTCATACAGAGTTCAGAGCCAGTTTACTCGAGAGGCCGCTGCTTTATCCCTTTTACTTGAATACATCTTTTGATTTTGGCAATCTTTTCCAGCTGGATCGAGAAAGCCTCTGCTCTAGGTGTTTGATTTTGTATTGTTTCTGAAACCTATCTTTTTGTACCGTTTTTATAGTTATTTTTAGCTGGCGTTGCGATAGGTTTGTAAGTCGCCTTGGCGCATATGCAAAAGGAGATTCATAAATCAATAAAATAAACAAACCCACAAACAAATGTAGCCCAGGGGTGAGAGAACAAAATGGTTAAGGTTTCAATGGGAACTCGCCAAATTCACACTTCCAGAAAGTATGAGGACCAACGCGCAGCTACCCTTTTAAATTTGCACTTGATCCGAATTTTGTGATGCGGTTTGCCAACTGAAACATAGAATCATAGAACTGAGCAGTTGGAAGGGACCTCCCAGGGTCATCTAGTCCAACCCCCTGCAATGCAGGAATCTTTTGCTGAATGTGGGCCTCGAACCCATGACCCTGGGATTAAGAGTCTCATGCTTTCAGTTTTGTGTTCAAATTTTGCTGTGATCGTGAATGCATCAAGTGGGTTTTAGGCAAAGTATTCTAAGTCTGCCTACACACCTTCTCCATAATAATAATAATAATAGAATCAGAACTATATAGAGTTGGAAGGGACCCTGGGGGTCATCTAGGCCAACCCCCTGAAATGCAGGAATCAAAATACAAGGTGTGTTTGGCACAACTCAGGTACCACTTCATTGCCGAGTGAACAGGAGACACCCATCTAGCATGAGAAGAGGTTGGACTTGATGTTGACCTACCTCAGCAACTTGTTGTAAGGATCACCAAGTTCTCATGAAGACAGTGTGGCATAGTGGTTAGAGCACTGGGTGTGGGAGACCAGGATTCAAATCCCCCCTTAGCCACGTAGCTCACTGGGTGATGTTAGGCCAATAACTCTTAACCTACCTCACAGGATTGTTGTACGGATAAAACAGAGAGCAGGAGAGCATCTCGTTTGCCACCTCAGAGGGAAAGTGGGATATGAAGGGAACAATAAACACAGAGGGCTCAAAGCAATTCCAGAAATGGCCTATAAATGCTAAATGTTACCATCATCACCCTGACATATGGCTTTCGGGCCACGTCTTGAGGTCATGCATTTATTTCTGCAGAAGCACCTAACTTTATGTGCCTGCTTGTAAACAATTGCTAAATTTAGCACAGCAGGAGAAATGTGAGCCCCGAGCCTAAGGGCAGACTCAGGAAACAGAAAACAGTTCAGCTGATGACACAGGGTGGGCAGGGACACTATAAACAAACTCGATTCTGTGGGGAGGAGAGGGGGCAGCATGAACCAAGGGGCAGCAGGGCAAAGTTAAAGGTGGGCGACTGTCTATTCTATCCCGTGGCTGGATACTGCCTCTTTTTTCCCTCGAGGGCCCCTGGGAGCAAACCTAGGATCCCATAGGCCTGGATGAAGTTCTTTATGTGGCCCATGTGACTCTCCCCAGCCACCCCCTTCTTCACAGGCCCCGTCCCTCACCACCACTGATTTGCACCCTCTTTGTGTGTTCTTGCCTGGCTGGAATGTGCCCTTCTGTCAGGGGATTCCCTTCCTTTCTGCATCTTCTCCAAGTTCAATGTCAGAAGCGAGCCTGCCGTAAATCACAGGGAGTAGGCGAAGTTAACTCTTTATTAGAAACACAGGATCTGCCCAAGAGTGTCAGGCCTAATGAGCATAGCAACTCTTCCTCAGTTGGTCCCCACCTTCCCACAGCTGCCTAAGTCTCCTCCTCTTCAGGCTCCCCCCCCCCAAGCAATCTGAGACTGCGCCTGCATACCTCCATTTGCTCCTCCCGCTTCATGCCTCTCATGGTCCTGGGAGACCAGGGGGGAGGTCGCAGCAGGAGGAGACACCTTGACTTCTTCACCAGCCTGACTCATCTCTGCCTCTTCACCTTCCCCCGGCCACTCTCCTGATTTTGATCCTGGAATTCTCCATGCTGCAGACTCTCCCTTCTCACCAAGTCTTGTTACCTCTTCAACTTCCGATACCTCCTCCTCCCAGCCTTCTCCCTCCAACCACTCGTTGTCCCACTACCAATCCCCGGGCTCTGAGCCTTCTTCCCTTAGGGGTTCCCCAGCTGCCGCCTCCCGCCATTCCTCTGCAACCGTGACACTGGCTATATTCTGGATTCTCCTTGAGTGTCTTTGCCCAGCCGAATTGTGTCATTGAACACTTAACAATGCCTCTTGCTCATCTGGAGGAAGGATAGAGAGGAGTCGTGAGGACGAGTGAAACTTCTCCTGCTGTACCAAGGAACGGTTAAAAGTCATTCCTCCACTCTTTTGCCTTAACACAGAGTCAGGCCATTCATCCACCTACCTCAGTATTGTCTACACAGACTGGCAGCAGCTTTCCAGGGCCTCAGGCACAGTTTTCTCTCCCTGCCTGGAGATGCCCAACCAGTCAATGACATTCAAGCCAATTATCACTATGTGAAAAGCTTCTCTGCTTGTTTATCTTAAGTTGTTGTTGTTGTTGCTGTTGTGTGTGTGTGTGTGTGTGTGTGTGTGTGTGTGTGTAATTAAATTTTCTGTTTTACAATTTATAATACTCATTTAAACATCCTTAAAGTATCAATGACTTCCCTTCTTCTCTTTCCAGGGTTCATTCTGCTTATCACAAATCCCTGCATATTTTACAAAAACCAAACCATTCAGTATTCCATTATTACATTCATCTAAACGTATTTACCCTGTTGAATTTATCTTAAAGCTGCCAACGTTTTCATGCTATTATTAAGTTTTAAGACATTTAAAAGTTCATTTATTTCGATGAAATTTATATGCCGCTGACTGCAAGAAAAAGCTTTAAAGCGATTCCAGGTTTAGTGCAGCTCCCTGCTAATATTTTCAGTGGAAGGCGGGCTGAGGTTGGTCTAGCTTTCTTGCAACGAAGGGCTACCTACCCCACAGCGCCCCCAAATCCAGCATCCTACTGCAATACAAGAAAACTTATGCTTCATTGACCTGACTGCAGACCTGCTGGGCTTTAAAAAAAATCCACAGGGAAGCTTGCTACTTCTTTTGGCTGTGGCATGTAGCCCAGCCCCAGCGATGCTAAAATCCTGGATTTCTCCATTGTTTTATTTGGGCAGCTCCCACTTCCTTTAGCCCTTCAAACCAGCAGTCTTATAGCACACTGCTGCCCTAAGAGTTACCACACTCCCAACAGCATAGGGAGCTGCTTTTGGACCCTGGGCTGGATGCTGCCGCACACCACGTTACAAAAGCCTCGATGAGACGTTAACGAGTTCTAGCTGCCTGGCCCACGTTGAGATGATCTTGTACAGCTGCTCGACATTCAGTACGGTATTTGCTTACGATAGCTCGGATTTCCGTGTTGACTTTTGCCTTGCGCCGTTGAATGGGAACATGTGTCTTGGCAAACATTTGCTCGTACAAAAAGAAGGAAGGGGCGGAGAGAGACACAAAAGGAGAACCACAGGTAGGGTTCAAAATGCCGAAGCTTTATAACCAGATTAGGAACGTAATTTTTTTAAAAAGAGACAGCAGCAATAATGTGACGCAGAGGTGGTTCTCGCTGATTCTAATAATCTTTGATTCTATGTTGTCTTGCTTGTATTGCTTCACACAATTTTGTATAGATTGATTTTTTTGAGCTTGCTGATTATTGATCATCATTTCTAACGTGTTTTGAATTGTCACCATTCATTTGGAGACGTAGCGAGATGCTTCGGGCATCTTGTGGGGAAGCAGTATAGAAACAGATGGTGGAGATGAGGCTACAAAGGCAAATGGGCAGTTTCTGAGCCATTGCTTCACAAACAACAAAACAAGAGGAAGAACGTCAGCGCTGTAAATCCCTGGCGGCCACCTCCCTGGACTGATGTTTCATCTTGCAAAAAGCGGAGCAGGAGGAGTCAAAGAAAGAGATATCAGCTTGCCACACAGCGCAAACCCAAAGGGTGGGCTGCAAGGCTGGACGATATATTGAATCATAGAATCGTAGAGTTGGAAGAGACCACAAGGGCCATCCAGTCCAACCCCCTGCCAAGCAGGAAACACCATCAAAGCATTCTTGACATATGCCTGTCAAGCCTCTGCTTAATAGAATCATAGAATTCATAGAACGATATTGATATATCGTCCCAAACCAGTTTGAAGTCCCTATCATGATATCGGTTTCATCTTTTTGACCTGGCAATATATCGTGAATCATGATGTGTGTATGTGTGAATGCTATGTAAATATCACAATACGGAGAAAACTGCAAAGCCAATGCCTCTACATAGCTCCATCCTTATTCCAGACACTGTGATATATCAGTATATCGCAATGTGATGTATCACGATGTTGAAAACCAGGTATCACCCAGCTCTAATAGAACTGCTGTTCATAGCCAGTGTTTCAGCTATGGGAACTAAGCTAGAACTAACAGGACAATGTCACAAAAGGTGTTGTCTAGCTTGCTGGAGGAGCATTTCAACCCACTTTTGTGAGTCTAGGCACAACAATTAAGGGAGAGGGAGAGGGAGAGGGGGAGAGAGAGAGAGACACTCTATCCGGGCATGGTTTATACCCAAATACAAGACACCGTTTATACCCGTTTCCAAGGCAAAGGGGCACAGGAAGATCCAAAGAGCCCTGCGGGATCAAGCCAATGGTTCAACTACTCCAGTAGTATCCTGGTCTCACGGTGGCCAATCAGATGCCTGCAGGGAGCATGCAAGAAGGACCCAATTGCAGCTCTTCCCACCTGTGGCTTCCAGCAAGTGCAAGGCTGAACTTGCAAAACCAAATTCGGCAAAGAAAGCAATGCCCCGCAGGATCACCATGGAGGATGCCATTGCTATGTTTTGACCTAGAAAAACACTGATGAGTGTGATCTAGTCTCAGGCAAGCCCTGCTGAAATGGAGCCACACGAGAGCACAGTGGTTATGACAACATTTATTGAAATATAGAAGGCACTTACAATACCAGGGACCTGGGGAAGGGGGGGGAGAAAAATACCTCCAAAAGAAGCACCAAGTGTGCAATCAGAAATCAAAATTACACCAAAAGAAAATCTTTCACTCAGACAGGAAGAGCAACCTTTTCCTGTTGACAGGTACAATACATGGAAATAAACTACCATCAGTCAACTACGGGTCAAAATAATTAAGACTTTTATAGAGATATAGATATAAAAAGATAAAAAAAATTTTTTAATTAATTTGTTCTTTTAGAAAAGAAAAAAAAGGAAAGACTTCTTTAAACACACAACCGTAAAAGGAATCACGAGTTAGTGGTTCAGGCCCCTTTCAGTTTCTGCATTGCAAGAGGTCTTGGTACATTTCGAGGAGGTGGGCCGCCTCCCTCTGGCCAGAAAGCAAAGCACCGTGAGTAGTGGAATAATACTTCCTGTGGGTGGCCTCGCCCGAAAACATCACCTGCATAGGCTGGAGATCCAGGAAGGGAGGGAGGGAGGGAAAAGGTTGGGGACAGGGGGAGAGAACACATGTCAGGAAAAGGTATTTGGAGAGATAAAAATGTCAGGGGGAGGCAAGGACTGGACACAGGCAAAAAAAAACACAGAACTGCATGGATGCAGGCATTTCTCCATTCATGCAATCAAGGTCTTTCATGAGATGTGCAGAGCCAAAGACGTCTTGAAAGAGAACAGCCCTTTGCAGATACACACACAAGCACAAACGCACCATGTTCCGTGAGCGCATGGTGTTTGGGGGGGGGGGGAGACCTGAATGCCTTGGGCAAAGGATACTACTGCCTGAGTGGGGTGTGTTGAACTTTTCAAATTCCAAAAAACGAGGGGTGCAAAGAAAACCGCGGTCACATGACACCGGAAGTCAAAAGAGGTTTGGGTTGAATTAATATTTGAGTAAAGCGTGTGAAAAATTCCATAGAAATCATTGAAAATCAGGGTGGATAAAATCAATGATTTTAAAAAAATAATAATAGGATTTTTATATATTTTTAATCAGATTTTTAAAATAAAATGCTTTTGGAGTAAAACATATTTCTAAAGATAGTTTTCTATTAAAGCTACATTATAGTCCAAAGGCTATTCATCAGGAAATAAGGATTTGTTTTAAGTTCTGCATGTTTGCTAAAACTCAGTCAAAGGTTGTTTTTTTAATAAATAAATAAATAAATAGTTTAACCACATCAGTTAACAAACATGGATACATATGCTATAATGTTATTGCTTTAGTTAAATGAATTGTTTAAATTGTTATTAAGGAAATGATTATTTTTCTCCTTCCAAGAAAGCACAGCAGAAAAGTTGTCCAAATATAAAGAGTTAACTTATTGAACCTAAATCACTACTACTACTACTACTACTACTACTATACACGGCCCTGATCTGTGTATATAAAAATGTAAACTGGTATGTTCCTTCGTCTCCAATGTTCAACAAAACCACTTTACCGATAGCGTTGAAATTTGGACACAAAGTCAAATGTGACTACCCGAGTGACCCCATACCGTTTTCAAAGACAGATGTGTCACCTACGCCAGGTAAAACGCCTAAAACCCCGTGTTTCAGAACTCACAAATCATACGAAAGTGCATGCTGTGAGCACAGGAGAGGTTGCAAAACAGCGCCCTCTAGCGACGGCTACACTGGTAGTGCACCTAGGAAAGCTTCCCTCTCCACAGCATCTAGGCTCGGCTTTCCAGACTAGGCCACTTTCCAGACTAGGCCAAGTGGATGTGGGGGCTCGCCTGGGTGGGGAGGGGGCGGGATAGGTAACGGGTCGGAACAGAGTGGGTAGTCACAGGGATGTGCCTGTGTAAACATAACACGTGTAAAACAGGGGGACTCTGAGGCTCCATTTAACAGACTGAGCCACAGCAACGCGTGGCCAGCTAGTAGTTTATAATATGGCAGCATAAAAATACTATCTTAAATAAATGTTATGAGGACTGTGGACCGTGCTGGCATGCCATAATCCCCAATGGTGGAGTGTTCACTCCCCATATGCCATTTCACCCTGTGCCCCATCCTGTGGCTGCACACCCAGCCCTCGCATGTTCTTTGGGGCTAATATTTAGGGACTGGAGGATCCGACCTACAATTCTCAAGCATTTAATATTGGCAATAGGACAGAAAAATGACTGTTTGCCCTTGGTCCTTTCTATTGCACCCCAGACAAAAAACTTGCACCCTTCCCAGTTTTAATAATTTGTTGCAGATTTTTTCCTACCCATTGGCCCATTTTTCAAAGGAGCATTCTTTCTGGCAGAGCCATTTCGAGGGGTTCATTTCCGGGATTATACTTACAACCGTCTTGGAGCTCTCGGTATAAGGCAGTGGCTTTGCGAGTTTCTCTACGTCTGCTCCGCTCGACCCAACTTGAGTGTAGGAATAGGAGCCGCGGAAGTAAGGATTGCTGCCCCACGAGGATCGCAAGATCCGCCGAGGTTTCGGAATGTCCGGATTCCCTAGACCGAAAGAGAAGGCGCAAAGTCGTCAGGGGAAAGAGGCCTCAAAAAATAGTCCAAGTTCAGCTAACCAGATATATATCGCATGACCCTGTGAAAATGTGCACACACTTCAATGACAATGACTCCTGGTGGTTCAGACAAACATTGGATGCATTAATTGAAAGAGTCGTGTTCTAGAGGAAATCATTGCACCGCAATCCATGTTTCTAGTATGAATTTTTATCTAGGGAGTATTGAGGAACTGGACAGTCTCTGCCATCTCCTGGGATGGGATATTGTTTCAGGGGTTTTTCTTGGGGTCAAGACTTAGTTTCAATTATGTTATTGTATTTTTATCATCTGTCTGTCTCAGGAGACAAAGGAGGGGTGCACCTTTGCGGGTAATGTCAAACTTTTTGGGTTCTTTTTTGGCTGGTGCAGAAATTCAGTTCTCTTGTCAAGTGACACGCTGAGCTCCAAGCACCCACTGAAGCAGGCGGACGGTGGCAGGTCTGCAATTTTTGGACCGGGGACTGCACATCTTAAGACTGGCAGTAGCTGACCAGTGAGACACGATGATCTCTCCCACCGGCAAAGACAACCTGAAGCACTCGTCCCTTACACCAATCAAGTTGAGTTTTTAACTCCTGGGTTGTTTTCGCTGTGTTTGCAGCAGCAGCAAAGTGTTACGCTTAGACTTTATTGTGAGTTATCAGTGCACCATTTAATTTTATTGTCTGTTTATTAACATGAGATTAGTCTATTGTTTATGTGACTATTTAAGTTTTGTTAGGAATATAGGAAACTGTGTTATATCAGGTCAGACCAGCAGCTCTCCAGGTCTTCAGGTAGGAGACATTTGCAGTCCTGCTAGGAGATGCGGACGGCTGAACCTGGATGTTGCAAAGCAGATGTTCTATCTCTGAACTACAGCCTTTTCCTGAGACGAACCCCACTCTGCAATGGAACAGGAGATCGCCACACTTAGAAGATGGGTGGCCTGCTGGCAATGACATTTGTGGCGACTGATTACTGACCTCAGACCAAAGGTGTTGCTCAATTCCAATGCTGACGCCATCTGAGTAATATCACAGAAGACCAGCAACGTGGAAAGATCAAAAGGAGAGCTGGGATTTTAGCATGGCTAAAGTCATCCTCAGGAACACACACATAAGAGTGCAAAAGGGCGAGAGGCACGGTTGTGCCCGTGAGCTCCTGAACGGTTGGGCAGCAGCGAGAAGATACAGCAATCCTGTGAACTTGAAAGCTTCTGGCTCCCCTGAAATCCAGGCACCTAACATCCGAGGGCTTAGCCGACAAAGGCTGTGTACAAGAAACTGAGTTGTTTTGAACGAGGCACCACTTTAATCAGGTTTACAAAGAGCCGCAGTTGTCAATGGCTCGTAGCCTGCCTGAAGTCTGGGCTGTTTGGACAGCAAATCCAAATAATCCATTATGCTAACATGTGGGGGAAATCAAAGTCCCCCTAGATAAATAGTTTCTGGGATGAAAGGGGCACCAAGCACAAGTGATCACGAATGGAAAAGATGACAGTCTAGATCTGACCCTGTCTGCAGGCAACATAGCTGCCAAGTTTTCCCTTTTCTCACGAGGAAGCCTATTCAGCATAAGGGAATTTCCCTTAAAAAAAGGGAGAACTTGGCAGCTATGGCAGGCAAAGTTCATGGGATAATTTTCCCAGGAGGAGCCATGGCAGCATTTTCAAAGCTGTGCTCCCAGGGTCCTCTGAAATTTACCAAGAGTCCTAAGTAATGAGAAGATCAATAATGACGAACGAAGGCTTCGCACACCTGCAATTAGTACCGCCTCTTTAATGCAGCAGGGTGAACTGAGGCTAAGACATAGGTTTGCCTAAGGCGACCCATGAAGTGTGTAGAAAAGCTAAAATCTGAGCATGACACATTAAGCCATAGCGCTACTCCTCATTTTACCATGGTTGCATCCGCACCAGACCTTTAAAGCAGTCCCGTGCCACTTTAATAATCATGGCTCCCACCAAAGAACCCTGGGAACTGTGGTTTGTGAAGGACGCTGAGAGTTGCTAGGAGAACCCTCACAGAGCTGCAATCCTCAGCACCCTTAGTAAACTACACTTCCCATGATTCTCCGGGAAAGTCACGACAGCGTACAAGAGACGGAATGGAATGTTAGCTGATTATTGATCGTTATAAGCATTTTCTAAAATGACATCAGATGTTGATTTTAGCATAGTGCCTAAATTTTAATCTTAATCTTAAACTTTTCTTTTTTGAGTTGTTAATATTTGTCCTTGTGAGATGTGAATTGTGTTATATTATTTGTGGCTTGTACGAGTCCGCTGTTTTATTTGATTTGATTTGTTTTGTTGTGTTTTATGATGGGCGTAAAGTCGAATAAACATCTTTGCACACAACAGCTTTAAATGCGTTGCCTCCCACCCCAGCCGGCCCGGCCCTTTCCGCTCTCTGGACCCAAACACAAAGGTGGGGGGGGCAGCCGCAGACCTGTAAATTTACGCAACATCTCAGTGCAAGTTTCTGCTACGGTTTCATCGTCACATTTCTCCATGATCAAGGCCTCCTCCCCACAGATCCAGCCGCTCAGCACGTGGCCGTAGCGCTCGGGCGGGTAGAGAACGTCGAAGCTGCAGATCTTCCTGTACCACATCCCCTCGGGGTAGGTGAGGCTCTCTGCCTCAGCCTCGTCCTCCCATACGAACTGGATGCTGTTGCACTCGGGGCTCCAGAAGGGCTCCTCAAACTCCAGGAAGATCTTGTCCGTGGTGCTGATGCCCAGCTTCTGGATGGCCATCACCTTCTCCTCGGGCAGCCGGGGGTGGAACATGTTCTCATGGTGCTTCTTCAGCACCCCCAGGGACACCGTCACGATGACGTGGTCGGCCAGGATGAACTCGCAGTCCTCGCACTCCACGCAGACGTGGCAGCCCACGTCCCGCTCCCCCGTGCGGTCGCTGTTGTGGTCGGCCACCCCTTCAATCTCCTTGCTGACCGACTGGTTCCAGTGGATGCACTTGACCGGCTTGTTCAGCTGGATGACCGATTCCGGGATGGCGCGGGAGAGGATCTCCACGATCTTCATGAAACCGCACGGGATGATGTGGTGGGCCCCGGGGATTTCGGTCCACTCCCCGAATTCGCTGAGCGACACCTCGTCCATGCTGTGGGAGCTGCTCTCGCAACTCTCCACCTAGGGAAAAGGAGGCAGAGAAGAAGGGCTTTCAGATGGGGGCTGTTCATATCCTAGTGCACTTTACAACATAAAATCACAATAGAAAAACACAAAATTCATAATAGGAATGAAGACAAGGACAACCCAGTAACTCCTCTGCCCAACAGCACATTTTAAAAGGGCAATGAATGTCAATCAGGAAAGGCCTGGTAAAAGAGCAACATTTTCATCTGGCACCTAAAGGCGTATAACGAAGGCACTAGTCAAACCGCCCCGGGGAGAGAATTCCACAAACGGGGTTTTGAAAATCTCGGCCACATGCCAACTTGCTATTGCCAACCTATGCTATATGGTGCTGCAACGTCTCAAGCAAAACCCCGCCATCACTCTCCATACCTTAAGGTATTGCTGGATCATGGCAAGTTTCAGCCTCCTGATCGTCTCCGAGTCGTCCGGATCGGCTTTGATGCGCTTGCGCACGACATCTCGCGTGAAGACGCCCACGCTGTTCTTGCTCTCGGCATTGACTGGTTTACCACTCTGGAAGAACTCCTGAGTCAGGTTATAGACCTGTCTCGAGACAGGGAGAGGGGACACACAAAAGGGGTTAACAACACCATACTTCCATACGTGGTGGGAATACACACCTGCACAGCTGTTTCAGGAAATGGTTGCTGGAAAAGTTTCTTTAATTATGGGACAAGTGTATTAAATATGCTTATAGGTTACCAGAAGAACCTACTAGTTATGGACATGCAAATATTTTCCAGCTAGAAATATATGAACACAACATTGTAAAACAGCTACATTAGCAAGGAATGCAATGCGTCAGATGTGCTGTGCGTTCCATGGCCACCTTAGAGCAAACCAGACACTAAAAACAGTATTAAACGTAAGTCCAACTGATGAATGCCTGCTTTTGTTCGTAGAGATACAGTCATACCTTGGAAGTCGAATGTCTTGCAAGTCGAACATTTTGGAGCCCAAACGCCTCAAACCCAGAAGTGAGTGTTCCAGTTTCCAAACATTCTTTGGAACCCGAATATCAGATGCGGGTTCAGATTGGCTGCAGCCAATCCGAACCCTCACCTTGGTTTCCGAACGCTTTGGAACAGACTTCCGGAACGGATTCCGTTCAACTTCCGAGGTACGACTGTATAAACTATTTGCCTGGGATTTAGAGGAAACCCAGGGGAAACTGCACAATTTACCTTGTAACATAAATACTAATTATACAAAATACTTTGCATCTATATAGTGCTTCCTTGAGTGTTGTTGTTGTTGTTGTTGTTGTTGTTGTTGTTGTTGTTGTTGTTGTTGTTTTATACCCCACCCATCTGGTTGGGTTTCCCCAGCCATTCTGGGTAGCTTTCAGCATATATAAAACAGTAAAATATCAAACATTAAAAACTTCCCTAAACAGGGCTGCCTTCAAATGTCTTCCAAAAGTCAGATAGTTGTTTATTTCTTTTACATCTGATGACAGTGCAGGAGCCACTACCAAGAAGGCCCTCTGCCTGGTTCCCTGCAACTTCACTTCTCACAGGGAGGGAACTGCCAGAAGAAACTCAAAAGAGTTTCACATATTTAATCACCAAATTGACACTGTAGAAGCTCCATCCCACCCTATAACAAGCTAGCCATCAGGCTAACTGGACCGCAGAAGCAAATGCAATCTTTTAAAGGCAGCAACGCAGCCCAGACTGGGCCATTTTAGCCTCAAACAGTGTTGCAATTCTAAACATTCTGAGCATTTTCCATGGACGGAGTTCTTGCCATCCCGATTCGCACCAAGTCATGCTCTCCACATGAAACTAGCCACCGGAGCATGGATAATAAGCTCTGTGTCAACATGCATGGTAAGCAGAGAGGGGAAAACAACCTTTGATGGCCAGTAATTCAGGGGAACTAATCAGCCAAGGCGGGCAATGTGACCTTGATCACGTAGCTACAGAAAGATGATCAAGGGCCTGGTGTTTCCAACTAGAGGCTTGCTAAAAGTTAAGGGGGCACCCAGCTTCCTCCTCCTGCTGCATTAAATGGAACCGGTGGATTTCACTGGGGACCACCCCTCTTGCTTTGGGGAGGTCAGAACCCCTGGCTTGCACCAAGATATCAAAGTCGCTGCAACCCTTGGCTTCAGCAGAACGCTAAGCCGCTCGCTGGCCGTAAGAAGATTGCACGTTCACAAGGAGAGCAAAACCACATTAAAATACATTAAGTAACTGGGCAGAGGCTCAATTAGCCACAGCCTGTTTTTGAATGCCCTTCCCTTTTCCTTTTGTAGAAAAAGGGCCTACTTTTTAAAACTTCAAACACTTATCTGAACCAATTGCTGAAGAACCCCAAGAGGAGGGAGAAGGGATAGAGCTTAAGTCAGCTGCATGACCCTAATTCCCTGCATTTTGAGTGGCGCTAGGAATGTTCTAAGAGGATCTGACTAATACACCTCCAAAGCAGCCCCCATAGCTTTTCTCAGGCAGGCTCGGTGCTGGAAACCTCCAATGCTGGAGACCTTGGCAGACTTACATGGGAGGGAGCAGCACAGAACTCAGAGGGGCTTCCTTCCGTAGGACTGTGGAACACAGTACTGTAGAGCTGGAAGGGACCATGAGGGTCATCCAGTCCAACCCCCTGCAATGCAGGAATCTTTTGTCCAATGTGGGACCCAGCACATACATATATGAGAAACCGCAGGGTGAAAAGGACAGATACCAAGCCTGGCTCACAGTACAGGGCTTGACCTCTTCATGTCCCATGACTGCACATAGCCTGAGAGATGGCACAGTCCGCCTGACCCCCACCCCCACCCCGACACACTGGGTGCATGTTTGTGGGCACATGCTTCCAGGTACAGGCAATACTACGCCTGTCCATGAACCCTCCTTTCTTGGCTTCCCTAGCTGCATGGAGCACTGCAGGTTGGCCTTTCAATGCATGTATGGAGAGGGGTGAGCTCTGCAGAGGGATGATGTAAGCCTGGAGACAGTGCCCTGTTATTTAAATAAAACATAAAAATAAAATTCCTTCCAGTAGCACCTTAGAGACCAACTAAATTTGTCATAGGTATGAGCTTTCGTGTGCATGCACACGAAAGCTCATACCTATGACAAACTTAGTTGGTCTCTAATGTGCTACTGGAAGGAATTTTATTTTTATGTTTTATTTTGACTACGTCAGATCAACACGGCTACCTACCTGTAACTGTTATTTTAAGCTTGCAAGGCAGGAAACCCAGGTCTGACTCTCCGCTCAGTCTCTATTTGGAATGCTGCACCTCCCACATCAGGGAACGCAGGAAGCAGGCTTAATATTGAGTAAGCCCATTGGTTTATCTAGCTGAGCATGGTCAACACTGATGGGCAGCAGCTCTTAACGTTTCAGGCGGGGGTCTCCACCAGCCCTACCAGGAGACGGAACCTGGTGTCTTCCTGAAGGAGCGTCTCCACCCCCATTGTTCTGCCCAGACACTGAGGTCCAGTACCGAGGGCCTTCTGGCGGTTCCCTCATTGCGAGAAGCCAAGTTGCAGGGAACCAGGCAGAGGGCCTTCTCGGTAGTGGCGCCCACCCTGTGCAATGTCCTCCCATCAGATGTCAAAGAGAGAAACAGCTACCAGATTTTTAGAAGACATTTGAAGGCAGCCCTGTTTAGAGAGGCTTTTAATGTTTAATCGATTATTTTATTTTTCTTTCTATTGGAAGCCGTCCAGAGTGTCTGGGGGAACCCAGCCAGATGGGCAGGGTATAAATAATAAATTATTATTATTATTAATATTATTATTATTCAGTATTCAAAGCAAATGCCCGCCGACTGAGCCACCTCCCTTTGCCAAATGCACATGGCTTCCGGTAAGAACAAAAGAAGAGCCTGCAGGATCAGGCAAGTGGCCCATCTAGTCCAGCATCCTGTTCTCAGAGTGGCCAAGCATGTGCCTGTGGGAAACCAGCAAGCAGGATTCGAACACAAGAGCAGCACTCTCTCCTCCTGTGGCAGGGGTCCTCAAACTTTTTAAACAGGGGCCCAGTGCACTGTCCCTCAGACACTGTTGGGGGCTGGACTATAGTTTGAAAAAAAATATGAACGAATTCCTTTGCGCATATTTTATTTATTTGTGGTGCACGAAAAACAGGGAAAACAATACAATATTTAAAATAAAGGCCCGTTAAGACAGTGGCGGGTTCTGCAATTGCCGGGCGGGCCAGGATCAGGAGACCCTGGCGGACTGGATCTGGCCAGCGGCCCGTAGTTTGAGGACCCCTGTCCTGTGGTTTCCAGCGACTTGGATTCAGAAACCCTGAACTGTGGAGAGGGAGAGGGAGCATTACCACCCTGGCTAGTAGCCATGACTAGCCCTCTCCTCCATGAATATAGCTTATCTTCTTTTAAAAGGCTTCTATATTGGCCCTCCCTGTCTCCTGTGACTTTCAGCCACTGGTGTTCAGAAGCAATGCTGCCTCCACCTGTGAAGAGAGGGCATAGCTATTTGCTGTGATTCAAAATGCTCCTTTCCCACTTTCACATGCACAGGCAGCAAAGTGCCAATTTATGAGTGGCGGAGCTCGTTGCTGTGCATGAACTGCCCCTCCCTGGGTGGCCTCAGGCACATCTCAACCTCTCTTCCTAATCCACTTTCTCAGGGACCCAGAGAGGATAAAATGAGACAAAGCACAGTAAAGCAGATTTGCACCAAGTCAAGAAACAGGACCTCAGAAAACCCTGAAACTTGGGACAGGAGGGGTGTCAGGTGTGGCCTGGAACTGTGGCTGACCAAAGGAGGATCCGAAAGAGAAACCCACCAGGCCAGCGGAGACAAACTTAAGAGCAACAGTCCCAAGTGGGTCATGTCGGATTTCTAGGGTCACCAGACTTTCTTGCGCCTGTATGAACAACTGCAAGCTGGAGACCATAGGTTTACCTTTCCCTGTTTATATGTTTGTTTGTTTGTTTGTTTTGTTTTGCAACACGGAAAAACTTAAATAAAAACTTATTAAAAACAACAACAATTGCAAGCTGGAGAATCTGTTGTGCACACCACACAAATTGCAACAGTGCACACATGCACAACCACACATTTTCCCTCCCCGCACGCAAAATGACAATTAAGTGGGGGAGGAAGAAGTGAATTAGGCCTGAAAAAGGTGTTTTTGCTCTTGTCCACTCTTAACTGGGGGTGGCGGTAGGACGTGATTGTCCTGTAGAGCATAGCTGGGGAGGTAAGAGTTAACCTTCTAACGCCAGTTGCAATTTCCAGGAAGATCCCTCTGTCTTACACACACACACACAGAGAGAGAGAGAGAGAGAGAGAGAGAGAGAGAGAGAGAGAGAGAGAGAGAGAGAGAGAGAGAGAGAAACAATTAGGCTAAAAAAAAGACCTTCTGTTGGCTTCAATACAAGGCCAGCCCCCAGGTTAACTGAGGGATAGACACAATCTGCAATGGGTGGGTGGGGTGTTAGAAGTGAGAAGGAAAGAGTTAACTCTCCCCAGCTGAGACACACACCAGCACCAGGGGGGAGGGGAATGCCTCTCCTTGATTGTTATTAGACCTGAAAGAAGCCTTCTCTTGCAGTCAATTGAAAGCTTCTTAGGCTTCAAGAGGGTCGTTTTTTTGTTTTTTTTGTCAGGGGGATTCCAAAATGACCCATTCCCCCATTCCTCTGCCATCATTACACTTCAGAAAAGCCTTGTGTTGATAGCAGGAAGCATCAGCAGGGTGAAGAGGGGTCATAGCTGCCAAGTTTTCCCTTTTCTCGTGCGGAAGCCTATTCAGCATGAGGGAAAATCCCTTAAAAAAAGGGATAACTTGGCAGCTATGAGAGGAGTGTGTGTGAATACCTAATGCAGATGCATAGCTGTCAAGTTCTCCCTTTTTTAAGGGAAATTCCCTTATGCTGAATAGGCTTCCTCACGAGAAAATGGAAAACTTGACAGCTATGTGCAGATGTGTCCCTGTGGGGGGGACACAACTCTTGAAAGGCTCCTTGGTCAACCCTGCAACCGTCTAAACTGCTTTGACAGCTTTGGTGCCACGAAGCCGTCTACAGATTTGTTCTAAAGAACTCATCGACGACAAACCTCGTTGTATAAATCACTGAATTCTTCAACCACATCTTTCGGGATCCTTTGACCGTTGTTGGTGAGGTGATAAGCCACCCCATTCTTGGAGTACAGGCTGATGCGGCCCACACTCCTCTCGCCATCTGTCGTCTCCTCGAGTAAGCCATTATCTTCTGCTAGATGATAGATGGGGTTTCCATTGGAACCATGGATCCACGTAGCTCCCAGTTCAAAAGTAGCGTTTTCTATGGAGGGGGGGAGAGAGAGAGAGAGAAGGAAGCCCTACATTAGGATGCTTGAAGGCAAAGGCTGTCACGGAAAACCAGCTGTATACAGAGATGGTCCCCACGTCCTCCCACTGACCAATACGAGCCTTTGCCGTAGGGACCTGAGAAGAGCCTAGCTGGATCAGGCCAATGGCCCATCTAGTCCAGCATCCTGTTCTCACAGTGTGGGAACAGTTGCCTGTGGGAAAGCAGCAGGCAGGATTCAAACACAAGAGCCCTCTCCCTTCCTGTGCCTTCTAGCAACTGGGATTCAGAACCACCGCTGCCTCCCATCCTGGCTAGCAGCCATCGATAGCCCTCTCTACCTCCATGAATTTGTCTAATCCTCTTTTAAAGCCATCCAAGTTGGTGACCTATCCCTGTCTCTTCAGGAAGCAAGTTCCACAGTTTAATTGCGTAAAAAAGTACATGTTATCCATCCCGAATATGCCAACACTCCAGTTTCCTCGGATGTCCATAAGTTCTAGTGTCTTGAGAGAGGAAGAAAAGCTTTTCTCTATCTACTAGCTGCTGGATAGCTCAGTTGGTAGACCGTGAGACTCTTTTATTTATTTCTTATTATTATTATTATTTATTGGATTTATATACCGTGTTTCTCATATTTTAAGGCATCCCTAAAAAATAAGGCATGGCAGTATTTTCATGACCTGGAGAAATATAAGGCATACCCCGAAAATAAGACGTACCAGTACCAGGTTGTGGTGGGAGCAGGTCTGTGCAAAATATGGTACCGTAAGAAAAGGAAGATGCCTCCTCGGAACCGGATGCCGCTGCCACGTGGAGCTCCGTCCGAGTGGGAGCCAGCAAGAGCTGCAGCACGCACAGCAAGAGCTGCAGCAGGAGCCTCAGTGCGAAGCCCGGCTAAGGTAGAGCCTCAGCGAAGGCTCAGCAGGAGCCGCGGCGGGCAAAGAAGAAAGGATCGGGACCCTGCTAAGCAGCCGGCAGGAGCCTTAGTGCGCAGCGCGCGAAGCCCGGGAGCTGGCTGGAGGCGCAGCTCAAAGCGCGCGATCGGTAAGCCCCAGCAGCCAGCAGGAGCCTTAGCGGGCAGCGCGCGAAGCCCGGGAGCTGGCTGCAGCCGCAGCTCAAAGCGCGCGATCTGATAAGCCCCGGCAGCCAGCAGGAGCCTTAGCGGGCAGCGCGCGAAGCCCGGGAGCTGGCTGGAGCCGCAGCTCAAAGCGCGCGATCTGATAAGCCCCGGCAGTTTTTGCAATTTGATCTGCTCTACAATTCTCTTTAATTACTAACTCTAACACGGTTGTGTGTGTGGGTTTTTTTCCTTTCTAAACTGCCTTATGGATATTTCTGCTTAAGACATGCTAGACATACAATGAACTCTCACACACACACACATATTACACATTCTAGATCATTAGCAGCTAATGACTGCTGTCAAAATCTGGGTGTCCAACTGTTGCTTCTAGAATAGCTATAAATCAGAACACAATCACACCACACTCTCAGCCTAGCATACCAGGTGGGTTTTTTTTTTGGGGGGGACAATGTAAGCAACATTTCTCCTTAAGATCAAAACTGTTGGTTTGTGATTCTGGTTTAAGAATGAACTTTCATGAAGACGTTTGCCAAATTTAATTGCTGTGGTGTTTTTAAAGATGCAAGAAACAGAGAACATAACCCAGTAATATTGCAGCTACGCTGCCTTTGGAACAGATTCTCCCCTTCTTGTTTTAACTTAGCTGCAAATCATAAATTGTTCTGCAACATCAGCAGTACAAGGGATTATCTCATAATCCATCTTGATGCTATTCTGCTTCTTTCTTTTTTTAAAAGCAACCTCTTAAAAAAACACCACACACATTCTCAAAAGCAAAGCTTCATTTTCTATAAGGCTGGCTATGCAAATGCTTTCAGATGAGTTTTGCTCTTTTGAGTAACTTCCTTAACAAATTGAGGTTATTTGCAAAGAGAGAGTGAGTAAGAGTACACAACAGTGGCAGGGTATTGAAATCTTCAGAATGGCACTGTGCCCCAGAGTGACGACTCTATGATGCTGCATGCATACAATGCCTACCGGTAGTTTGCTTTACCATACTTAATTAAAAAATAAGACATCCCTTGAAAATAAGACATGGTGTGTTTTTTTGAGAAAAAAATTAATATAAGACATGTCTTATAATATGAGAAACACGGTACCGCCCTATACCCAGGAGTCTCCGGTCAGTTCACAGAATAAAATCAAGATATTAAACCACAAAATACATAATAAAAATAAAAACAACCCAATAGTGCCCCCCCCAAAGAAAACACGTTTTAAAAGGGCATAGGATGTAAATCAGATCAACCAAAGGCCTGGTTAAAAAGGAACACTTTTGCCCGGTGCCTGAAGGTGTATAATGAAGGCCCCAAGCGAACTTTCCTGGGGAGAGCATTCCACACACGGGGAGCCACTGCAGAAAAGGCCCTGTTCTCGTGTTGCCACCCTCCAGACCTCTTGAGGAGGGCCTCAGAAGATGATCTCAGGGTCCGGGTAGGTTCTTATGGAAAGAGGTAGTCCTTGAGGTATTGTGATCCTGAGCCGTTTAAGCCTTTATACGTCAAAACCAGCACTTTGAATTGGGCCCGGAAACTAATTGGTAGCCAGAGCAGTTGGGCCAGGATCGGTGTAAGATACTCAAACCGTCTTGCTCCGGTGACCAACCTGGCCACTGAATTCTGCACCAGCTGACGTTTCTTAATCCCAGGGTTGTGAGTTTGAGCCCCACGTTGGACAAAATATCCCTGCATTGCAGGGGGTTGGACTAGATGACCCACGTGTTCCCTTCCAACTCTATTGATTCTATATATGACAATTTCCCCATGCCACACATAATTTTGCAAACTTCTGTCCTGTCACCTTCTACTCGCCGCTTCTCTGAACTGAAAAGTCCTAAATGTGGCGGTCTTACTTCAAAAGGGAATTGCCATGCGCCCTGAGGCGGGGGCATCCATTCAAGCGAGACCCTCGCTCTGACGCCGGGAACATCGGCTCAGCCGCCATTCGCCTCGCCTTGCAAAGATGCCAGGAGCGCCGAGTGCCCTGGGATGGTCACGATAGCTTCAGAAGTGCCAAGGACACTGGTTGAAACGTCCTTCTTCCGTACAGCATAAGATGTGCAAAGCAGAGAAGAGGCATGAGCCAGGCTAAAAATAGCCAGGGCCACCTGTAATGTTTACTAACTCATTAAGCCAGCGTCCTCAAAGCAGATGAGCTTGGTGCAAACGTACAACATCAACATCAAAGTGTGACGTTAATCACATCCTTTAAGACAACAGATGCTCCTCCTGACTAAAAGACCCCTTGGAGGCATGGAGTGGGGAAAGTACGCAGTCTCCTGCAATTAATGCAACAACTACCGCAGTCCGTGGGTATGTTTTAAACAAAGGCTGCAATCACCTACATCCCTCATTGCTTTTGCTGCTGTTTTTCTTTTCCCTGATCTGGGAACGAATGCATCGTTCCATAGGAATATAACAAAACAACCCTGCGCCCCCCCCCCAAGGGCTGCCCTTGTGTAAGGCTAAAACGTGGCCTCTGCAATCACAGGAGGAAATGGGGGTGGGGGGGCAGACAGGTCTCATGGGAGAGGTTTGAGATTACCAACAGGCAGGGAGTCCCAAAGTATAAGGTGTCACCCCTCTGAAAGGTTCCTTGCAGAGGGGGAATTTTAACAGTGGCCGTTCCCATGCCCTTCGGCCCTACAAGAATGCTGAATTTTGTGTGCGAAGGTGTGGGTTGCACAGAGCCAGAGCGGTACAGACTCCCCAACGTGCAAAAGCAAGGAAGCGCACAAAGTCCGCCTACGAAATCTGGGCAGCTGTGCTATTTTTTGAGGCTCCTGCCCTCTTGTGTGCAGAGAAGCTCCGGCCTTCTATATATAAAGACCACAACCAGGAAACGTCCCGCAGGTGTGCTGAGTGACACGATGACTCCCTTAAGGGCTCGTAGCATGAAGCACTTCCCTTCTGTCTGCCAGCACACCCTGCGGCGGGGGCGGGGGGGCTATTTTTGACACAGCATATTGGCTGTGGACGACCCACTTCCCATTCGCAGGCCGGTGCCAAGTGTTCAGCAGCGGCTCCCGAATGAAAAGACGGATGCCGGGCTTGCTGGGCATCCTTTCCCCCTCCGCTTCCCTCAGATATTCGGCTTTTAATTTACTGCTGGCGTGTTTATCGACTGAACCGCAGGGCGTGATGTCAGGGCTTTGGCAAGGAGCAGGAAGTGTGGATGGGGGGGCTAAGGCCCCTTTCCCCGGTTATTATAACAGGGGCCTGGCCAAATAGTAAAGGAAACCAGCTCGCTGCCATGAGAAAGGCAGAGAAGGAAGTCATTTGCAGCGCCGCCAAGGACATGCTCTGCCCAAAGTTTTCCCCAGAGCATCCTCCCGTTGTGGCTCAGTGGTGGATCATCTGCCTTGCATGCGGAAGGTTTGATCCCTGGAATCTCCAGGCAGGGCTGGGAGAGAGACACTTGCCTGAACCCCTGGAGAGTCTGTATAGACAATACCAGGCATCCCCAAACTTCAGCCCTCCAGATGTTTTGGCCTACAATTCCCATCTTCCCTGACCACTGGTCCTGTTAGCTAGGGATCATGGGAGTTGTAGGCCAAAACATCTGGAGGGCCACAGTTTGGGGATGCCTGAACAATACTGAGAAAGACGAATGAATGGCCTGACTCTGTGTTAAGGCAAAAAAGTGGATGAATGACCTGCCTGCGGACTGTCTCGCCAGAGTGGTGCAAGCTCTGGTTATCTCCTGCTTGGACTACTGCAATGCTCTCTACGTGGGGCTACCTTTGAAGGTGACACGGAAAATACAACTAATCCAGAGTGCGGCAGCTAGACTGGTGACTGGGAGCAGCCACCGGGACCATGTAACACCAGTCCTGAAAGACCTTCATTGGCTCCCAATACATTTCCGAGCACAGTTCAAAGTGTTGGTGCTGGCCTTTAAAGCCCTAAATGGCCTCAGCCCAGTAGACCCGAAGGAGCATCTCCACCCCCATTGTTCTGCCCGGACACTGAGGTCCAGTGCCGAGGGCCTTCTGGCAGTTCCCTTCCTGCAAGAAGTGAGGTTACAGGGAACCAAGCAGAAGGCCTTTTCAATAGCGGCGCCTGCCCTGTGGAACGCTCTCCCATCAGATATCAAGGAAATAAACACCTGACTTTTAGAAGACATCTGAAGGCGGGCCTGTTTAGGGAAGTTATTTATGTCTGATGTTTTATCACTTTTCTATTATTATTATTATTATTATTATTATTATTATTATTATCATCACTAATTCTACTAATTCTGTTGGTAGCTGCCCAGAGTGGCTGGAGAAACCCAGCCAGATGGACAGGGTATAAATTCTTATTATTATTATTATTATTATTATTATTATTATTACTACTACTACTACTACTTTAACTGTTCCTTGGTACAGCACAGCAAAGTTTCACCCATCCTCACAACTCCTCTCTATCCTTCCTTCAGACAAGCGTTGTTAAGTGTTCAAGGACACATTTCAGCTGGGCAATGACACTCGAGGAGGATGCAGAATATAGCTGGCATCATGGATGCAGAGGAATCGTGGGAGGCACCAGCTGGGGAACCCCCAAGGCACAAAGGCTCAGAGCCCGGGGATTCGTGGTGGGACAACAATGAGTGGTCGGAGGGGGAAAGCGGAGAAGACTGGGAAGAGGAGGAGCCAGAAGCCAAAGAGATAACACGGCTTAGTGAGGGAGGAGAGTCTGTGGCAGAGAAAAGCCCAGAATCAGAAGCTGAAGCAGGAGAACAGGGAGGCCAAAGATGGGCCAGGTTTGTGTCCCCTTCCCTGCTGGCCTCCAAGAAACAGGAGAGGCATGAAGAGGGAGGAGCAAACACAGACACACAGGCGCAGTCTCAGATTGCATGGGGAAAACTCTGGATAGGAGGAGACACAGCAGGCTGTGGGGAGGCAGAGATCTATAGTCTCGGCAACGGCTTCACGGGGCACCACCTGAGTTGCTGTGCTCATTAGGCCTGTTTTGCGGATCCTGTTTTGCTAATAGTTCACTCCAGCTTTCTCGGTGTGATTTACCGCAAGTTCATTCCGGTCAGCTGGTGAGGGTTGGGAATGTGGGACATGGCTGAGGAGGTGAAGGGCCAAGTGGAGGGGCACATTTGGCCCCTGTGTTCCCCGCCCTGCACTGACTAGCAGTGCTACTCCAAGGTTTCCTACAGAAATCTTTTTCGTCCCTACCTGGAGCTTCCAGGGGCAGAACCTGGGACCTTTGGCACTCAGGTGCTCGACTACTGATCCCTAAGGATACTAGATAGGTCTTTGTTACCCCTTCTGGAGAGACAGACAGCCAAAACAAAAAGAGGCTGGCAGGTGTATGGAACAAGCACAAAATATTACCCTAAGCCTGTAGATCAATCCCTACACATGGACAGAGATGGAGGGGAGTGTGAACAGCCCATGGTATGAAAGAGGTAGACTGTGATATCTCTTCCCAAAGCTCAGGAATATTTCTCTGCCAGCAGAGAGCAACGCTTCACACATCTGATGATGTGGGTTTCAGCCCGGGAAAGGTTCTGCCGCCACAGATCAGATAAGCCTTTAAGCAGTCACAAGGCTCCTTTGTTTTTGCTGTAACAGACTCAACACCGCTCCCCTCTGGAATGCAAGCAATTTATAGGGACACAAATGCGGAAGGCAGGGGGTGGGCTGGGGCCTTTACGCTGCGCATTGCCATTCTGGCCAATGGTATGGCTTTAGATTTGCATGCCAAGCTGGCTGCAGCAAGCGCAGCTCGAAAACCCACGTGTGGAAACAAAGAGCAGCCTTTCCCTACCACTACCCCTCCCGCCTGCATGACAAGCGCTCATTTGAGATAACAACTACAATGATCCTCGTGCACCCAGAAGGGCAAAGGATTTTTTTTATTAAAAAAAAAGCAAAATGAAATGAAAAGGGCAGGAGGGCATGATAAATCCTGGGATACTTTGCAGAACCCAGTGAACTGGGCATAAAGGATCCCACCCGCTAATAAAACACTCTGAGTAATATTTATCTATTTTGCTAGGAAAAGAGAGGGAGAATCTTCCTACATTGTTCGGATCGGACAAATTCACGGAGGACACATCGATCAGCTGTAACAAACAGGACATTAAACAAAATGTTGGGGGTTTCACTCTAGCCAGCCAGCCAGCCAGCCAGCGCCTCCTCCGGGACACTCCATTACGGTCCCGCCACCCCTATCCCCACAGCAGTCTACAGCCCCTGAAGTCACTTGGTCCTCCTCTTTGGGTTATTTGTGAACCTCCACCCCTTCAATATTTTCGTCTCCTAAATATGTTTTTTTTGTACTTCCGCCTACTTTGGGGTTTCCCCCCAAGCCTTGCCTGCCAATTCCTCCCTCTCATACATGGATAGCGCCATTTCTAGCTACATAAGGAACGGCACTCACTTCTGGCGATCATAAATGGGGGAAATGACAATAGCTCAATGCCCCCAAGTCCAGAGGCATTAAACCTAAGTTCAAGAGGCACACACCACCCCAGGGGGGGGGGTGCTACTGGCTGTCATGCTCAGTTGCCTATGAGATTCCCAGAGGCTGACCATCATGAGAAACAGGTCACAAGGGCCAAACAGACCTTAATGTTGAGTCCTGTCATTACGCAAAGGCTGGTCAAGAACCAGAAGCCACGTTGCAAGGAAATGATTCCCTTACCGAGCTTCACGCTTTGTATCCTGCCTCCAATTCGGTCAGACGCTTCGAGGACAGTCACATCCGTGAAACCATTCTCCAGGAGGGTTTTTGTCGCAGAGAGGCCCGCGAGCCCAGCACCGATAACTACTATTCGCGGCTGTCGCTTTCTCCGTAGGCCACTACTAAGAGGATCATCAGTGCTGTCTGCAGATATTTCACTACTTTGCATGCCGTCCAAGCTCTCTTTCTAAGGAACCTGCCAAGAAAGGAGACACAAAGTAGTTTTGGAGCATTAGGCTGGCAATTTTCTCTTCCTATCTCCCTCTTTTCCCTTCCCTTCAGGTCGTTTTTCAATCTTCCTGTTCCAGCGCAGCAATAAATTCTGGAGAAACACTGGTGTCCCAGGACTCGAGGATCCCGAAACAAGAGCCAAACCTTCTCAATGAGAGATACTGAAAGGAAAGCAAGACCGGCCTAGAATATAAATGCCTCTGATTCTGCGGGAATGAAAGGCTTGGTGAATACAAAAACATCCACCCGGTCATCAAAGATGATATTTTCAGAAAACTCACATGCATTTTTGCCCTTGCATGTCTTTTTATAGACACATAGACCCTCCCGAGGTGCCAATCTTGCGGTAGAGGAAAACCCAGACGCCACACACACACACACACACACACACACACACATTCTGTGAAAAACCTGCAGAGCAAAGGAATGATTCAGCCTTCCTTCTGCCTCTCTGGCAACCGCAAAACATAAGCTTCGGGGCATAAAGATAAGGGGCATGGCAGATGACCTGGTTGGAAAAGAGCAAGGAAGCTAAATATGAAAACACACAGCCTCTTCACACATAGCTGAGCATCTATCAGTGCTAAGCTGTAGGCAGCAGGTGGAGAGGACCTCGTTGTCACAAGGGAAACACACAGAAATATTTCAGAGTCCAGAAGAGAACTTATTAACCTGGGAGCTTGCAGGAAATTCTTTTAACAGCCCTCCCTACCTCCAGGAGGGCCAAACAGTTGGGTGAAGAGGACACTGGGGGGGCAGCCACCCCCACCCCCCAGAGCCAAAGGCAGCTCATGAGACTGTGCCCCTCTCTTCCAGGGTTTCAAGCAGGCAGCAAATGCAGACAATTTATCAGCACCCAGCCCAGCACTCATGAACAGCCCAGCACCCACTAAACCCCCTGTTGTGATGATGCCAGCTTGAAATCCCCCCCCCAAAAAAAAACCCAGAGAGGGGAAATTGGCAGGCCATAAATACAGAGAAGATGCCCAAAGCCCACCCCGCCCCCCATTCTCTGATCCAGACAAGGAAGTGTCCGTTGGTTAGACACAACCCTTTCCTCGTTTGCTGTGCAAATCCACAGGAAAGACAATTGAGGACGCAGTGCCAAAAAAAGGTCTGAACTTCTAAAACAAGTTAAGTGGCATGTAAGCTAAGTTGATGATAGGGCCTTGGAGCCAGGAGCATTTCAAGTTCAAATTATACAGTGTGCCATGCTTATGAGTGCATAAAGAGCCACACGGTAGCAGAGAATTCTGAGCTGAGACCTGGAATAGCATGCCCATCTAAAATCCCACCCAGTTGTTGGTTATCTGAGATGCTGCAAGATACTGAGATGAAGGGAAATGGTCATTGCTTTCTGGTCTTGGGCTATTCTTGCAGATCCATGTGGTATTATTGCACACCGGCAAAGCCTGCAACTGTGAATGGAGAAAACGTGTAAAATGTCACAGCACTTTGTGTCTCCCAAGATTGCAGCACCTCAGGGAGCCAAGCTGTGAGAATGTCTGCGGTCAGCTTCTGTGGGGGAAGAGGAAGTTGTCGGTTTCGCTGGGACAAAGATATCACAAGGCTTTCGCCACAGGAGGAGCTGTGTCAGGGCAGCCCCTGGGGCTTGGGGAAAAGTTGCAGGCAATATGAGACGATCCCAGAGACACGTCAGCTGAATAAAGGCTGCAGGGCTAGACACTGGGAGTTCGACTAGAGGACCCTCGGGGTCCCTTCGAGCTCTACAATTCTATGATTCTAAGTAACGTCTTACAGGCATCCCATGTGGATGCTGAAAGTTGCTCGAGACAGAAAGCATGTGGAAGAGAGAAAAGAAGAGCAAAAGAGTCTGCCTCCCAGGTGTGAGGCGAGACACTGCAAAAGCAGAGAGGTGTTAAGAAAATGTTTTCTTTCCCCTTCCTCTCTACCCTCTGCTGTTTTTTCATTGGCCCCTACCTGTTTGTAAAAAAAATTCAAAAGCTATACAAATATATTAAAAAAGGAAACCAGACCACGGCTGGCAGACACATCATGCTTCTGAAATGCCATTTGTGCAATTTCCTGCATCAACCAAATGCGACAGATTTGGGTTGTTTTTAAAGGAGGTGTTTTTACAGCCTGCTTCATCTCACCCATCTTTTACCAACAAAGCTGGAAAGTAATGGAATGAGGCGATCAATACAAGCATTGCACCGAGAACATCAAAGGCCAATTGTATCAGTGAGACAAGCTCTGAGTGCCACAAAGAGATCCTGACATTAAAAGAACCCCAAAAAGAAGTTGTTGCATAAGTACTATCAGAAGCCAAAGGAAGAATTTGAAAGCTTGGACCAGCGAGCTCCTACAATATCAGCATCACCCTGCAGAAAGAACTATGGTGGGGCTTGGCTTCAAAACAAAGGTTTTATCAGGTTGCATTAAAATGCAATATTGTTGTTGAAAGTGATAGCTGAGAACTCATATTTTGAGAGACATTTAAAATGTTTTCAGCATGCCCAGCATGTACAAGGTACACCCACACTGGGTATTTTCCACACAACTAGTTCTGCGTGTTAGTGTGAAACTGTAGAAAGGGGCTTTCAATAAATGGGTCTATAATGAACTTGCAAATCAGCCACTCGCCTGGTTACCTGCGGGAAGTAGGAATCACCTCCAGGCAACCAGGTAGGGAACATTCAGCAAACTGGAAGAAAGTCGGTTCTTTTTTCTCCCCTCTCACCACCTAGGCATTCCATATGCCACAAATGACAAATATAATTAGGGAGGGGGGCTAGCAAGTTCTGTAACCATTTCCCAACTTGCTAAAAGTTCCAGTGTGGCCTGGATAAATTCTATTCTACTATGATTAGATTAGCCGGTACTCAGAGACAATGCTATCAGCTCCATTACTAACAGATAGGCAGGCGCCCAGACTGAAGCGAGTTCAAAGTCTCATCCGACTCTCAATCCTATCCGATGATTCCTATAAGGCCACCTGGAACTTGAACTTGAGAAAACCACCAGGAAAGGAAAAAGCGGAAGAAGTTGTCCAACTAGCCCCCAGACAATATCTGAAGAAGTGTGCATGCACACGAAAGCTCATACCTATGACAAAGTTAGTTGGTCTCTAAGGTGCTACTGGAAGGATTTTTTTTATTTTGAATCAACCCAAGGGTTTGGCTGGGGAGAGGAGGTGTTTTCAAAAGAGGGGGTGTGGAGAAAGGCCAAGGGATGAAAATGCCTCTTTAAAAGTCCAGTGCACCTGCGTAATGGCCTTGTTAGTCTGTGACACAACCACCTACCTATCACGTTTCAAGCACCCTCCATGTGTACAGGCTGGAATTCCCCCTCAATCAGCTGTCAACCAGGAAGAGACTAGAAATCTCCACCAGTTTTCTCCTTTTACTTCCATCGTCCTTGGCTGCTGAAAGACACCACTGGTCCATCTCTCTCCCTTTCTCTGCACATCTTGGGCATGCTACTTCCCGAGCATCTGAAGCACCCCTAGAGTGCTCCAGCACCAGAAGTCCTCCTCTACCTCCCACCTCTTGAGGCTACAACAGACCCACAGACTTTTGAGACCATCCCTAGGGGCCACTGCTTGATGGCAAAGCAGGTGCACTGCATGCAAAACGCCCCTGGTTCAGTCCCTGGAAGCATCTCCGGGAAGGACTGGGAAAGGCCTGTGTCTGAAATCCCAGAGAGCAACTATCAGTCAGTGTAGACATTACTGAGCAAAACAGCCAGATTCCGTATAAGGAAGCTTCCCATTCAAATGTGTTCTATTTCATTTCCCAAAGTGGAAGTCAATTCTTGGGGAGCTTGGTGCTAATTTCCACGCTCATGCTGAAACTGCAGAACTGACATGGCTCCAGCACCAAGGACAATTCAGGGTCCCTGCTTCTATTTTTTCCATTTTTAGCTAACAGTGGCCTGTTGCCTCCTGCAAATCTTCACTTTACAAAAGTGAACCATGGGATTTTTGACCTGCCCTTCCAGCTAGCTCACACCACTTGTGTTCAGGTTTCATCTGCCCAAATGCAGAACACAAACATACAGAGCTAGCTCTACAAATATGACACACACGCATCCTGCTTAGGCAGGTTAGCCCAGGAGCAGCACGGTCCACCCTGTCTGGTGTTATCTTTGAAAAAAAAAAAGCTATTGGAGTGATGAAATCTTGGCGCTTTACGCAGCCAGTTTGCAAAAGGCAAACAGTTCTGGATCTGGCCAGTGCCTGGGTGGATGACTGCCGTGGGAACCCCATATAAGCAGCCTGGAGTTCTGTGATGAAAGAAAGGCAGGATGGGAATGTACTAAGCCATTATCGTCTCACTGGACTTAAAACGCAGGTTGTCTCTTTAGGCAAACAGCACACTGCCTGGAAAAGAACGCCATGTGCTCTCACCAGTGGGCAACAGAAGCGCAGAGAGACATGTAGAATCCTGCCCTGCCCCTCCCTCCTTTTGAAGGCAGCCCTCCAACCTCCAGGAACGACAAATAAAACCTTTTGCAATGTCCCCTTTCCTGGGTTAATTGGCATTCTACGAAGGAAGCCTGGATTAATCCCAGGCACCTGCTATTCTGAACTGCTACAGGCTGTGACTCTTGTCACACAGAACATGCCAGCCAGAATTGTTATATGTAGGATTTTATTAGTTTTCAAAACTTTATTGCGAAGTTAAAATAACAGTAAGAAATATGAAATGAAATAAAGGAGGGGGGGCACAAGGTTCACAGCCATTACCTCATAAAACAAAATACATTCTCAAGAGACTATACAATAAATTACTGTTACAACAAAAACTGACCTGATACAGTGAGAACGCAAAACAAGTGTTGTGAATGCCAAATAAAGTCATATTTCATCACTTGCCATTCCTGTGATTGCGCTGTTATATAGGTAACAAATGGCCTCAAAATCCTATGGATTTTAACAAATGGCCTCAAAACCCTATGGATTTTGCACCCCGAGATACCCTAAGTTTATGAGTCAATTTCTCAGAAATAAAAACAAACGCTACCATGTTGAACCAAATGAGAAAAGCCCAATGACTTGTCCCAGCCCTGTGATATGGTCAAACGAGCAGCTAGGAAAACGATTAGTGAACCTCACCAAAATGCTGGAGAGGGTGCACCTCCACAGGCACATACCTCCGAAACTGACACAGTCTGGGGTCTAAAGGGCTATTGTTTCAGAAATTTCCTTTATTGCCCCTTCCCAAAATTTGTACACGTGTTTGCAAGACCATGACCATATAGCATTTTTAAGGTGCAGGTTTACTCTCAAATGCTTCATAGTAGCCAAACATTGTGACAACCCTGTAATATAAGTCACTAATGCTAAGGATGAGCAATACTGACCAACCCCTGGGTACCAAATGAATTCATGGCAAGCAACCTAGGGAGGCTTAGATCCTGTCTAAAATATACATACCGAGTCGGGGACAGGAGCATATTGAAATTGGAGAATCAAAGAGGCCTGTGCTGCAGTATGGTGCGTCATTTTAAGGGGCGAAACGTAATTTTTGCACATTTCTTAAAATGCACAGGGTCTTAAAAATATGTTTTTAGGTGTGAGGAATTAAAATCTGCTGTTATTTTTGTGACAGGACAACATTTAGCTTAGTAAGTCTATCTTCGATGAAGAAGCACATAAACTGCTTTTGGAAAACCAAAGTTTTAATTTTACCTTCAGAAAATGTCACATAATGGTTGATTGATAAATAAACACAGAAACACACATACATACATAACTGCAAATACTTGGCAATCATTCTTAACGATTTCTATGCAATTTTACACACATCACACTTGCCAAGCAAAACTAAACTATATTAATTTAACCGAAATCTCTTTTGAACTCCCCAAGTCCTGTTAGAACTTTTTAGCGCCCCACATTTGGGGAAATGTGAAAGTTGGAAAAGCCAACATTCCAGAGCAGGTTGCAGAATGCGAGGAACGCGGCGGAAGAGAAGATGCTAGCAGGGTGGCTGTTGGGAACGACAAAGTGTGAAAAGGGCAAGGGAAGCTTCTGTGAACTGAAATTGTTTTGGGTTGTAGATCCGACGCTTTTGAGTTTCAATGCTGGCTGTTTAAGAGGGACAAGCAGTCCATTGTGGAGGATACAACTGTACCAACCCTCCCACAGGGGCGAGTTTTCCAGATGCTTTCAGGCAGGGGTGGGGGGGAAACTGCATTCCCTTCTCGACAAACTTCTGCAGGACATGGGATCATGCAAGTGGGTGGCAGAATTCAAGCTTCAAGGAAAACCCTTCAGATCATTCTCTATGTGACAGTTTGTTTTCCCCATACAGTGGTACCTCGGTTTATGAACACAATTGGTTCCGGAAGTCTGTTCATAAACTGAAGCATTCATAAACTGAAGCGAACTTTCCCATTGAAAGTAATGGAAAATGAATTAATCCGTTCCAGATGGGTCCGCGGTGTTCATAAACTGAAGCGTTCATAAACTGAAGCGAACTTTCCCATTGAAAGTAATGGAAAGTGGATTAATCCGTTCCAGATGGGTCCGCGGAGTACTTAAACTGAAGCGTTCATAAACTGAAGCATGGGTGTAATTGGTTCCGGAAGTCTGTTCATAAACTGAAGCATTCATAAACTGAAGCGAACTTTCCCATTGAAAGTAATGAAAAATGAATTAATCCGTTCCAGATGGGTCCGCGGTGTTCATAAACCGAAAATTCATAAACCGAGGTGTTCATAAACCGAGGTTCCACTGTAGTTACCTACCTACTCAATTTATAGAGCTGCCCCATAGCAAAAGTATTCTAAGAAGGCAGGGTGGTGTAGTGGTTAAGAGTGCCGGACTAGGACCTGGGAGATCAGGGTTCGAATCCCCACTCCTTCAAGATGCTCACTGGGTGACCTTGGGCCAGTCGCGACCTCTTAAGGGTCATTGTAGGGACGTGTTCCCTGGCGGAAAGAGTGGGATATGAATGCAATAAATAAGCTCTTCTGCTTACCTGCTTAAGAAGGATGGATGTGCCATCCAGGTGGAGATGCCAGTCGCCAGCCTGGCATCCAGGTATCTCCACATGGTCACAAATGGACCTGGCGCCTGGGGAATTTCTGGCACTGATAAGATCTGCATGTGGAAGTCCCACCGCTGAGACAGTAAGCAACTTCATTGAGCCGCCTCAAACATAGCTGCCAAGTTTTCCCTTTTCTCGCAAGGAAGCCTATTCAGCATAAGGGAAAATCCCTTTTAAAAAGGGATAACTTGGCAGCTATGGCCTCAAAGGGCTAAGTGGTGGAAATGGCAGGACGTAAAACTGTTTAATAAACACATTCCAACAAGGAAATGTCTTTACAAATGATTTTTTGAGGCAGACCAGCACGATCACAGGAAAAGTGAATCGGGCATGAAATAAATAACAGCTGGGATGGAATATTATGTTACAGCTGATGTGCTGATTATTATTTTTAATGTATTTATTTATTTATTGAAAATGTTTTAAAGCCACCTTTTATCAATAATACATGATATCAGGGTGGGATGCAATCATAAAATTCTAAAACCAAAAACACAGTCAATATAAACACAGATAAAAAAGAGCCGGTAAAAATAACAGGCTGTTTATATAAATATCAGGAGCTTTATCTGCTTATCTGTTTTCCTGCTGATTTAATTGATGTTTGACTGTTTTCCCAGCCTGGAACATTCAGACACAGGATGTTGAAATTCAACTGTAAGCTTGTCAGGGCAGGGCTCTATTTGTCTTATCTGTGGTAAAGCGCCATGTACTGTCTTGGCTCCCACCCAATACATGCAGAAAAAACTCTTACTTGGAAGTAAGAAAGATCATTGTTCAGGCAGTTGCAGCACTCAGGAATCACAATTAAGGAGTTCAACAGAAGAGCAAGATGCTAGGGATGGGACGGTAGCAATGAAAACGTCCCAGCAAGTTGCTCTTCCCTCCTGCCAAGCTTTCAAAGATGAGACACAGTGCATCCACTTGCAAGATCTCTCATTCTCCTTGTGGGAATATCGGGATTGCAAGGCCACATGCTATTGGGGCATGTGGGTCTGCTCCCACCTGCAAAGATGGCGCGTGGTTCTGGGGAACAAGACTACACTCTCTGGCTCAGGCTCCTAGTCAGTCACTGCCACCTCCTGATCAGCCTCCCCTCTTGGCTGATCAAAGCCGTCCCCGACCTCCACTGAGTAAGGGGAGAGCTGGCATCCCTGCTCCTCCTCCTCCAACTTAGGTTCCTACAATTCAGCCCTGTTAATTCTTCCCCACAGCATCATAGTTTGCCAACCAAGCCCAAACCCAACAGCACTATGGGGCTCGTGACCAGCATTTGAAATCTGCCAGGCGCATTTTGCACCCGGCTATCAACCACTTGTGACCAAGTGAAGATGCCCAGGTGTCAGGATGGCGCCTGACGTCTCCACCATCTGGAGGTGCGTGCCTGGGGGTCCTTGGATCGTGCCTGTTTTCACACGCTAACAACACATCCTTTAGAATTCTATCTGTGGTATTTTAGCTGCACAATCAGAATGAATTTCAGGAACCCAAATTCGTATTGAAAAATACAACTTTCAAGCTGTCTGGCCCTGTATGGCAACTAGACGTTCTGTTTTGGTGACTGCAACCTTGGTTTAAGGAGCTATTTGGCACCTAGCTTATATATCTGAGTTTCTAACACTGCTCGTGGCATGGATTACACTGCAAACCAGATTAAAATCGCACTTACATCGTATGACATGTTCACACCATACAGTTTTGCAGACCTCCTGTTTGCCTAACCTTCCTCACTTCAACACACACAGGCACACAATCATTTTGCCATCTCTTGGACTCTTGCTGCAAAGGCCC
Source organism: Zootoca vivipara (assembly GCF_963506605.1). Taxonomy (NCBI): domain Eukaryota; kingdom Metazoa; phylum Chordata; class Lepidosauria; order Squamata; family Lacertidae; genus Zootoca; species Zootoca vivipara. The sequence goes on along the minus strand of NC_083284.1, from coordinate 6,574,271 downwards.
CCAAAGCTTCTTGCTGCTTCCAAGTAGAAGGTGGCACGTCTCAGCTGCCATGAAACACTTTCTAGCTAACAGAATAATAAGCTCATCAGCCAGGGATGGTGTCAGCTTCTAGGAAGCCTTTGGGCATCTCTGCCTAAGAGGGCCCCATAAGCCGTCCAGATGTGGCAGAGCCTAAAGGCACATGCAAACTCAGAGAGTGCCCCAAAAGTGTTCTCTTGAAGAACACAAAGAGGATTTGGAGATGCCCCTCACATGTGGGGCCTTGCCAGACTGGTACTAGAGTCAAGCAAGAATCAAGAACACAAGAATCAAGAATGCTCTTGGGGAGTGGGTCCCTTAACTGCTGGGGGAGGTCCCAACAGATGCCCAACTCTGCCAACCTCTGGCACCAGACGCCACACAGGCAGCTTCTCCCACCAGCACTCACTACTTGAAAGGAGCAAGGGAGAGAGGAAATGAATAAATTCTGGGCTGAAGAACGATTAATATGTTGATCAAAGCCTTGCAGATTCCCACCACTGCTCTCCAACTAGTTTCACTAGTGCCATGCTCCTGGGGCAAAACGAACTTGTTCCTAGCCAAATCACCATGAGGCGACTTTCAAATCCAACGCACGCATACATGAAACCCCAGCGAAGTTGTTGACAAGCAGAAGTTTATTTAACAAGCCACCAAGCGTGTTGGCATAAGGTCTGAACGCTTCTGACTACGAGGGTGGAATTGATTGCTACCATATGGGCAGAGCATATTACCTGCCAAGGGGCACTTCCAAAACACTGCTCAGAACAGGCAGAAGCCTCCAAACACTCAAATTAAGGCATGTTCTGCCAGGTAAAGAGGCATGAATCATGTCTTTGGAGAATTCAAATAACCCCCCCCCCTTCCCATCGCTGGGCATGCTCTACAAGGGCTCTCGGATCTCAGAAAACGACGATATGTAAGTGGCCCAAGTTAGAGGAACCTCTGGCAAAGGGGCACATATGAGGGCCAACAACTGGGTTCACAGCCCGGTCACTTAGCAGCAAAAGTGGAGCTCATTATCCAGTCCAGCTGGGGATTAGGAAGACGAGAGAAAGAGGCAGGAGTGCAGTCGAAATCCAAAAAGGGGGGGGGGGGTGTCACGGTAAGAAAAGGAAACAGAACTGGAGAGATCACCTCAGGCAAAAGCGGAGGAGCAGGCATGGCTTGCTTCCACTGTTTGTCCTGCTCAGAGTAGATTCAGGAATCACAAGACAGAGAAACCAGTAGGAGAACACTTCAATCTCCCAGGACATTCTATACAAGATCTCAAAGTAGCTGTCTTATTACAAAAGAATTTCAGAAATAGACTGGAAAGAGAAGTTGCTGAATTGCAACTTATTACCAAACTTAAAACCATGGAGAGACCTGGTCTGAATAGAGACATTGAAGGAGGAGAGCGCAAAATATGGTCTGAAGCTGAACATCAAAAAAACTAAGATCATGGCCACTGGTCCCATCACCTCCTGGCAAATAGAAGGGGAAGAAATGGAGGCAGTGAGAGATTTTACTTTCTTGGGTTCCATGATCACTGCAGATGGTGACAGCAGTCACGAAATTAGAAGACGCCTGCTTCTTGGGAGAAAAGCAATGACAAACCTAGACAACATCTTAAAAAGCAGAGACATCACCTTGCCTACAATGGTCCATATAGTTAAAGCTATGGTTTTCCCTGTAGTGATGTATGGAAGTGAGAGCTGGACCATAAAGAAGGCTGATCGCCGAAGAATTGATGCTTTTGAATTACTGTATGGTGCTGGAGGAGACTCTTGAGAGTCCCATGGACTGCAAGAAGATCAAACCTATCCATTCTGAAGGAAATCAGCCCTGAGTGCTCACTGGAAGGACAGATCGTGAAGCTGAGGCTCCAATACTTTGGCCACCTCATGAGAAGAGAAGACTCCCTGGAAAAGACCCTGATGTTAGGAAAGATGGAGGGCACAAGAAGAAGGGGACGACAGAGGATGAGATGGTTGGACAGTGTTCTCGAGGCCACCAACATGAGTTTGACGAAACTGCTGGAGGCAGTGGAAGACAGGAGCGCCTGGCGTGCTCTGGTCTATGGGGGTCACGAAGAGTCGGACACGACTAAACGACTAAACAACAACAAATTCTTATCTCATTATACATGATAAAGCTATTTTTAGCCATCTCACCCCTTGCTTTTTCCTGGAAGACCAATTGCAGTGGTTTATAGTCGTCCACAGGTTTACCACTCCTATCAGCCAATCACCCATTCCCACCACCCTTCTGAGTAATACCCCTCCCCACCCTCTCACTATATATAAGGGTCTGGTGACTTCTGTTTCAGTGTATCTGAAGAAGTGTGCATGCACACGAAAACTCATACCAATGACAAACTTAGTTGGTCTTTAAGGTGCTACTGGAAGGAAATTTTGTTTGTTTGTTTCGACTGATAAAGCGATGGCTTTAGCACAATACAGACTTCCACCCATCAACTCCACCCCATCTATCAGCAACTGGTGAGTCGGAACCTAATGAAAGGTTGATGCCATCACCATTCTCCTTTGTTTAAGTCATTTCAAAGAGAAGGATAAAGACAGGAGTGAGCAGAAGAGGGGGTGAAATGCACAGAGGGAAAAGGAGACCAAAATGAGAGGATAGCTTATTCTGCAAGAGGGGTACCCAAAATGGTCCTCCCCAGTTGTTTTGGACTTCAACTCCCAGCATCCCAGATGATTGGCTATGTTGAGTGGGACTGATGGGAGCTTTCGGAGGACATTGCATTGGCTACCCCTGTTCTACAGACCAGGTCGTCTGAGGTCTGAAAACACCCCCTGGTCTATAATGCATTATTAGAAGAAGTCGTGTTTCAAAGGAAGGAACACTGGAGCAAGTTGGCTCTCAGTGAATGTGGTGGCCTTTTCTTTGGCCTCTTCCTGGCCAACCATTCTGACCCGCCTTGTTTTGAGCAGTAAACCATAGAAACGCTGACCCAAAAGAGAATGGGCGACTTTCCCTGGGGTCAAGTTCCTTATTATTTCTTAAAAGGGAGGGGGAATTTGCACATAAACAAAGTCTTTCCAGTTGGACATTTTGCTCTCTCTTTTTTAAAAGACTCAGGAGGAAGCAAAGTCTGCTAGTCTATAAAAGGACTTTTTGTCGTCCTTCACAACCTTCTCTAGGAAAATGAAAGGTGGCAAAGGGACCACAGGGCTGTGACATGATACTCTTTCCTTTGCCAGCATCACCCCGAGGAGAAAGGAGAGGGAGTCAAAGACCAGCCTTTTCCACAGGCTGGTTTTGGGACTGGCAGCAATTCTCAAGTAAACCCTTTTTTTAAAAAAACGGCAGCGTCCAAAACTGCTTAGCTCGGCAATGCTGAATTGTGCTGCTTGTTTGCGCAGTCATTTAAATTTTAAAACGAACCGTTGCTGCTCAACGTTGTGACTCAGCTGAAAATAAAAGGCAGGGACAAATGTGAAATCAGCTGGGTGTGAGGAAGAAGCGAGGCGGGTGGGGTTCACAAGATGCTTGGTGTCTGGAAACCAGCAAGAGGAAACGGCAGGTGCCAACACACACACAGCTGTCGCACGGAACACTTTCTTCAGAACTGCTGGAGATCACGTTTTCCCAACGCTCTAATCACAATATTTACTGGGAATGTGCCATTCCTTTTCCCAGGCCAGTCAGCACATCCATCGCTATTCAGGAGAGCGTGCAGAGCCCGAAGTCTCCCAGGCACGTATTCCAAGAGTGCTAAGAACATTAGAAGAGTCCTGCTGGGTTGCAGCAAAGTTCCATCAAATCCAGATTTGTATTTGCAACAGAAACTGGGCAGGTGCCACCTAGAAGCTCTTCCCTGTTACTGGCTCCCAACATTGTCAACAATTTAAGAAGGAAATTGACAAGCTAGAACAGGCATCCCCAAACATCGGCCCTCCAGATGTTTTGGCCTACAACTCCCATGATCCCTAGCTAACAGGACCAGTGGTCAGGGATGATGGAAATTGTAGTCCAAAACATCTGGAGGGCCGAAGTTTGGGGATGCCTGAGCTAGAACATGTGCAGAGGAGGGCAATCAAGATGATCAAGGGGCTGGAAACCAAGCCTTATGAGGAATGGTTGAAGGAGTTGGGTATGTTTAGCCTGGAAAAGATGAGACTGAGAGGAGATATTGGAGCCATCTTCAAATATCTCAAAGGCTGTCATATAGAAGAGGGAACAAGCTTGTTTTCTCCTGCTCTGGAGCGTAGGACCCGAACCAATGGCTTCAAGTGACAAGAACGGAGATTCCAACTAAACATCAGGAAGAACTTTCTGACAGTAAGAGCTGCTCAACAGTGGAACAGACTCCCTCAAAAGGTTCTGGACTTCCCTTCCTTGGAGGTTTTTAAGCAGAGGTTGGGGGCCATCTAGTTGATGATCTAGTTGAGATTCCTGCATTCTATGATTCTATGTTGCACTTAGGGCAATGGTTCTCATCAGATGTGGCGCACCCCACTGGTGCGGCAGGAGAGGATGGCAAGTGTGTGGGGGGGGGGGAGATTCAAGGACATTCTACAGAACATTTAAACATTTCAGTATAGTATAGCATAGTATTAAAAAATATAATTGCAGACTATGAATAGGTATCTTTTTCAAAATGAAAGCAAGAGCATCAAATGATACTGAGGACAGTCCTAGTTGTATTTTCCAGTGTATTTCTTATCAATTAAAAAATCGGTGTGGCACAGGCAAATTTTTATTCTGAAAGTGCAGCCTAGAGGAAAAAAAGTCTGAGAACCACTGACTTAGCGGTATACCGCCTCTTGAGCACTGGACTTCCTTGAGTGACAACAGTTAATCGACTTATCCTCCATGATTTGTCCCAACCTTTTTTCCAAAGCCATCTAAGCTGGCGGCCGATCCTGACACCTTGCAGCAGAAAACCCCAGAAGTTAAGTACAGGTGAGTTCTTCCTTGGGAGCTTACAATAAGCAATCATTCACACAAATGCCTTATTCGAACCGTTTTATGATCACTTTAAGTTTTGTTTCCGGGTGTGTGTTTTTAATTTGCATTTTTCTTTTTTGGTTATTTTAGAAGCACAGATCTCTCCAAGTGTATTGCTCCAGCGGGCAATGCCGCCCCAACTTGGCACACGCAAATGTCTGACCGTTTCATGCGACCTTTTCTTTCCTTTTTCATTTTATTTTTCAAGCTGTTTGCATCCCTACTCAGGTGCTGGAGCACTCTTACCCTGATTTTTCCTTTTTTTAAAGAGATGGTGTGCAGAAAAATACGAGTAGAGCTCTCCGCTGTCGAGCCACAGCACACAACCATCCATCATGCTGCAATGGACCGTGGATACTGCTCTCCCAGCACTGGAACACACCCAGGTTCACATGTAGCACAGAGGAAAAGATCCAGGAATTTTATATCACCTGTTCCAAGACAAATTTAAAGACAGACACCACCGAACACCAAGCAGATGAACAGGCTTCTCAGCTGCTGCGTGGCAGCCTTGAAAGATCAAGAGGAAACAAGTGCAGCCTCAAACGAAATTAAACCATTACACCAATCCATTCTTCAAAGCCACCTTTGAACTGAGATCCAGATGCTTTCTGTGCTATGAAGGGAGGGGATTTGCAGGAGGGGAGAAGAGTGAGCCTCATGTGGACTTAGATACTCAGCTATGCCGTTTGCATGTTTTGCAGGTGGCCAAACTGAGCAGCAGGGATTGTGAAAGAGTTAAGAGTAGCACTGCATTGTGGTTTGGATGTGGGCGGGTGGCAGATCAGTGAGGGAGCACATGCTGTGTATGTGCAGAAGGTCCCATGTTCAATCCCTGGCCTCTCCAGTTTAAGAGGACCACAGTAGCAGACCTCTGGAGACTCTGGAAAGCCACTGCCAGGCACAGCTCAGCAGAATTCCCAGACTCGTTTCCCTCCAGATGTTCTGCACTACAACACCCAGCATGCCTCAGCAAGCAACTCTGCTGGCTGGGACTATTGGGAGTTGCGGTCCAATGCACCAGGTTGGGGAAGGCTAGGTAGACAATACTGGGCCAGATGGACCAGCAATCAGGCCCCATCTGCACTATACATTTAAAGCAGCATCATACCACAATAAACAGTCATGGGTTCCCCCAAAGAATCCTGGCAACAGTAATCTGTTGAGTGCTATTAGGAGACCCCTGTTCTGCTCAGACAGCTACAATTCCCAAAGCAGTTTAACTATCAACCCCTCTTCCAAGGGAACTCATGCTCACATAGTGTGCATGAGATGGGCTGCAACAAGAACTATGGGTAGCACAAACATTAATGCAGGGTTTGGCAAGCAACTGATTCAGTTTCCTCCCTCTTGGGTACTGCAGAGCAGGACAGGTGCAGTAATACACCAGCTAGCACAGCCCCGAACCAATTCTCAAGTAATAAAAGCCTAGATGGAAAGGTAAATGTTATGTACTGAGCTGAATCCTAGAACAATAGGATCCAAAATGCAGCAGTCTGATTGGTTTGCAGGAGCCACCCAATCCAGGTCCAGGTGGAATCTGCAACCTGATTGGCCTACAGGTGCAGCCCTGAAGTAGCCAATCACGCAAGGCCCGTTGTGTAAATAATGTATATAAGCAGACGTTTTGGGGAAAGAGCCATTCTTCTCTTCTTCTCCTTTGCTACTACAAGCTGAATAAAGAGCATGAAATTCGCTTTTGACTCCGAGTATATTTCAGTAAATGTTATGACATCTGATTACCATGACGTAACAGCAGTCATTGTAGATTTTGCCTTGGAGCAATGCTTCATCACAGCATTAACAGATGAATATTAAGGGCCAGGACAAGAGGTCTCTGTTTCTTAATACAAAAACCTTTTCTTCATTCAGAATATTCTACAAAGGGCTCACCTTTCCCCATCTCCAAGCTGGAGACAATAGAACCTAGTAGGTATATACAAAGAAACTGCAGTTTAGAGACTTGAGGCAAGTGGAGAAGGGCTTTGACTTTCTGGGGGAGTGCCTTGGTAGGGACTCTGAAGTGCAGCAGTGAATCTGCTGTAGGGAGTGCTTAAACTACCTCGTCCACCTATGCTCAGCTTGTATTTTTATGGTTAAAAACGCAACTATTACGGAAGCACCTTAGAGCTCCAGTCGGGCTAGCTCAGTCAGTAGAGCATAATCTCAGGGTCATGGGTTTGAGCCTCACCTTTGGGCAAAATATTCCTGCATTGTAGGGGTTTGGACTAGATGGTCCTCGGACCCAACTCTGCAATTCTATGATTCCGTTATCTCTCCCTCCGGAAGAAACTAAATTAGCTTAAGCACTGTGCCCCTAAAATGTCACACTCTCTGGGGAAGAGTAGTGTGTGTAACAGTGCCTTGGCATAATTATTATTATTATTGTCAGGGGGCCTTCCTACAGGGAGCCTCCTTCCCTCTTGCTGACCAGCACTTCGCCCAGTGAAAGCAGCAGCAGTGGGTCAGGTAAGGGGAATCAGGAAGGGCTCAGCGATGTTGGAGAGCCCCTGTGCCACCAGGACCAAGAGGCAGCCCCTTCCGGAGCCTGAATTAAGGCGTGCCACCAAATATAAGGTCGGGAAGAGGCGTTTCGGGGTGCCAAACTCTTATGCTGGTCCCGTAGCTGGAAATGTCCACTCCCAGATTCTGAGAGTGACTGAGAGTTCATGTTTTTGCTATCTTTGCACTGTAAATACTATGCACAATAAAACTCTTAAAGACAGAGCAGACTCTGACATTGTTACTCAAGAGTAGCCGCAACAGCACCCTTACAATTATTATTATTATTCATTGCAACTTACAAAAAAAAAGTATGCACACATACCAAAATTTCCTACAATCACAGGTAACCCTTAGACATGTCATTACAACGCAACTCTTAAGCTCCCAGACTCACGAGTCACAATCCCTGCACCAAGCAAGATTCTCTTAATGTTTCTGGGCAGGTTTCTAAAACACAAAGTGTTGTGGTTTTTGTGTGTGTGAATCACTGCAGAGAAAAACCTAAAGAAGCACTTGTGCATGTGTTTGAAGCTTTTGGTGAACTCCTCCAGGCTGCAGCAATCAGGTTGGAACCAGATTTAACCATGCTTACAGCAGACCCACCGAGATCAGGGGGATTTAAGTCAGGGGTGACTATGCTCAATCCCACGGATTTCAACAGGCCAACTCATATGACTAAACTTCGGTACAACCCATTGTTTCAAAGGTCTCAGGCTTTTTCTACAAGTATAGCTGAGCATGAGAAAACGAAGGAGCTTCCAAGAGAACATATAGCAGAAAGTGACAAGGGCCCATCCGTTAATTGCAACTCTATAAGAAATTCCAAAGTTGCAATATGCGGCAGGGCAGGGCTGTCATGCCCCAACCTGCAACTTTCCCCGACATCCCAAGTTCTGCAGGGATATGTAGCTCGGAACTTCCACTCCGACCCTCCTTCCAAGTCACCTTCTCGACGTACACCCTAAATAAAAGCATGCATAGGGGAAGTCAGACCAAGAAGTCAGACCCACAGGTTTCCATCTATTTAACAGGCATAGCCCTACCTTACCTCACAGAGATGTTCTGAAGAGAAGCGAGAGAAAGAGCATCAGCCTGCACATTGCATTTCTAATGGGAAACGTTTTTGGCAAACTTCGCTGCGCTGCCAAAAGCCAAGCAGTTGCTGTTTTCCCTTCCCCGGAAAAATGCGCTCTGCTTTGAAGACAACTTGTCTTCCGACACAGCGGCTTCTTATGCCCTCAGAAACAGTTCCTCATTGTAAATACACTGGGGGTGGATGTTATCTGATTATGCAATCATATCTGATCAAAACCCTGCTAAATTCTTGGCTTGCAACCACATTACTTGGCAATACATCCCATGTGTTAATTAGGTTATTTCCTTTTGGCATTTTTGAACTTGCATTTTAATACCAACTGTTGTACGCTAAACAGGGCTCTGTTTTGTTCCCCTGCCTTTTATTGTCCCCTCTTAAGAGTAACCAAAAAGCTTCTCAACTTCTCCTTTTGTTCATGCTCAATGTTCTTAGAAAGGAGTTATGAAGCGCTACAAAAAGCAATGACTTCTAGATTCTAGTGCAATCAGATCTTTACAAGCCTTGGAATGCACCACTGATTTTTTAAAGTGAAATATACTCGGAGTCGAGAGTGAATTTCATGCTCTTTATTCAGCTCATATTCATCAAGGAGAAGAAGAGAAGACGAATGGCTCTTTTCCCAAAACCATCTGCTTATATACATTATTTACACAATGGGCCTTGCGTGATTGGCTACTTCAGGGCTACACCTGTGGGCCAATTATATTGTGGATTGACTTCTGCCTGCAGCCTGATTGGCTGCTCCTACAGGCCAATCAGGTAGCAGATTCACTTCTGCCAGCCGCCTGATTGGCTGCTCCATCAGGCCAATCAGGTTGCGGATTCACTTCCACCTGGAGTTGGATTGGGTAGCTCCCGCTGATTCTGAATCCTATTGTTCTAGGATTCAGCTCAGTACATAACACCCCTCCCCTCTAAGTTCCAGTCCTGCCCGGGAAGTTGCATTCGTAGTCCCCAAGGTCTGCTGGCCGCCTCCGTGTGCGTTGTGGCCTGGGGTGTTCCTTGGTCAGGGGTTCTGGTTCTGGCTCGTGTTCCGAGGCTGCTGGCTGTGCCGGGGCTGTCTGGTCTGGCGCCACTGAACCACTAGGTTGTGACTCTGGTTCCGGTGTCCTTCCAGCCTCGGGGCGCCCCTCTGTGCCTACTGCTTCTGCTTCCCCTGCCTACCCCTCTCGCTCTACAGGCCTCACTGCCCTGCTGTCCCCTTGGGACCCCTCTGTCCCGCTCTCCTCCTGGGTTCCTCCTGGGAATCGTCGCCGTAGCTGGTCGCAGTGGCGGCGCCAACATTGCCCCCCTTCCGTTAGTACCTCGTACGACACGGGACCGGTCACCTTGGTGACTGTGGCGGGTACCCATGCTGGGCCTGCCCCAAAATTCTTTGCATACACTGGGTCCTGGGCCACAAATGTCCGGGGGTTCCTGCCTTTCCCCACCACTACCTCATCCTGAGCTCTGTCGGGGTGAAGTCGGTCCAGTCTAGTTGCAAGGCGCCGGCCCATGAGTAGTTCAGCTGGGCTCCGGCCCGTCGTTGTGCTTGGGGTGCTGTGCTGTGCTAGAAGAAATGCGGCAAGGCGGTATTCCCAGTCCCCTTGTGTTATGCGGCGGAGGCTGTCCTTGGTGGTCCGCACCATGCGCTCCGCTTGGCCATTGGTGGCAGGGTGGAATGGTGCTGAGCGGATGTGGCGGATGGCGTTCTGCGCTGTGAAGGTCTGGAACTCCTCTGACGTGAATGCGGTTCCATTGTCCGAGACGAGGGTGTCAGGGAGCCCGTGGGTTGCAAACAGCTTACGTAGTACCCGGATGGCTGCCGCCGTAGAAGTGGACGGTACCAGTGCGACCTCCAGCCATTTGGTGTAGGAATCCACCACTATGAAGAATGTTTTTCCCTGGAAGGGGCCAGCGAAGTCCACGTGCAAGCGTGACCATGGATGTCGGGCGGACTCCCAGGGCTGGACTGGGGCCCTTGGGGGATCCGGGCGGGATTCTTGGCAGGTCTGGCAGTGTTGGACCCAGGCCTCTATCTCTCTGTCAATCCCCGGCCACCACACATAACTCCTGGCAAGGGCCTTCATCCTCACAACCCCTGGGTGTGTCTCGTGTAGGGCTGTGAGGACCCTTTTACGGAGGGGCTGGGGAACAACGACCCTGCTTCCCCATAACAGGCACCCCTTGTGGGCCGACAGTTCATGTTTGCGGTTTGTGTAGCCAGCGAATTCTGGCCCGGGGCTGCTGCTGGGCCATCCTCGCCACACCCAGTCCAGGACCCGGGAGATGACCCTATCTTTTGTGGAATGGTGCGCAACTTCTTGTGCCTGAATGGGTCGGTCGGGAAGCAGCTCCAGGGTCATAACCTCTTGCGCAGGCGCTGGGTCGGGGCCTGTTTCTGGTAGTGGTAGCCTGCTGAGTGCGTCTGCGTGGCCCATCGCCTTCCCAGGGCGGTGGATTAGTGCATACTGGTAGCCGGCAAGGAAAATTGACCACCTGAGGACACGTGGAGACAACACTTGGGGGGTCTGCTTCTCGGGGGCAAACAGGCCAAGCAACGGCTTGTGGTCAGTCACTATGGTAAAGGGCCGCCCGTACAAGAAATCATGGAATTTTTTTACGCCCTTCACGATTGCCAGACCCTCCTTGTCAATCTGTGAGTAGTTTCGTTCGGCTGCAGCAAGCGTCTGGGAGAAGTATGCCACCGGCACCTCTCTTCCATCCGGGAGTTGGTGTCCCAGGACAGCGCCGATGCCATAGGGAGAGGCGTCGCATGCCAGCACCACTGGCAGCCTCTCGTCGAAGTGTGCCAAGACCGAGTTCGAGACGAGCAAGTCCTTGACTGCCTGGAATGCGGCCCTTTGTCGCTGGCCCCACACCCAAGGGGCCCTTTTATCTAGGAGTCTGTGTAGGGGCTCCGCTACCGCTGCCTTATGGGGAAGGAAGGCATGGTAAAAGTTCAATAGTCCCAAGAATGACTGAAGTTCGGGCTTGCTCTTGGGCGCTGGGGCCTCACAAATGGCCCGTACCTTGTCACCGGTTGGATGGACCCCTTCTGCGTCCACCTTAAATCCCAGAAAGTCCACCTGCGGCACTCCCAGTAAACACTTTTCCCGCTTCACCTTGAGGCCCGCCGTCTGGAAACGGTGCAGGACGGAGCGGAGGCGGTCCTCAAATTCCTCTGGTGTGGGCCCGGCGATCAGTACATCATCGAAGAAGGGGGTGACGCCAGGAATCCCTTTAAGGAGAGAGTCCATTAGATTCTGGAATATGCCTGGTGCCACGCTAACGCCAAATTGCAGCCGCTTTACTCTGAATGCCCCTCTGTGCGTCACAATCGTCTGAGCCTCTGCTGTGGCTTCGTCCACAGGCAACTGTTGATACGCTTGGGCCAAGTCCAGTTTGCCAAAGATTTTTGACCCAGCCAGGGTGGCGAGGACATGGCTGACCACTGGCACTGGGTATGCATGGGCCGTGAGAGCCTTGTTTATGGTGCATTTGTAGTCTGCACAGATGCGGACCGAACCGTTAGGCTTGACGGGTGTGACAATTGGAGTTTCCCAGGGGGCGTTGGGCACCGGCTCCAGCACTCCTTGCTCCACGAGCCGGTCCAATTCCTCGTCTATGCGGGGTTTCAGGGCGAACGGGACCCGGCGGGCCTTGTGCCTGATGGGTCGTACAGTGGGGTCTAGCTGTAGGGCAATGGGGGGTCCTGTATATCGTCCCAATGCCCCATCGAAAACCCCTGGAAACTCTTTGCATATGGCGTCCACGTCCACTTGTAAGCTAGTGCGGTTCACCCCGGTAACGGCTAGCCCCAGAGGTCCAAACCATGCCAGTCCCAGTAAGCTAACGTAGGGGCCCTTAACTACCAGCAAGTCCAATTGTTGCTTTCGCCCTCGATATTGCACCCTGAAGGTCCCCACCCCCATTGTAGGGACCTTACGTTTCTGGAAGTCCCGGAGGGTGAATGGGGCCGGCCTTAGTTTGGGACCCCCATTAGGGCACAGTTCCCTTAATGTTCGGGCCGAGATTATGGATAGAGTTGAACCCGTGTCCAGCTCCATGCGGCATGGGGCTCCCTCTATCTGTACCTCTATATAAATTTTCTCTGTGCTGGGATGGGGCAACTGGAATACCTGGTAGTCCGTGATCTCCGTCGAGTTGCCTTGGTGCATGGTGCCGTGTGACCTGGGGCTCCTGGATCGGTCATCTGATGCTTGTCGACGGGTGAGTCGAGCCCGACACACACGGGCGATGTGTCCCAATTTTCTGCACTGCCTGCACTCTGCGTTGCGGAAACGACAGGTCCTCCTCTCGTGGTTCTCCCCGCAGCTTGCACAGTTCCCTCCTTCTCGTCGAGGCTGCTGTGGTGTGTGTGCTGCTTGAGTGCGCCGCTGTACTCGGTGTACTTCCTCCCTGTCAGATTCGGATTCGTCGGTGAGGTCTTCGTGGTAGACCCTCGGTTGGGATGGCGGGGCCGGTCGTGCCTCTTGCGTTGACCTCTCGGCGGCTTCGGTTGCCAGGGCTTCCTCCAGAGCAATCTGGAACGTGAGGTCTTTTTTGGCGTAGAGGCGTCGTTGCAACATCTCGTCCCTCAGGCCACCGACGAGGCGGTCACGAAGCATGTTCTCCAACTCTGAGAAGTTGCATAACCAGGCGGCTTGGCGGAGGGAGGTCACAAACCCAGTTATGGTTTCCCCTGGGGCTTGCCGCTTTGCGTAGAAGGCATTTCGGCAAGCTACCACCGAGGGCTGTGGTGAAAAGTGCTCCTTCAGCCGTTCCATTATTGTTTTGTAAGAGACGGTAGCGACATCTCTAGGTGCAAGGAGAGCCTGGGCGATTTCAAACGTCTCCTCTCCACAGACGCTGAAGAATGTCGCCCTCTTCATGGCATCGTTGGTGACTTCTTTCGCTTGCAGGAGGAAGTTGAAACGGGCGGCGTACCCTTCCCAGTCTCCTGATGCTGGTTTGAATGGCAAGAAGCTGCTGTCGGTTGCCATTCTGGGTTCCTTGGGTCCTGGAGCTGAAGCCTGGATGCACGGTGCGATGCAGCGGTGCAGCAGGTGGCGGTGCTGCGGTGCAGTGCGTGGTGGCGGTCAGCTCAGCAGGATCCCACCTTCGTCGCCAGTGAAATATACTCGGAGTCGAGAGTGAATTTCATGCTCTTTATTCAGCTCATATTCATCAAGAAGAAGAGAAGACGAATGGCTCTTTTCCCAAAACCATCTGCTTATATACATTATTTACACAATGGGCCTTGCGTGATTGGCTACTTCAGGGCTACACCTGTGGGCCAATTATATTGTGGATTGACTTCTGCCTGCAGCCTGATTGGCTGCTCCTACAGGCCAATCAGGTAGCAGATTCACTTCTGCCAGCCGCCTGATTGGCTGCTCCAGCAGGCCAATCAGGTTGCGGATTCACTTCCACCTGGAGTTGGATTGGGTAGCTCCCGCTGATTCTGAATCCTATTGTTCTAGGATTCAGCTCAGTACATAACATAAAGTATTCAGCAAACAAATGTTTACTTCCCTATAGGGACAACCACATTTACAGCCTACTATTCACCTGTATTTCCATGTTCCCCATAATGGCTTCTCTTAGCCTCCTAATGGGCTATTTAAAAGGAGGGGAGCCACTCTGTCCTTTTGCATTTTGATGCTGGTTGCAAAGAAATGGGCTTTCCTTCCGGAAAGAGCAATCCTGCCCTCCTTCACCAAGCCTCTTAACTCACCTGCCTGGATTTCCTATTTGCCTATGGCTAGAGGCAGTTAGTTCAATCCATGACTAATTTAAAAAGTATCCTACCTCCTAGCACAGAACACAAGCTACCATATAACCAGCATCCCTAACTCCTTCTGAAGCTGGACAAATAAGCTTTGACAGAGTTACAATCTTGGTGGATCAGGGGAATGCTATGGATGTAGTTTATCTTGATTTTGGTAAGGCTTTTGACAAAGTCTCCCATAACAGACATGTTATTTTTTTGCTCTTTCGGCATCTTGGGAACTAACCAGTTTTAATGTGGCATGAGCTTCAAAGGCAACATCTATCTCCACCCGAATCATTTTAAGCTGCTAAAAGGGCTAAGCTCTGCCCAACCAGGCAGAAGAAGAGAAAATGAAAGTCACTCAGGCCTTCTAGAATCTAGAACATCTAATAAAACTCTGTGCATAGAGCTCACTTGGGTTTGCCCCAATGCTTTCTAAGGCACTTCCATTTTATGGCTTTCAGATACAGACCGGCACATTTTCCGTCCAAAACCCCCACAGATCAGCACTTTCACCCCACCCGCCCCCCAAATATCAACATCATTCCCTATCCAGAAACTCTTGTGTGTCCTATTGAAACTTCCATTTTTGTAAGGGGAGATTTTGTTTATTACATTTATCACATTCCTCTCACTGGGCCACGGATTAGCTGTCCCAACTGACACTAGGCAGTCTCTGGGTTCTGTTACATATTGCTACGATCACCAATGTTTCATTTTCCAATGCACTTTTCTGTTGGTAAGGTGACCCCATAAATAAAGCCGCATCTTATAAAGATGTTTCGGAGTGGTTTGCTAGGCTCAAGGCCTTCGGGAAGACCGCTTAAAAGCGTTCTGCTAACATCCCGTTGCTGGATATGACGGGTTGGGGAATCTCAGGACTGGGAGCTCAATGTGGCCCTCCAAGTCCACGTCTGGCCCCTGGAATTCTCCCCAGACCACATCTGCTTCCCCCCCCCTGAGTGTTTATGCTAGACTGGCTGGAAAATAAGAGGGTGGGGTTGGGGTATGTGAGTGTGTATGGGGAACAGGCTATTGCACAAAGGTAACATTTACATTCATTGCTCCGCCCACTTTTCCTCTGACCCATCCCACCTGGCATGTGGCCCTCGGAAAGCTGCCCAGAAGGAAATACGGCCCTCAGGATGGAAAAAAACTTCCCCACCTCTACTGTATGGTATCACGGCTATGAAATTTGGCCCTTGTAGGAGGCATGGTACACTTCGGGTCTGTGAAAAGCCGAAACCCATGAGATCGCCTGGGTTGCACAATTTTGAAAGAGTTATTCTAGTAGTAGCAGCAGCAAAACAAATATATATATGAGCATATATTGCCTACAGAGTTCTGGCGAACTTCCCGCATTGGTCTCAGACTATAACCACCATTACTCAGTTTTTTTAAAAGAATAGAGGAGGAAGGAAAGACACTGATTTTTGCCTGGTGCCTTTGGGTTCACAAGCTCTTGCCCCTAGCTTCACTGAAAACCGTGAAGGGAAATGGCAGCCTGACTCACAGGGTGTCAGTGGGGGTCAGCCAAGTTCAAAGCCACAAGTGCTTCGCACGTTCAAAAGCCAAAATGTCAGCAGTGCTACATTTCTGTTTTGATGGACCTTGTGATTCTGGCTGCAACTGCACGCATACCGACCACCGGGCCAAGCTGTGAGTGCAGATCTTCACACCCGACTCCGACTCGAAGGCTGCGTTCTCCAGAGCCACACCAACCTCAACGCCCCAAGATCAGGTGCAACAGGCTGAAGGCTCTGCTCTGTTGGCCAGACAAAAGGGCATAAAACTGGGCTGCTAGCATTTGTGACAGGATCTGGCCACCCAAGGCTGCATCTTGTCTGCCAGCTACCAGGGTAGTCATTGTGCCGCCCTATTCTCCTCTGCTCGGGAAGAGGCCTGAGCACCCTTCTTCCCAGGCAACAGGTCCCAGCCTTGTGCTAAGCTCCAGAATACTGCCCCATTTTCTTGATATTTCATTTTTATCTGCTGAAATGAGGACCGTTGTCCTTGAATAACCTAATTACCTACACGTTAGCAGCATGCTATGTGAAATAGATTAGGTAATTCAACAGGCGCATCTTCCAAGAAAATGTTTTCACTCCCAAAATAAGGAGAGGTGAGGAACAGGATAAAAACCATGCTTAGCTCTTCCAGACGTCTCACAAGCATTCGTGATCAAGGCCGACAAACATCAAGTGTGTGCCTGTGTGTGTGTAAAAACCAAAGCGTGTCCAAGCAGCTCCTCTTCTTTTTATGTGACGTTTTTAAAAAGCACACCTAAATGACATGTTTCAGGCCTTTGATGCTGAATGTTAATTTTAAGCTGCAGTGGAGCACTTCCGGGGTTTGGCCTGCAGCCTTTTAAGCTACAAGCCATAAGCTTGTAGAAATGCTCATTGTCCCTGAATGGCAATTTTAAGCAAGCAGAGAATGGTGGAAGATGTGTGGCCTGTTGTGCAAGACATCAGCCATAAGCCACATGGCTGTCGAGCCTCCTTGGAGCAAGCCCCACCCCCAAGCACCTTTTTTGTAACTTATTGACTTGCATTTACTTGGGAGTGTGGGATTTGTTAGGTCAAATGGTGCAGGGCGGTTTGCCCTGGCCTCCTGGCCCTGCTGCCCAACTCACTCAGCTGCTTGTCATTGGCGCCGGCAGATCCGCTGGGTCTCATGGAGTGGGCTCCCTCCTCCCTAGGTTGCTCCAAATCTAAATCCCTGGCTAGCTTCCCCCAGCTGATAAGGCAGCTAATTAGATCAGGTGGTCCTCATTTGAATAAAATACAAGGAGGGGTGGCTCGACTACTAGACCAGGCATCCCCAAACTTCGGCCCTCCAGATGTTTTGGACTACAATTCCCATCATCCCTGACCACTGGTTCTGTTAGCTAGGGATCATGGGAGTTGTAGGCCAAAACATCTGGAGGGCCGCAGTTTGGGGATGCCTGTACTAGACCTATCAAAATTCCAGTGGGTAGGAATTTGAAAGAGGGCAACCACCTTAGCCCCCTGGGAATGGGGACTGTGTTTTTGTTTTGTTTTTTAAATCAAGGGAGTGATAAGGATGGGAGGAGGGAAATCACATGTTTAAACTTAGGGGGGGGAACCCCTTTAGATTATTAACATTTCAAGGAGACTGCTGACCAAAGCTTCTTCCCCTTTCGATGCACAGAGAGCTTATCAGCAGTTTGAAAATTGTACACTCGGGCAAGAGTTGCAACATGTGGCTCTGCGCATAGCCGTTGATGCCCCTGCAACAGTAATGTGGTGCTTTGGTCATTTCCTGGCTCTTTTACTGCTTACACAGCAAAAGGCAGAGGATGCTAAGGTCCCATCTGTGGATGATTAGGGACGGAGGGGATCACAATCTCCCATTTTGGGACAACTAAACCCACAGCACCCCTCGGAGCCTGCCGACATAATCAAGGACCACCTCTCGCCATATGAGCCTATGCGGACCCTGCAATCATCATCTGAGGCCCTTCTTCAGCTGGTGCAGAATTCAGCGACCAGGTTGCTCACCTGAGCAAGGCGGTTTGAGCATATTGCACCAATCCTGGTCCAACTGCACTGGCTACCAATTAGTTTCCGGGCGCAATTCAAAGTGCTGGTTTTGACCTATAAAACCTTAAATGGCTCAGGACCGCAATACCTCAAGGACCACTCTCTCCATATGAACCTACCCGGACCCTGAGATCATATTCTGAGGCCCTTCTTCATGTGCCTCCTCCTCGAGAGGTTTGGAGGGTGGCAACATGAGAACAGGGCCTTTTCTGCAGTGGCTCCCCATCGTGGGATGCTCTCCCCAGGGAGGTTCGCCTGGCACCTTCATTATACATCTTTAGGCGCCAGGCAAAAACGTTCCTTTTTAACCAGGCCTTTGGTTGATCTGATTTACATCATATGACCTTTGTGTTTGTGGGAGGGGGATTTATTGGTTTGTGGTGGTGGTGTTTTTATCTTGTAGTTTTATGCTGTGAGCCCCCCTGAGATCTACAGATCAAGGTTGGTATACAGATTTAATAAATTATAATATTGTATCATATAAAGACAGGACTATACCTAAGTACCAGTTCCACCCACTTTAACTGTAAGCTTATAGAAATGGAATAACCTAGAAATGGTCTCCCATGATCAAGACTCCACATACCTGGATGCTTCTGGTTGACTGTAGTAACTAGCAGCTCTGACAGCTGCTACATCCACTCACAGGGTGCCCCTTTCCAGCAAT
Source organism: Zootoca vivipara (assembly GCF_963506605.1). Lineage (NCBI taxonomy): Eukaryota > Metazoa > Chordata > Lepidosauria > Squamata > Lacertidae > Zootoca > Zootoca vivipara. The sequence goes on along the minus strand of NC_083284.1, from coordinate 6,555,708 downwards.
CTCAACAGCAGCATAAACCAACCTCTGTCAGGACCTGGAATCTTCTTGCAACAGAGAGGAACTGGTTCGTATGACTTCCATAGCACCCTTATTTCTCTTTGCTGCCAGACCAGGCAATAATGCTGCTCAGAGGGCTGGGAGAAGGCACTCAGTGGATGCTACAGGCACTCAGAGGCTTCAGATATTCACCTTCGTGGATACCTGCACTAACCAGCCTGTAACTCTAGGCCCTGCGTCACACTAGGCAAAAACTGCCGCCTGATATGGGGTTGGATTACAATAGCAAGTGGTGATGACTGCCAACTTACATACGTAAATAAATGTTCCCTACATAGCGTAATTTAGTGGGACAGCGCTTTAAAGCATCGCCAAAAAAGATCCCTGCCTCAACAAGCTTACACTGTTGAGGTGTGACTCTAAAGTAAGAAGAAAAAAGAAAAGAGGCTGTTTGGAGAAGCAAGCATAATAAGGTATGCGTTTGTTGAAGTTTGCTGTGGTTGTAGAAGAGTGGAGGTTAAGCAAGGGCTTTGAAGAAAGGTGGGCCCCAAGGAGATGTATTTGCTCAAAACACAAAGCCCTGTGTTCAACCACTGCGCTTGATGACTACCTGCCCTGTACAGAATGCCTCTGAAGCTGTGTCAGAATACAACTAGCTTTTCCAGGCGGCTAGCAGATCCTTGAAGTAAATGGAAGAGTAACCAGTTGGGCTGTGGGGCACCACCAGGTATTTTTTCATCGTTCGATTTGTAACAGCACACGTCTGACGTGGAAATTACCGATGAGATATGCACAAGCCGCTCTCTCTCCCTCTCTCAGTAACAGCTGTCACAAGGTCACCTTTCAGAGGAGGAGGAGAATTTAAATGGGTAGAAAAAGTGGTTCATGTAGAAAAGAAAGATTCAAAATGCTAAGAACCCTGGCTTAAAAGCTAAAAAGTACCTAAAGGAAATGGAATCCAGAGGCCACTGCAAATATTACAAAATTAGATTGCATCTAAGACCCTAATCTGGGACCCAGGTGGCGCTGTGGTTAAATCACTGAGCCTAGGGCTTGCTGATCAGAAGGTCGGCGGTTCGAATCCCTGTGACGGGGTGAGCTCCCGTTGCTTGGTCCCAGCTCCTGCCAACCTAGCAGTTCGAAAGCACGTCAAAATGCAAGTAGATAAATAGGAACCGCTACAGCGGGAAGGTAAACGGCGTTCCATGTGCTGCTCTGGTTTGCCAGAAGCGGCTTTGTCATGCTGGCCACATGACCTGGAAGCTATACGCCGGCTCCCTCGGCCAATAATGCGAGATGAGCGCGCAACCCCAGAGTCGGTCACGACTGGACCTAATGGTCAGGGGTCCTTTACCTTTTTAAGACCCTAATATCAGAGACAGACTCTTGTCTTCTTAAGCCTGGAAAGGGGAACCTGTAAGCCTCCAGATGTTGGACAATAAATGCACACACACCCCAAAAAAATATTGTCCATGCTTGCTGGGGCTGATGGAGGGCACCAGATTCTCCAAGTTAAATGAAATAAATTAAGGCTGCCATCCTAAACAAGCATACCTGTACGTCTCATTGAAATCTCCAAGACTTACATGCAAGTGGACATGGATAGGGTAGCATTGCAAATTTAAAAGCCAAACCCCTTAGGCCAAAATATACATGAGATAAGATCAATTGAAAGAACCTAATGACTGATGTTAAGTTATAATACATGCCACTAAATGCTCTCAAAATATGGTTGGGCATTTAACCCATCAAGAAATAATTTGGTACTGATGCCGGTATTCCAGCATCAGTTAAAGAACAGGCAAGGATTTTTAAAGTGTTTGTTTTATTATAACAAAAACTAAATACTTCCGTCATCATGCGTGCTAATCACAAAAGCAAAGTACAGTAGTTAACTATGGTTGTGTTGCAATGAAACCAAGTTTAAAATGCGGTGAAATTGATAGTGCAGTCAGATTTATAATATAAAGTGTGGTTCTGGTCCCTCCATCTCAAAAAGATTATCATAGAGCTGGAAAAGGTATGGGAAGAGGGCAACTAAAAATGGTCACGGAGCGGAAGCTAAAGTGTTTGGGTTATTTTGGGTTTTTTAAAGAAATGACTAAGGGGTGCAAAACAGAGGTTTATAAAATAATGCATAGCATGGAGAAAGTGAATAGAGAGAAGTTTTTCTCCCCCTCTTGTAGTACTAGTTCCGCAGATCACACAACGGAACTGTCTGTCAATAGATTCAGAACAAAGTAGAATATTTCCTAACACAGCACAATAATAAATTTACCAAATTTGTTGCCGCAAAATGTGACGAGGGCTATAATGGCTCAGATGACCTTTTAAAGGGAGATTGGACAGATTCAGATAAATGGAGCCTCCCAGATTTTGAGGCAACATGAATACCACTTGCTGGGTGGCAACAGGGGGCAAGGACTATTGCCGTGACAGCTTCTGCCTAGCCACAATGGAAAAACAGAGCGACGGACTAGATGGGACTTCAGTCCAATCCAAGTGGGTGGCTCTCATATTAAGATTTCCACTGATGCTCAGTGTTTGCCTGACTTGGGGGAAAGATGCTATCACTACTCTCCTTGCTGGCAAAAGAAAAGATTGTGTTGAAATGTCAAGGGCAATCCAACAGCAGAACATCCATGCCTTCGTGGAATATTGGCAATATCTGACCCTGATCTTTAAACAAGTGGCCAACTGACCGGTCGACTGGCAGTATTTGACCTATCAATTGACTTAAATGTGCTGATCTTTTCTCGAAATGTTAATGTATAACAAGAGGAGCAGGAGAGCAGGAGTTTAGAAGGCTTTTTTTGCTTGTTAGACCACATTTTCCATTTTTAGAAGACACCAAAACACCATATCCAAGTGAGAAAATTGATTTAAAACCTGGGTCCAAAAGATATCGACATCCCTAAGCATAAACATTATTTGGCAGTCATAGAGCGCCTGCAATTTTCCACCTTTAGCTAAAACATCAGCTGGCAGCATGGTCCTAAGCATATTTATGCAGAAATATATTCGCCCTAAGTTCAGTAAGGCTTACTCTCTAGCAAGTGTGTTTAAAATTGCAGCCAGATTGGTTAACAACCATCTATGCAGCTGTTTTGATTCAGACATTGTGTTTTGGATAATCCACCAATATGCTGTTTAACAAAGTACTGTACCTCCAAATCAACACATGTTTAAATACTGCAATATTTAATATATCTAATCAGCTGTAAACAAGACTGCATTCTTTCAGCTGCAACAGATCAGCTGTGGTAATTGCTGTGCAGTTATTGGGCCAGCCCTTGTGCTCTGAACCCCCGTTTTCCATCTGTAAAATAGAACAAGTGTTATGATCCACCTCCAACCATTAGTAATGCATTACAGTATTATTTTTAAATATCATTTACAGATTGTCACCTATCCTGCCAGGGCACTGTTTGAAAATGAAAGAAAGCACAAAGAATGATCTGTGTCAATACAAAAACAAGATAATAGATTTAAAAGAAGCACCAGCTTTTTTTACAACCTACCAAATTCTACAGATCCACTGTGTCCTTAACTTAACCCCACATGTTACTATTTAACCTGCTTCACACCAAGCAAAGCAACACTATGCAAACATGAGATTAACAGGGTGGAAAGGAGGACAGCCTTCTGACCTAAACTTTGGTCTTAGTAGCAGATGAGAAAGTAAAAGAGCAGATTAATAGGAAGCTCCCTTATACCTTAATACCTTGTTGGGAGCCTCCCAGGGTGGCTGGGGCAACACAGTCAGATGGGTGGCATATAAATATTATTATTATTATTATTATTATTATTATTATTATTACCCAGTCAGTACCACCCACACAAACACACAGCCTGGGTTTCAGAGATGCCAAGGATTGAACTTGCAACCTTCTGAAGCCAAAAGAGAGGCATTGTCATTTCCCCCAAATGAGCGCATACACAGAGTACTAAGAGGTCAACTACACATGACATGCAAGCATGTATTACCGTAAGAGAGGGTGCTGCTTTTAAAAGATAAAAAGAAAGAAAAGCAGCTTCGAGATGGGATGTGGGATTTACAGCAGAGAAGAAACAAGGGAGAAGAGGAGCGCTTCTCAGCTCCAAACAGCACCCCAACACCATCACAGCTCCTTCCCTGGTTCCACACGGTTATTTTTGCCTTATACCAATGGTGTTCAGGTGCTAGCAAGAGACCGAGACTGCAGTCCTGTGTGTGCTTGCTTGAGAGCAAGTCCCATTCAACTCAGTGGAACTCATGAGTCAATGTGACTACGCTTGAGCTGCCCATGTTACTACGATCACGATATCATCCGCCGCAAGGTCTTCAACGGTAGGCTCCAAACACACCCACGTTTATTAACTCACTCTAGGAAATCCAGGGGTATCAAAAGTACGGTGAAATTAACCAGCTGTTCCTTTGTCTGTGATCAACAGCAATTCAGGTTCTTACTGGGAGAATAAGGCTGCAAACCTAGGCCCACTTGCTGGGGCTTGCTTCCCATTAGACATATATAGCTTTGCACTGCAAGAGAGTGTTACCAAGATACCAGGAGAAAGTTGGATGTAGCCAGTTAAAAATAAAATAAAGTAAGAGTCAATGTGCAACACCCCAGCTCCTTCACTGTAAAGTCTCACCTGCCTAATCCATATATCTGGGCCATTTTACCCATTATTATTATCAGTATTAATAAAGTATCATTACCATGAGTGAGATACTGAGATTACTTATGCACAAGTGCTTTTAAAGGTGAATTTGAAATGTGCTATGTAAATCGCCACATGCTACAAGGCTTGGGCTTGATCCACACAGGGAAAAACCTTTTCTCAGCAAAACACAGCTGAAAAATGTGTGCTCGCTGTGGGTGCCCCACCCACCCACCCACCCACTTCCATGGTTGCTATTTGCACAACAACCCTAAAACAATGCTGTCACATCATGCTTTAAAAAGAACAAAAACCCAGGGAGCATTCCCGGGGGACACAGGAATGTGGTGGGGGCAGAGATTAGAACAGCTGCCAGGACCCATACATCTCCCCATATATGCAGGCTGAGTCTTACATGACCTTCCCCCCCCCCCCCAAAAAAAAAATAAGGTCCACCATGCTTGGATTTGTCTTCCAATGGTTATTAGCAATGACAGCAAAAGGGCACAGCCAGCAAACAACAGGTGGCATGTTGAGGGATAACAAAGGAAAAGGACACACACCTTCAATGTCCCATTTGTGAGGTTCCAGGCTGTCTGCTGCTGGAAACAGAGCACTGGACTGGATGCGACCGATGGATTACGGTAAGTTCGTTATCAAACGTTTAATGGGAGATTTTGAGTACCTGTGCCTAAGACTTATTTCCCCTCTTGCCTGCTTTAACTGCATAGGCGCTGCTGTTTTCATATACATCAGCAATTTGAGCTGGCTGAACTACTACCCTCTCACAGATGAGGCACTCTCTGGAACGTTTCCATCAGCACATTATGCTGTACATACACCCGGCTAGCACATTATCTCAGCACAAAGCATGCCAGGCTGATGCCGCTGAAGCCAGTGACGAAACCGTCCTCTAGCAGTCTTATTGGGGGGAAAGCAAGGCTTTGTTTGCAGATGTCTGCCTTCTTTCCTTCCTTCAAATCCACACACACACACAGAGAGAGAGAGAGAGAGAGAGAGAGAGAGAGAGAGAGAGAGAGAGAGAGAGAGAGAGAAAAGCACAAGGGTGTGAAATCTACCACTTGGCCAACCTCTCCTACTATGCTCATTCACATTTTAGGCAAACGGGGTACCTATTACCAGGGTATAAAGGAGAAATCATAAGAGGTGCCAGCACAGAGACACACACCCCTTAAGAGAGCTGCAGGCATTGACAAATACCACCTACCTATTAAAGAGCAGCACAGAACCTCAGATTTGCTCTGGTTTTAATATAAATTTAGGGGGGGGGGGAGAGCTTGGTGCATGTAAATTTTAAAAACCCTACAAACCCTCTCTTTCTGCTTTTGTGTCCATCATTTTGAGCACATGCATCCCTTGCAGAAGCAACCCAGGGCATCTGATTGTAAATGAGTGTACACATGTTACCTTTCAGAAATGGACCGCTCTCATATTTCATCTTTTGTGACATTTGGAAGGGGGGGTAGAGAGAAATAATATCAGAGGGTGATTAACTCGAGGATAAAGAAGTCTTTATTCTCTGGGAAAGGGCTGGGTATGTTGTTGCTCTTGCTATTGGAATCTCACATACTCTCATGCAGACACAGAAAGAGGAAATGATTCTGAAAAAAGACAGGAGGTGGGCCGGAGGGAGGGAGGGAGAAAAATAGAGAGATGTGTCATTAGGAACTAAGGTGAAAAGAAAAGGAAGGAGATCCTTTGTGGGTGTAACTAGAAGGGAGGTTTCTGGTCCCCAATCCGAGCTGTCAAACAAATGGGGTGGCACCTGTCTGCAGTAAGGGGCAAAACAAACATCTGCCCCCATGTACCACCCCCCACCCCCACCCCCAAAAAAGCATACACACAACCTTGAGCTTCAGTGAGGCTCAGGAATCATTTACAAAAGGGTTCACTCATCGCCTTAAAGAATAACAGCAGGATCCCAGGCACACCACCCTACCTAATGGGAGAATGGAAGATACTGGGGGCAGGGGCTTCAATACATGAAATGATAAGTGGAATGCTATTCTCCCCCACCAAAAAAAATAAAAAAAATGGGGAGGGGTGGGAGAGAAAGGGGAAGATAGGTACATGCAGTCTGCAATAGGACCCCTCTGCAGTCTGCAATAGGACCCCTCTGCAGTCCAGGCTCCCAAGCAGATTCTGGGGGAGGAACTGTGCAACAACACACACACCCTTTTAAATATAAGAGCATCCCCATTTCTCCCACCCACCCAAAGCGAAAATACTAAGAAGTGATCAAAGTGAAAGGGGAGGGGGGGAGAAAGAGAGCTTTGCTACCTCCTCATATGACAATAGGTAAAAACACACAGAGAGAGACATGAGACTGAGGAGATATTGAGGAGAGGGGCTAAATAGCCCATAATACCCCCCCCCCAAGAAATAAGTGGAGAACTCTTTTCCCCCCCCCTGGAAATTGGGTGGGAGCTTTATTGCCTCTTGCAAGAATAAGGCCACCACACATCCCCCATCATGTTAGAAATGGGGAGGGGGTCCCCCTGGAATGATAGAAACAGGACTTCACCCACCCAAGCTCCTGCTGAGGATAAAGCAGAGGGGAGGGCCTTTACTTCCTCTTGCAAACCCACACCTAGATCTAGGGGATGTCCCGAAAATCTCCCCCTTAAAACGACGAGCCCCTTCTCCAAAACTCTGGGGGGGCTCCCTACCTAAGGGGGTACTCAGAATAGTTCTCAACAGGAACCCCGGAACTGAGGGGTGCTCCTCCTAATGGTTCTCAATGGGTACCCCAATATTTGGGGGAGCCCCCCATAACAGTTATCAATAGCACCCCAAGACTGAGGGGTGGTGCTCCTCAGAATGCTCCTCAAGATCACCCCAGGATTGGGGTGGGCACCTCACAATGGTTATCTCCGGGGTACCCCAAGAGTACCTCGGGGGGTTCTTTTGGGGGGGGTGTGCCTCAAGACTGCGGAGAAAGGAGTAGGGTGGGGGCGCCCCTGCCTCGCGAGAGTAGGTAGGGGGGACCCCTCTGCCCCCCAATGATGAGAAGAGAAACGGGCTGCCTGGAGGAGGAGGGGGCGAAGGAAGGAAAGAAAGGAGGAAAGGAGGAAGGGAGGAGAGGGGAGTCTGGCACCCCGGGGTCCGCCTCTACCTCTCTCTTGCGGTGCCGGGGGAGAAGCGGGCGGCCGGGCGGTCGGTCTGTCTGTGGGGCAAGCGGGGCTCTCGGCTTCGCTGCGGGCGGCGGTGCTGGCGGCGTCGCCCTGCGGACCCCGCGACGACGGCAGCTGCTGGCTCTGCGGCTGCGAGGCGACGACCGGCGGCCTGCCTGCTCCTCGGCGGCCCGGCCTCCTCCTCCGCCTCCGCCGCGGACCACGGACCGCCCACCGCCGGGCTCCTCCTCGCAGGCGGGCCCGGCCTCGGGTCCCGGCCTGGCTCCGAGGGGCCTCCGTGTTGGCGCCGACAAAAGCCGAGAAACAGAGCCGACGGAGCCGCAGCCAAGCGGCCTCCCTCCTCCTCCTCCTCCTCCTCCTCCTCCTCCTTTGCTTCCGCGCGCACGGGGGTCCCTGAGCGCGTGCAGAGTTCCCCCGCCTCTGGCGGTGGCTTGCCGGCCACATGGCCCTTCCTTAAGACCTCAAGGGTAATCCAGTCCTACGGTTGCCACCCATAGGTGCCAGCTCATTGGGGGGAGGGGTGGCACCCACAAAACTCCCCACCCACCCCCACCCCCCACGAAGAGGGGCCGGGAATCCACGCGTTTTGGCGCCAGGGCCACGCAGCTACGTGGCACCCCCCCACACACCTGTCCTGCACAACGCAGGATTGTCCTGTATTTCAGTGTAAAATGCTAGGGGCTGCATGGATACAGTTTTGTTCCAGGTCTTTTCTTTCTTTCTCACTCTCTCTGCCAAAATAAATTTAAAAAATAGAAAATTGTCCAGTAGCACCTTAGAGGCCAACTAAGTTTGTTCTGGTCCCTAAGGTGCTACTGTACAATTATCTATTTTTCTATTGTTATTTTTATTTCCACTGCATCAGACCAACACGGAAGCCATACTTTTGGGATTAATGGGAAGAGAAATTAAAAAGGAGGACCAAAAGCTGTTCATGTATGCCACCGCGGCTGCTAGAATGATTCTAGCACAGAGGTGGAGAACTCCAGAAATCCCAGCTGTAGACGAATGGAGGGAGAAATTGACGGGATACTTAGAATTGGCGAGGTTGACAGGAAGAATAAGAGATCAGAAGGAACAAAGGTATCAGGAAGAATGGGGAAAGTTTGTAGAATATCTAAAGGAATATTGTTAAAATATTTAAACACTAGTAGGATTGTTTTGAAAATACAACACAAAAAGCATATAGTCATTGTCGATAACACATGTATGGAAATGTTCAAGGTGAATGACGGACAAGAAAAGATAAAACGCAGAACGTGGAAGATGGTAAATAAAACGAAGAGAAAAGAAAGAGGAAGTCCAGTTCGAGAGAACAAGTCTAGATGATAAGAATGTATAGGAGGATCAAAGGAGGTGTAAATAAGAAACGATACATTGGTATGTTTGGAAAACAACTTTTGTTTTACTCTATTATTATTTTTAAACAAAATGTAATTGACATGTATTACCAGATGCGTGGCAGTTTATTTGTATATTGATTTAACAAACTACTTGTATGATAAATGGAAACAATAAAAAATGAAGTTCAAAAAAAAAGTAAGGTGCTACTGTACAATTATCTATTTTTCTATTATTATTATTATTTCCACTGCGTCAGACCAACATGGCTACCTACCTACTCTGTCTGCCAAGTTCAGGATTCCCTACAAATGGATGTGTTTGAAAGGGCATGTGAAAGGTCATGTATTTCAGCTCTGGGTAGCCAAGCACGCACAGATTTACAAATTCATGTACGTGTGTGTGTGTGTGTGTGTGTGCACGTGTGATAAATTCCAGGACTTTTGGACACCCATAGTTCCCACCCCACCCCTTAAATAGGGTAGGAACCCTGTGGCCCTTTATTGTTACGGCTTTGGACCACAGTTTTCATCATTCCATGACCATTGGCTATGCTGACTCTGGCTGTTTGGAACTGGGGTCCCAACTGCAGTTAATCGCAATTAATGGCTTGCTGTAGAAGCACCAACCTTGCCTGCTTTGCTGCTCCATCCCTACCCAGCTCCGCAGGGTTTATCATCCACATAGCGTGCACTCTCAGCAGTTTCCCCACAAAAGTGTGGGGAGGGAGGGAAGGCGGCCAGGGGAAGGGCCTTCCCTGTGGCAGCTCCCAAATTGTAGAACTCACCTTCCTTGGAGGTTGTGGATTCTCCTTCCTTGGAGGTTCTTAAGCAGAGGTTTGATGGCCATCTCTCTTTAGCTAAGATTCCTGCATTGCAGGGGGTTGGACTAGATGACCCCTGGGTCCCTTCCAACTCTATGATTCTATGAACTCCTTCCCTACAGAGGTGTGTCTAGCATCTTCACTGTACAACTTCTAGCATATGCTGTAAAATTGCCCCTTTACGAAAGTCTCCATGATAAAAATGATAGCTCTACCAAAGATCCTTTTTTTGTTTCAAAACATACCGATAATAATTGGAATTAAATATCTGAAGGATTGGCAGAAAGATCTGGCGGACTTTATATGGCAGGGCAAGAAGGCGAGGATGAAAATGGAGACGCTAACTAGCCCGAAAGAAGCTGGAGGTTTTGCATTACCGGACCTGAAAAGGTACTTTGAAGCGGCTTGTTGGACTTGGTTGAGGGAGTGGTGTATTCTAAAAACAACTGACACCCTGGAGTTGGAAGGGTACAATAAAATTTACGGTTGGCATGGTTATATGATGTATGATAAGAGCAAAAATCACAAAGGATTTAAAAACCATACGATTAGGAGAGCACTATTAGAAGTTTGGGAAAGAACAAGAGAAAGAATAATAGGGAGAACACCCTGGCGGCTGTCGCCGCTGGAAGCGAATGCGACCCTAAACTGTTACAAAAAAGAAAATTGGCCGACATATAGGGAAATAACCGAAAATGAAAATGGAAATATTATATTGAAAAGTTATGAGGAATTGAAAGATAAAGGTGTATCCTGGTTGGAATACTTCCAAATTAAGGCAACATTTGAAAAAGATAAAAGAACTAGGGGATTTGACAATAAAACAACACGATTTGAAAAAGAAATTCTGAATAGTAACGAAAAATTACTTTCCAAAATGTATAGGCTTTTAGAACAATCGGAAACAAAATATGAAGAGAAAAACAAAAATATGTGTAAATGGGAACAAGATATTGAATACGAAATAGATTTAGATGAGTGGAATAAATTTTGGAGGAATAGTATAAAGTTTACAGCTTGTTACTCTCTAAGAGAGAACTTTATGAAACTCCACCACAGATGGTACCTGGGACCGGAAAGGCTAGCAAAAATGAATAAAAACATGAGTAACAAATGTTGGAGGTGTCAAAGCGCGGTCGGTTCCCTGTTCCATATGTGGTGGACATGCCCAGATGTGCAAAAATACTGGGATATGATACACACGGAAATTCAAAAGTTAATAAAAACAGCCTTTTCTAAAAAAGCAGAATCCTACCTTCTGGGCATTCTAAGTAGTGATATACCACATGACAGAGTTAATATATTCCTATATGCAACGACAGCCGCCAGAATGTTAATTGCTAAATATTGGAAAGGTACCCTTATACCAACAAAAGGAGAATGGGTAAACAAACTATGCGAATATCTGGAGTTGGCGAAACTCACAGATACAATACGACAAAAACCAAAAGACAGGATAAAAAAACAATGGGAATGTTTAAATGACTATTTAAAGAAAACAGATAAGGGGACAAAAACATGGTTATGTCTGGAATAACCTTGTAAGGATGAGTAGTGTATATAAACTATAATTGTTAGACAGGTTTAAAGGTAAGATGTCTATTAAAATATATTTGACAGGAGGATGAAAATGTAACAAGAAATACTGTGCTGAAAGCGGTGGAAGCATTATGCCCTTGAGATGACCTTTTTCAAGTGGACCTTTATATAACTTTTCTTTCTTTACTTTCCTTTTCTTCTCCCTTCCCCTTTTCTATTCTTTCCCTTTTCTTCTTTTGTTCTTTCTCCCCCCCCCCTTTCTATGGCCTTACATCTCCTTTTCTATTCACACTTTATTCCTCCCCCCCTCTCCCCTATTCCTTTTTCCCTTTTTGATACTCCACAATTTCGATATGTTAAAAATGTACATGAATGCTCTTGGACTGACTCGAAGATGTAGTGTATTGTTTTAACAAATTTCCAAATAAAATTATCTTTTAAAAAAATTGCCCCTTTACCTTGGCCTTTGACACCTTAAGGTGTTTCGTTTTTGTGGGACCTGCCTGTTTCGTTGAATTTATACCCTTCTCTTCAATGTTGAGTGGTTTTACTTCTTTTAGAATCGTAATGATTCTATGTGTTTTCATACCCATACTATATTGTGGTAGGCTACCCTTGGGACCTTGTGGCAGAGTACAGGTGAGAAATCTTACAAATAAGCTTGTGCAGGGAAAATAAACCACAATTGTGTTAAATCCAGACAGGAGATTATTCTCTCCCAAGCACACCACGATCTGTTGACAAGGTTTGTTCTTGGGTTGTCTGACTGTTCATACCTAAGACACAGCCAGGGATTGTAGCTTGCTTGCTTCTCCTTTGAGCAACTGGAGAGTAAAGTGACCAAGATCAGTGCATTTACATTGCAGTAAATCATTAACTCTGATTTTACCATGATGTGTGAGCTGGGCAGGTGCCTCAGAGCAAGCATGGGAGTTGTTGAAGGTGCATCAGGATCTGCTAGTAGATCTCTCAGGTAATTTCAGAATAAATCAGCCATTCCAATTGTTTGCTGAAAGCAACAGCAAAATAGCCTTCCTCTGAAAGTGGAAAGCTTGCTGTGAAAACCAGGAGTGGGTTTTTGCAGGACCGGACTGTGCACTCAGCTCTGATGCTGTCCAAAGGCACCCTGTTCTATAATTCTAAGAATATACCCCACCGCTGTTTTCCATCTGCATCCAACTAAGGAACCTCAGTGATCTAGTAACAAAAAATATCCAGTAAGTTTGAAGTCTGCCCACCTATGTATGACTCAGGCAGGGCACATGCAAAGATGCCTTTGTTTTTTCTCCTCTCCAGAAAACGACCTAGGGACCTGGTGACTCAGAGCACATCCCTCCTAGAGGAAACAAAAAGACCCAAGGATACAGCATCAGAGCATGCACAAAGTGCCATTCCCTTGGGCAGAACCCGTTCTTTGTTTGTTACATCTGTTGCTTGTTTCTCAAGGACCTTAGAGAAACGATTTTGACTAGTAAGAAGCCTGCAAGAAAGTTAGGCAGAGAAAGAGTGACTCACCCAGCAAGCGTCAGAGCCGAGGAGGAAGTTGAGCCTCGGTTCCCGGCATCCAAACGCAGTGCACTCCAGTTATTACATCACACTTCGTTCAAAGTGTGTTTCCTACCAAAGAAAGGACCAAAGGACAACTGCCTCTTAGCATGTTCTGAGCACCTTTCCCTTGGGAGGGGATTTGCCTGTAGTTCTGTTTTAAAAAACAGAAGTTTAACCGCGGGATCTGCAGCAAAATGTCACCATTTATCCTCACTTAAGAAGAGTTGGCCTAGCTCAGTCAGCAGAGCATGACTCTCTTAATCTCAGGGTTGTGGGTTTGAGCTCCACGTTGGGCAAAAAGATTCCTGCCTGGTAGGGGGTTGGACTAGATGATCCTCATGGTCCCTTCCAACTCTACAATTGTATGATTCTCTTATTCTCCTGTTCAGGGTTCCAGGCAGGCATGCCCTCCAGGATATTCCATTGCATTCCCATTTCTATTTTTTGTTTACCAACTGATAGTCAACATTCTGTGGCTACGGGGCATGATCAATCCCTTTGGGGAGATTTTTGCCCGCTTAGGTCTTTCTCAAAGACTTTTTGTACTTCCCTTAAGCAGACCCTCTTGTTTCTTACTGGCCCCATTTTGGCTCCAGTTCTGTTGGCCTGAGTTCACTGTTAGAGGGACTCCTTCTTTTCCCTGCTGATGTATGCACAACAGATTCAAAAAAAGGAAGTCACTGTCAAAACATCTCTGGACTATGCACACATTACCAGCATAAATGCAGGGGGGGGGGGTTCTACGCTGTGTTTCAAATAGCTATTGCACATCACGATAGACATCGGTATAGTTTGATGCGTTTTCAAGTCACCCACTGTCTATCCACACCAGTGGGCAGAGAAGTAGCATGGGTGTCTTCATATTGCTTACATTTTCAAGATGGATCAAAGGTCATTTGGGGAAGAGGGAGGTGCATCAGAACACAGCATTTCTTGAGATACAGGATAGATGTGGATTGTGGCTGATGCAGTGTGCACACAGTGCTACAAACCAACGGTGTGAGCACACTGGAGGCAGAATAAATGGGAGCTTACACAGCCTTGGCATAAATGTGCATTGTTTGACAGTGTGCTTATGCAAACTGGGAGAGAAAACCAATCACATTTTGAAAGTAGCCTCATCTTCTAACTCAGTGATGGCGAACCTATGACACGCGTGTCAGACGTGACACGCAGAGCCCTCACTGCTGGCACGTGCCCCATCGGCCCATTCGCGCTGGTGTTTCTTCCCCCCCCCCATTTGTCCTCCCGCTCCTCCTCACGCTACAGCTTGTCTCCGCTGTTAAAACCCGGATCCTTTTGTTGTTGCTGCTGGTAGCCAGAGATTGGTTTTTAACCCTTTCTGTGCTGTTTTTTCTGGCTCTTTGGCAGATGATGATTGGGTGTAAGAGTGTTCGGTTTTTAACCCGTTCTGTGCTGGGTTTTTTGCGCTTTGGCAGACTATGTTAGCTGTGTGTTAGTTCCAATGAAGGCATTATTCATCATTCATTTCTGTTCTCTTCCCCCCCAAAAAAGTGCAGCAGCTTTGGGGCATCCCCCTCCAAAAGCAAAGCAACTTTTGCACCCCCCAAAAAACCTCCAAAACTTTGGTCAGCAGCTCCCCCCCAAAAGCTCAACAACTCTGGGCACTTTGTGATAAATAAGGGGTTTTTGGTTTGGTTAGGTTAAATAATTAGTTTTTGGTTTATTAAATACAGTTATATATTACAATTATACATTTTTGTTATTTAAACTATAAATATTGTGAAATTGTGGTTTTTTTCTCGAAGTGACACACCACCTGAGTTATGCTCGGTTTTTTGGCGAATTTTGACACACCAAGCTCAAAAGGTTGCCCATCACTGGAATCTAACTGGAAGGATGCTTATCAGGTAAGGAGTGGTGTCTTGAATCCCATTTTGAGGGGTGAGAAAAATCTGTGGGACGTTAGTTGGCTGTCCCATTGCCACATCACTATGACCTCATCAAACTCCACAGTGTAACTACTGGAATTTCTTAATTCTCAAATTTTTATCTTGGCAAACAGCATGCATTCAAACGGCAAAATTGTTAGGACTCTGCTGAATACAAAGTCATCCTTTCTCTTTTTAAAAACAGTTCAGTGCCAAAACCCTTTCAGGCAGCATAAAATGAGTCATTGTGCATGCCAGAACCAATGAAAGATTCCCCCCGCCGCCGCCGCCATACAGGTGGATGGCTTATTTCCATTGGCAGCTGAGTTGATTTGAAGAGAATTCCATGCAAATCTAAAACAGATTTTTGCAGGTCCCCAAACTGAAGCACTTAATTCTCTGGGGGAACCTTGGGGAAACAGGCAAGCGATGAGGCCAAGATTTTTTTTTAAAAAAATATCAAATGCCTGCCATTATTTGTAGTCCCACAAATCTAGCTGACTTATATTTAGAGTCCTTCAACTATTCCAAACATCTTACAGACAGTAATCTACAACTGTCCTGTAAGGTAGGCTAGCACAATTACCACCATTCTATACTTAGGATTTCTTTGCAAATAGTATTGCTGAACGCAGTGGGATTTCCTTCCAGGTAAATCATGGGCCCAAGCTGTGTATTGTTTTGCTGAGATTTGAACCCAAGACTTTGTGTCTCATAGCCCACACTCTTGCAGTGCAAGCCTGGGAAGTAAGTCCTGCCGAGCTCAACCAATGACTGTATCCCAGCAGTAGAGCATCTGCATTGCATAAAAAGTAAGTTACCCCACCCCAGTTCATTCCCTGGCATGTCCAAGTGGTTCTGGAAATGTCCCCATCTGGTGACCTGTTTCCAGTTAGGTGTACTGTAGCTAGATGGAGCATTGACATGACTCTGTATAAGGCAGTTTCCCGTTTCCCTAACCCCAAGAAAGTATTAGCAGGATACTTACCAACTACAGCACAGTTCCAGGCATCCTGTTCATTGAGCATTCAGCGTGATTTGTTTGCAGGGAGGTTAGAGGCTGTTGGCTATTTAAGGAGCATTTGTTCTGATTTGTTTGCAGAGGGGCTAGATGACATTGCATCAGAGCAGGTGCTATTCTGTAGTTCTCCCAACCATTGCGTTCCTTATAGCAAAAAGCCCAATCTTTTGGCAAAACAGCAGCTCCAAATCAGCTTTATTCACACAACCCGAATATGCCAGCACATGACTGAATCCCACCTCAAACGGCCTGAAAGTGCCCTATATCAGTTAAGGATGTGGTTTCACCTACCTTATCAAACAGAACTAGTTTGTCCTGGTATGAAAATACTTCGCTTCTTCTGTATGGTCCACGCTGGTGCTTGTGGAGTGAACTCTTTCTGCTCACTCCTCGGGCTGAGAAGAAAATAGGACACCAAACCCTCGCTGTCTGGGGCAAACTGCGGTGGCAGGAGCAGAGAAGAAAACGTAGCGCCAGGCTACTGCAATCCAGTGCAAATGCTACAGCAGCGAGAGCAAAGCCTGCAGTGATCCCAGTAATTCTAGCAATAAACTGGCAATGTGAGCACACCCATAGGAATCAGAAACCAGGCGAGCTAGCTTGATACTGGTGAAATGTGCGGCTAGTACTGGTTGGGATGATGGTGCATTGAGGCCGAGGAGACCATCTGTTCTGCCTTGCAGGGCTAGGCAGCATTTTGCAAATGACATGATACCTGCTCTCTACTGATCCTACCAGAATTTCAAACCCCCAATGATTCCTCCAGGGCAGGGGGGGGAGTTTAGAAGGAAAATGGCCCCGCCTTGATATCCGAAGCTTCTCCTTATTTATAGCACTGAAGCGCTTGAAGAAAGTTTCGTTCTTCACTCAGACATGCCCCTCTGATTCACAATCATCTCTGGCATTGCCAAGAATGAGGTCACAAACAGCTGAGACAGGAAAAGGTATAAAGATGGAGAGAGGCAGACGTCACACTTCAAGAGAGGCCAGCGTGGGTTTTCCACCGTCGGAACAAGCCCAGCTTTGCTGCCTGCATGGCAGATGTGCGTTGTTCAAGTCAAACCCTCGGTCAGCTCACATTCTCTCCCCACCAACCTGACTTTCAGCTAGCCCACCCAGTTATTTTGTTCCTTTTTTTTGAAGCACCACATGTACATTTATACATCTTTCCATCAATGGTTTATTAAGATGAAAAGGGGTCATTTGAAAAGCTGTTGCAAAACAACGCCGGGGACTGGGAAGAGATTTCTTGATGATGTAACCAGTGCCAATCCAATGGCCCTGTTTGCAGCCGGCCTTTTGTGTAGTAAACACCACCCCCAGGGAGACCCATCTTCAATGTTTTGGCTCCAGGAAAATGTGTTTTTGTTTTTCCAGGCTTTTCCTTTCCCTGGACCTTTGGTCCAGTTTGTTCCCATTCCTTGGACTTGAGTGTCCTGGACCCAAGTTGTTAAGGAACTTGTGAATTAATACCTTGAAGCTGCCCCCCAAAAGCACATGGCCAGCCAGCGCAAGGCTTTGAGCACCAGAGTTGCGCTGTGACGTGATAGTCTTCCCCCACCGACAGTCTAGGCGCAGCTTGTCGCAACAGCTGGAACCAACAACCCCAGCAGGTCAGGAAAGGAAGTTGCTGAAATGCAGAGACAAGCTGGGTGGAGCTGTCCAGGTAGAAAGAACAGCTGGAGGGTCAGAGAGCAGACTGGATTCTTTGGGCGTAGCCCTCTAAAGTCACGCAAGACAGGTCCCGGTGACAAGCTGCTTTGGAGACGGAAACAGAGAAGGAACAAAAAGTCGTCCGCTCTGCGTCTCCAAAAGTGTTCAGGCTGTGTGCGCGAATGGGCACCTGATTCACGACTCAGCATAAGCCTTGCCTAATGGCACAGCCTGGAGCCAAGTTACTTCTCGATCCCACAGAGCCACATTACTGTGATTGCCAGGCACAGCAGCAGTTTGTGCTGACACCTTTAACAGTGGTGGCGCATGGAGGGATGGAAATCCCATTAGAGGCGGTTGATATAATCTACTCTTGGGGTGTAGGGTTGCACCAGTGCAGCAGGTTCTGTTGCTCACCGTTCATCTTCACCTGGCTCCCTTGGAACCCACTCAGCATTTAGAAACCCTTTCTCTCCCAACACCAGCCACACAATACAACTTATCTCACCTGATTTCCCAAATAAAATCCAGGCAGTTCACGAGGGCATAACACAGCGATATAAAACACATAGGAGCCTCCAAATTAAACCCGAATCATAGAATTGTTGAGTTGGAAGGGACCCGAGGGTCATCTAGTCCAACCCCCTGCATTGCAGGGGTGTCATCTAGATCGTACATGACAGGTGGTCGTCCAGCCTCTCCTTAAAAACCTCCAAGGAAGGAGAGAATTGAAATGCAATTGTTTTAAATATTAAAAATTAAGGTCAACCATTTAAGGCCCCATTACCTTGAGACATTGCCTTTCTCGAAACTACGTAGGGCCTTTGTTGAACTAAGGCTCCAACAAAGAATACATATTGTGCAAAACTTTATTTTATCTGTCCCGAATCTTCCAACATCCAGCTTCAATGGACATCCACAAGATCTAGTGTCCCTATTTTCCAGGGACAGTCCCAGATTTACAGAAGATGGCCCAGTTTCTGATCTGAGCCTGGAATGTCCCATTTTTTCTTAGGACATACCTATTTCCATCAGAGAGGGCATGAAGCTTTGCAACACCCGAGTCGAGGAGATAAGTAACTGTGCAGCCTTTAGACGACATCTGAAGATAGCCCTGAAAGCAGGAAAGTTGCAGTTGGTTTAGATCTTGATTTATTCCACAATAACCTTGCGAGGTAGGCTGGGCCAAGAAAGCAAAGGACTTCAGCGGAGCAGAAAGCTACCCAGAAAACTTCAATGCTGCACCAGAGATCCGAGAAACATTCCATGATCTTTTAAATTATTTTTATTGTCTCGGGAATGTTAATTATTATTATTATTTTATTATTTTTATTATTATTAATACCCTGCCCATCTGGCTGAGTTTCCCCAGCCTCTCTGGCTGGCTCCCAAGCGAGTGTTGAAAACAATACAGCATTAAATACTAAAAACTTCCCTAAACAGGGCTGCCTTCAGGTGTCTTTTAAAAATAGGATAGCTGATTATTTCCTTGACATCTGATGGGAGGGCAGTCCACAGGGCGGGCACCACCACCAAGAAGGTCCTCTGACTGGTTCCCTGTAACCTCACTTCTCACAAGGAGGGAACTGCCAGAAGGCCCTCGGCACTGGACCTCAGTGTCCGGGCTGAACAACGGGGGTGGAGATGCTCCTTCAGGTAGACTGGGCCAAGGCCATTTAGGGCTTTAAAGGTCAGTACCAACACTTTGAATTGTGCTCAGAAACGTCCTGGGAGCCAATGAAGGTCTTTCAGGACTGGTGTTACGTGGTCTCGGCAGCCACTCCCAGTCACCAGTCTAGCTGCCGCATTCTGGATTAATTGCAGTTTCCAGGTCACCTTCAAAGGTAGCCCCACGAAGAGTGCATTGCAGTAGTCCAAGCGGGAGATAACTAGAGCATGCACCACTCTGGCAAGACAGTCTGCGGGCAGGTAGGGTCTCAACCTGCATACCAGATGGATCTGGTAGACAGCTGCCCTGGACACAGAATTGACCTGTGCCTCCATGGACAGCTGTGAGTCCAAAATGATTCCCAGGCTGCACACCTGGTCCTTCAGGGGCACAGTTACCCCATTCAGGACCAGGGAGTCCCCCACATCCACCCGCCCCCTGTCCTCCAAAAACAGTACTTCTGTCTTGTCAGGATTCAACCTCAATGTTTTAATGTTTTATTATGTTTTTGTATATATTGGAAGCTTCCCAGAATGGCTGGGGCAACACAGTCAGATGGGCGGGGTATGAATAATAAAATTGTTGTTGTTGTTGTTGTTGTTGTTGTTGTTGTTATGGAATAGGACGTCCTTATTTTCATCGGAGATGTGCTGGGGGGTATGTGAGGCTGCCAGTTGCAGCAGCAGCTCCATGCTCCTTGCAAAGCGAGGCACAACACCATAGCAAGCTGTCTTACAATGAATCCAACCATTGGTCTATCTAGCTAAGTGTTGTCTGCACTGAGTGGCAGCAGCACCTCAGCTTTTCAGGCAGGATTCTGTCCTAGTCCTACCTGAAGAAGCCGGAGGATGAACCAGGAAACCTCTAGTTACAGGTAGGTAGCCATGTTGGTCTGCCAAAGTCGAAACAAAATTTAAAAAATCCTTCCAGTAGCACCTTAGGGGCCAACTAAGGAAACTTCTGCGCAAGATGCACTGAGCTACATCTCTTCCCCAGAGCCCTGCTGCAGTTAGTTCCTGATCCATGCTGCCTTCCTCCAAGATGCAAAAACGCCCGACCTTTGAGGGGGAAACACTCCCTTAAAAGAGTTTCAGATGACACTTTTCCCGAGCCCATACGGAAAAGATTTTCCTTTGCCGCTGGCTGAGTTATTTTAAAACACTTTTGGCATCGCGCTGATTTGGCCAGGTCTCTCCTTAATACCTTGCATTGTTCATACACACACACACAAACACACCACTCAAAAGCTTGCTTCAATTAAAAGAAAGGGGGGAGGCAAAGCTTTGGGTTTGCCAAGCTGTGGGCCTGGAAGATTACAAGTCGCTGACGGGGCAGCCACGTGTCAGCCAGCGAAGACAGGAAGTGCCTCATACTTGACCTTTGCTCAGAGTAGGAAACGGAGACCGTTTCGTGGCAGGTCACTGAAGTGATCTAATCATTATGGCTTCTCCAGTGCAATGCAATCAATTGCATATGTGGGCTCTTGTCTCTCCAGTTACGTCTAAAGCAAGGCTTTATGTAGGTCAGGGGAAAAGCAAGCCCATGTCATGCTCCTTATTCCAATCATAGGAACCAACTCCTAGGGGCCAAGGGTTCTTTGCCCCCCCCCAATAAATTATTTGAGGGGGTTGGACCTCCCCAAAGTTGATGGGCATTGCCATTCAAATGGTATGCATGCACTACCATGTCATGCGATCGGTTTTGTGGGGCGGGGCCTACCTGTCCCCCCTCCCCAATATTTTATTCAAGTTGGCACCCCTGATTCCAAGGAATAGGAACAGAGGCGGATTTAGGGCAGAGCAACTGGTTCCACCACACTGGGCACCGAGCTTAGGGGGTCACCGCAGGGCATCACAACTACGGAATCGCAAATTGAGCAGGACGGAAGGTGAGAGGCAGGGGGGCAAATTTTGGGCTCGCACAGGGCGCCGCTGAAATTTGAAAGACCAAAGACGGCCCCGGGTAGGAACCAAGGAAGATGCCTTCTACTGCACCAGACCGTTGGCTCCTCCAGCTCAGTGCTGTCAACTCTGACTGGCAGCAGCTCTCCAGGATTTTAAGCAGGATTCTCTACCAACCCTATCAGGGCCACATCCACACCAGACATCTGAAGCACTATTGTACCGCTTTAACTGCCACAGCTCTCCCCCCCCCCCCCCAGCAATCCCGGGAATCCTAATTTATTGAGGGGTTGTTAGAATACTGTGGGGCACAGAGACTTGAATCTGCTTGCCTGTGTCTTGGGTCTGAGAACCAGCGGTACCATGTGCCTTCTGGCCTGCATTTCCCCCTCATCCTGATGCACATTTAATACAGTATGATAGATGCCATTCTCTTCTCTTAAGCTCATGTCGACGGGCCATTTGCAGAAGTTTCTCAGCCTACTTAGATAACAGACCCCATTCCCCATGGTACCAGGCTTGGCTGCACATTACTGTGCCATAGTACCTAGCATCAAGGAATGATTCCCTTGCAAAAACAATATATGGACGATATACGATATACGTCATTCCCCAGTCTCCTTGTGGCCGCCCTCCAATGCCCCAGGTATCACCTCTGGAGGTAAACAGAGGAGGAAGAGCCTATTTGTAGTTGGTTAGCAACCAGAAGGTGTGGGCCTCTGAGTCACTTCCTGGGTGAGTGGAGGACAAAGGGATCTCCTGCAGTTGCTTGGCAACCACAAGGTGAACCTGGAAAAATTGGGGGAAGATATATTCTTTAACATGTGTAGGGCAGGTGTCAGAAAACTGCGCCCATCATGGCTCCCTGGCACATTTCAGCCATTCCTTAATGGAGACAGTAGCGCGTCCTTGGCCCTCCATACATTTTGAACTACATCTCCCGTCATCCAGTTCCAAAACATCTGCAAGGCGCCTGTCTGGAAAGGATGCGGTAGTTCAAATAACACTAGGCTAAAATCAGATTGAAACTCGCCTCAATCCTCTAAACATCTGGGTAGGCTTGTCTAAGCAAGAATGTTTTTAGCAGACACCGAAAAGAGTACAGTGAAGTCGCCTGCCTTGGGTCCATAGTCAGGGAGTTCCCAAGGACAGATGCTGCCCCGTTTAAAGATCGAGTTCTTACAAATGCAGAATGGGTATTACAGACCCTCCAAGTGTCCCTATTTTCCAGGGACAGTCCTGGGTTTACAGAAGCTGTCCCAGTTTCTGATTTGATCCCAGAATGTCCCCCTTTTCCTTAGGTCACCCCTATTTTCATTGGAGAAAATTCGACTCCCAAGCCGTCTGAAGGCAATCCTGTCTAGGGAAGTGGTTTTTTTAAATGTTTAATGTTGTATTATGATTTTATATATGTTGGATGCTGCCCAGAGTGGCTGAGGCAACCCAGTAAGATGTGTGGGGTATAAATAGTAAAATTATCATTATGGAATGGGACGTCCCTATTTTCATCGGAGAAATGTTGGAGGGTATGGAGATATACAACCCCTGAACCTAGGAAATAAGTAACAATGCAGCCTTTAGAAGACATCTGAAGGCAACCCTGTATACAGAAGTTATTTAAAATGTTTTATTATGTTTTTATATATGTTGGAAGCTGCCCAGAGTGGCTGGGGCAACCCAGTCAGATGGGCGGGGTATAAATAATAAAGCTATTATTATTATTATTATTATTATTATTATTATTATTATTATCCCTATTTTCATTGAAGAAATGTTGGAGGGTATGATAGTAACACAGAGCTTTCCAAACTTTTCATGTTGGTGACATACTTTTTGGACATGCATCATTTCGCAAGATAGTACTTCAGTTTTACTAGCAGAGCAGAGGTTAAATTAACCCCTTTGAAGCCCCAGGAGGAGCACGGAGAGTGTTCACGCGACACACCTACATACTGCAGCTGACACACTAATGTGTCATGACACACAGTTTGGAAAGCTCTGTAACGACACCTTGAACTTGGCCGAGTAGCAAACCGGCAGCCCATACAGACCTCTGAGCACAGGCCTTACTCTTGTCAGCAATTGTGCTGCAGCATTCTGCACTAACCACAAAACAGACGTGACCGGCTGATAATTGTCTCAAAATTGCATAATTATTATATATAAACTAAACCAAAACTAAGACGTCAATATTTCCAAATTCAAATCAAGTCCCTTGCTCCCATAGAATACTGTAGGAAGTTCAAAGGCATGCAAGAGTTCATTGCTTGTAGTATTGCTGGTCCATGAAGTAAGAAAGTAATTATCAAAGGTGTACAGCACATATTGTAGAGTCCAACGAAGGTTCTGTAATCCCGCCAATCCAACAAATGCAGTTGATGTCTGATATCTCTTTACAACACATAGTATACCTGTTTGCTGATGAAGCTAATTTGTGGAAACAAGGACTATAATCCGGATAACCTTGTGTCTGGATTGTGTGCCTCTTCGTGAGAATTTCAACTGCATTTGTTGAACTTGATTTGAATTTGGAAATAATATTGACGTCTTAGTTTTGGTTTAGTTTATATATAATAATTATGCAATTTTGAGACAATTATCAGCTGGTCACGTCTGTTTTGTGGTTGAGTACATTAATACGTGATCTTGGTTTCTTTTGTGTGTGGCATTCTGCACTAACTGCAGCTTCTGGGTGTAGGCCTCATTTTGGCATGGAAACTGCCTTGGTCACCTTGTAGGATGACCAAGAAGCAGTGTGTATGTGTGTTTGTTTGTGTGTGTGTGTGTGACTCTATTCATTCTCCTGGGCCTCTGATTTAACTTTCCGCACAACCTAAAAGGTCTTCCTTGGAGGTAGTTCCACACCTTTTTGGATGGTCACATTCCTGATGAAGAAGGTGACAGTCCTTCAGATTATCTTAGTCCGAGGCTGTTTATGAATCCTTCTGTTGTGTATTGAGTCAAAGGATTTTATATCTGTATTATTATTGTCTGTATTTGCATTAGGATAAAGTAACTGCCTTTTGGTTCCAGAGGGTACAGCTACTATTGGTTCATTTAAGCTGCTGTATTTGGATCCTCTGTCTTATTGGTTTCCTCCAAAAGGCAGCACTGTGATTGCTTGATATTGTTCCCTCCAAAATGTATCCCTTCCTAGCTAGTCCCCTGTCCCTATAAATGTAGCTTTCCTCTCCTCAGTCTTCAGTCTTGTTCACTTTAATAAAGAGCTGTTACTAGAGAACTGTCTCCAGCATGTTTTGTCAAGAGAGCTGAAATCACAAACCCCACGTCACAACAACTGGCGACGAAGGTGGGATCCGGAATGCTGAGGAGCGGTTAAACACAACCCTGCCTCAGAGTCCGGATTGCAGCTGAGAACAAGACTCACTGGCCAGCTGAGAAGACGACCCTGCCCGCTAGGACAATGGAGAGTCCAAGGGTATTGGAGCCCTTCCAGCCATCAGAGCCCCACACCTGGGAAGACTACGTCGAACGCTTCGAGTTCTTTGCAGTGGCTCAAGGGATCACCGATGCCAGCAAAAGAAGGGCCACATTCCTGAGCTACTGTGGGCCCGAGACCTTCAAGCTGGCCAAGGCATTACTTGCTCCAGCGAAGCTGAGTGAGACATCTCTCAAAGATATTCTTGCCTGCCTAACAAGCCACTTGGCGCCTACTGAGACCAAGATGGCCCGGCGGATGGAGTTCCATAAGAGGCAGCAGCATGCTGGGGAGTCTGTATCCACATTTCTGGCTGAACTCCGGAAGCTCGCTCAGCACTGCGGCTTCCAAAATCTGGAAGAGACTCTCCTGGATCGGTTTATTGGTGGTCTGAGCAGCAAGAAAGCCAGAAGACGCATCGTGGCTAAAGAAGAGGTTACCCTTGCTTCAGCCTTGAAAGAGGCCACCGCCACGGAGAATTATGAAAGAGAGGAGCTTGATGCCAGTCGCAAGGCCACTAAGCCACAGATAGAAGTTGCGCATGCCATGGACGAGCTAGAGGCTACTCCGAGCCAGAGCCCAGTCCGTGGGGTCGAGTCGGTGCGTCAGGCCTGCACAGTGCACAAAGATCGCCGAGGCAGTTGCCCAGGTTGTGGCGGAAACCATGAGCGGAAGAGTTGTCGTTTCAGGGATGCTATGTGCCGGACGTGCGGAAAGACGGGTCACATCGCCAGGGTCTGTAGATCGGCGGCGTCGGGAGCAACAGGAGCACCTAGACTGGAGCATCGCAGACCGCCCACAGCAACTCGTTTTCTAAAGGACTGCCACTACGTAACGGAGATCAACGGGAGGGCCGTGCAGTTTCCAGCGCAAGGCAAGGCACACGTCAAGGTGAAGATTGAGGGTCAGCAGTGCGACATGGAGGTGGACTCCGGATCTGCATTCACCATCGTGTCGGACCAGACCGCGAAGACATTCTTCCCCAGGGGTAAGTTGCCCCCTCTGGAGCCCTTCCCGGCAACCTTGCAGTCGTACTCAGCAGGCCGCATCCATGTTATGGGAATGTGTGCCGTGAGAGTACAGTTCCGGGACAAACAGGCTGTACTCAAACTGGTGATTGCGAAGGGCAGTCGCCCCAGTCTCCTGGGCACTGACTGGTTCCCTGCCCTGGGACTGAGTATCTCAGGGCTTAATTCAATCCAAACCTGCCCTGAGATGAGTGAGGTATTATGCAAGGAATTTGCTGGTCTCTTTAATGGAAAACTGGGTTGTTATAAAGGGCCCCCAGTTGACTTCGAGTTGGACCCCGGGGTGGCTCCAATCCGACTCAAACCAAGGCGAGTGCCATTTGCACTGCAACCCAAGATCGAGGCAGAGCTGGATAAATTGGTCAAGCAGGGAGTTCTCTCACCCGTGGACTCTGCTAAGTGGGAGACTCCAATCGTCACACCCCTTAAAGCAAATGGGGAAGTCAGGATATGTGCAGATTACAAATGTACTATCAATAAGGCACTCAGGGGAAACTCATACCCCATTCCAGTCGTATCACATCTGTTGGCTAAACTGGCTGGGGGCAAGGTGTTCGCCAAAATTGACCTGGCACAAGCTTACCAACAGCTGCCAGTAACCCCACAATCAGCGGAAGCACAGACTATTGTCACACATAAAGGGGCGTTCAGAGTTAACAGATTACAGTTCGGAGTTTGTGTGGCCCCAGGGATTTTTCAAGGGCTCATGGAACGCCTGTTAAGAGGTCTGCCGGGGGTCTTGCCATTTTTTGATGATGTTTTGATTGCTGGAAAAGACCCACAGGAACTGGTTGCGCGTGTCCGTGCAGTGTTGCTCAAGTTCAAGGAGGTGGGGTTGCAACTGAAAAAAGAAAAATGCAGTTTTGGGGTGCCAACTGTGGATTTCTTGGGGTTTAAAATTGATGCATCAGGCATCCACCCCACAGATGCTAAGATTAAGGCCATCATCGAGGCACCACGACCACAGAACAAGACGGAGTTGCAGTCATTCCTGGGACTTATTAACTTTTATCATTTGTTCTTACCCCAGAAAGCTTCGGTAGCTGAACCATTACATAGACTATTGCAGAAAAAGATTGTGTGGCGATGGGGGCGGGAGCAGCAGAAGGCTTTTGACTCCTTGCGAGGAATGCTGAGTAGCGGGAGCGTCCTTGCTCATTATGATGAGTCAAAGCCGCTGGTCCTGGCATGTGATGCCTCTCAATACGGTCTGGGGGCTGTGCTGAGTCATAGGGAACCGGATGGGTCGGAAAAGCCCATCTCTTTCTATTCCCGTACGTTGTCGCCCACAGAGCGCAACTATGCTCAAATTGATAAAGAGGCGCTGGCTATTGTGTCCGGAATCAAAAGGTTCTATGATTATTTGTACGGTCGCCATTTCTCCATTGAAACGGACCACAAACCACTGTTAGGGTTGTTCAACCCAAACAAACAAACGCCACAAATTCTCTCCCCCAGAATGTTGCGTTGGTCAATATTCCTGAATGGGTTCCAGTACACCTTGACCCATGTGCCGGGGAAACAGTTGTGCCATGCTGATGCGCTGAGTCGATTGCCCTTCCTGGCGGGAGCAATGAGGATCCTGCTCCGGCGGAGCACATTATGATGCTAGAAACACTTCCGGGGGCTCCTGTAACAGCTACGGATATAGCTGAGAAAACTAGGAAAGATGCTGTTCTCTCCCGTGTGCTCACTTGGGTGGGGAGGGGGTGGCCAGGTGGTCCGCATGAAGAAAAATTCAGGCCTTATGCGACAAGGCAGCACGAATTGTCCATGCATAAGGGTTGTCTCCTATGGGGAGATAGGGTGATAATCCCAGCACCACTGAGAAACAGGGTTCTTGAGACGCTTCACATGGGACACCCGGGAATGGTCAGGATGAAGTCGCTAGCCCGATGTTATGTGTGGTGGCCTGGAATGGACCAGAACATAGAACAATGGGTACGAACATGCAAGGCATGCCAAGAGGTGCGGCCAGAAGTGGCCAGAGCACCAGTCCACTGGTGGGAGCAGTCCAGGACTCCCTGGAGCCGGCTGCACATAGATTTTGCTGGGCCATTCCAAGGGAAGGTCTTTTTGGTTATCGTTGATGCATATTCCAAATGGTTAGAAGTGGCGATGGTCCCTAGCATGGCATCAGCTGCCGTAATCAAGGTGTTGAGGCAGCTGTTTGCTACCCACGGGTTACCTGAGACCATTGTATCAGATAATGGGGCAGCTTTTGTATCCCAAGAATTCAGGGCATTCTTGGCTGATAACTTTATAAGAGGGGTCACATCCGCGTCCTTTCACCCATCCTCCAATGGGCAGGCTGAGCGCATGGTAAGAACAGCCAAAGAATCCATTGCGCGCTTAATGGAGGGTAACTGGTCGGCTCGCATTGCGCGAATGTTATTTTTGCAGCATGCGACGCCGTGTACTGCGACGGGCAAGTCGCCAGCCGAGCTGCTCTTAGGTAGAAGACTGGTAACGGTGCTGGATTATGTCCACCCAGATAAAATGCCAAACCGTAATTCAAGAGCAACCCCCCAGGCTGAGACTGACACAACAAGGTATCTCGCCCCTGAAGATCTGGTCTGGGTGAGGAACTATTCACGAGGTCCGCGGTGGGTGGCCGGTGTGATCACCCGGGCTAGTGGACCTGTGTCCTATTATGTGACCTTGGAAAATGGGCAAGTTTGGAAGAGACATATAGATCAGCTGAGGCGCCGGGCGCTCAGCAGGGAGGAGTCAGATAATTCATCCCTGGCTAATGACGCACAGCTGCAAGACCAGAGTGAAAATGGTCCAGAGGTACAGTCACCAGGGGCTTCAGCAAATGAACCAGGGTCTGCTAGTCCTCATGATGACGAGGTACAGGTCGGGGACCCTGAGATGTCTGGGACTCCATCTGTTCCTGATGAAACCCCTATAGCAGCCCCTCCACCACAGGTAACACCCAATCCAGAACCTGCAACACCTGTTGTCAGGAGATCAGGTAGAAGTTGTAGGACCCCACAGTACCTGAGGGATTACGTCTGCTGTGCTCACTAGGGGGGGAGGGGTGTTGTGTATTGAGTCAAAGGATTTTATATCTGTATTATTATTGTCTGTATTTGCATTAGGATAAAGTAACTGCCTTTTGGTTCCAGAGGGTACAGCTACTATTGGTTCATTTAAGCTGCTGTATTTGGATCCTCTGTCTTATTGGTTTCCTCCAAAAGGCAGCACTGTGATTGCTTGATATTGTTCCCTCCAAAATGTATCCCTTCCTACCGTGTTTCCCCTTTTTTAAGACACCGTCTTATAACTTTTTTTACTCAAAAAAGAACACGGTGTCTTATTTTCAGGGGATGTCTTGTACGGTACCTTAAGGCCTCCTCGGAGGGGCCAGGCCACTGGTTCGGGGTGCTGCTGGGCGCTCTGCGCGGCACCGAGGCGGCAGGCTGCTGGCTCGGCGCTCCGCCCAGCACTGCTGGGCGCTCCGGGCGCTCGGCGCTGCAGACCGCCGGTTCCGGCGGCGGGGGGCAGGCCTCGGGCAGCTCTCCCCCCAAAAGAAGAGGCCAGGCGCTGCAGGGCGCTCCGAGCGCTCGGCGCTTCGGAGCGCTCCGCTCTGCAGCCGCCGCTTCCGGCGGCGGGGGGCAGGCCTCGGGCAGCTCTCCCCCCAAAAGAAGGGGCCAGGCGCTGCAGGGCGCTCCGAGCGCTCGGCGCTTCGGAGCGCTCCGCTTTGCAGCCGCCGCTTCCGGTGGCGGGGGGCAGGCCTCGGGCAGCTCTCCCCCCAAAAGAATGGGCCAGGCGCTGCAGGGCGCTCCGAGCGCTCGGCGCTTCGGAGCGCTCCGCTCTGCAGCCGCCGGCCTCGGACAGCCAAACAAAAAGAGAAGAGGCCAGGCGCTGCAGGGCGCTCCGAGCGCTCGGCGCTTCGGAGTGCTCCGCTCTGCAGCCGCCGGTTATAGCGGCGGGGCGGCAGGCCTCGGGCAGCTCCTCCCCCCCCAAAAAAGAAGAGGCCAGGCGCTGCAGGGCGCTCCGAGCGCTCGGCGCTTCGGAGCGCTCCGCTCTGCAGCCGCCGGTTACGGCGGCGGGGCGGCAGGCCTCGGGCAGCTCCCCCCCCCGCAAAAGAAGAAGCCAGGCGCTGCAGGGCGCTCTGAGCGCTCGCTGCTTCGGAGCGCTCCGCTCTGCAACCGCCGGTTCCGGTGGCGGGGCGGCAGGCCTCGGGCAGCCCAAAAAAAAGAAAAGAAAAGAAGAGGCCAGGCGCTGCAGGGCACTCCATGCGTTCTCTGCAGCAACAGCAGCCAGTTCCAGGCCCCTCTGGCTGGCTGGGGCGCTCGGCGGTCTCGCATGGAGGTATGTCTTATTTTCGGGGGGTGTCTTAGATCTCACTAATGCTAAAAAATGCTGCCATGGCTTACTTTCTGACTACGTCTTAAAAAGGGGGAAACACGGTAGCTAGTCCCCTGTCCCTATAAATGTAGCTTTCCTCTCCTCAGTCTTCAGTCTTGTTCACTTTAATAAAGAGCTGTTACTAGAGAACTGTCTCCAGCATGTTTTGTCAAGAGAGCTGAAATCACAAACCCCACGTCACAACACCTTCTACACGAGTCCACCTAGCCTTTCCCCTCAGGGCCACCTCAAAAGTATTGCTGGGTACCATCCATTTCGATGTAACTCAACCTGGGAATGTCATAAAGAAGAAAAGGATAGTTGCCAAGGAATATAGCCAAGAAATTCATTGCAGGAAGTAAAATAGATGGACCTTCTGCCCCAACGCAGAAAAATATTTAGCACAATGGTTTATCCAGGTCTTCTTGCTTCACCACTGAGACCAACTACTGCAGTTGATAATTTGCTAGCCTACTTTCAGCCAGGAAATGCATTTCCGAGGCCGGAAAAACATTCTAATTAGCCCACTTTTTCCCACTCTAGACACCATATACCATACAAATAGGATTTGAGTATGAACAGCAGTGAGGGTGAACTTTTTCTTTTGTGATAAGGTGAAGGTACAGAGTAACTATAATATGCAGCATAAATTGAATTTTGGGGGAACCATGGAGGGAGGGATGGGGTCGTAGGTGGAATGATTGATTGCTAAATTTGAAATGTTGTTCAATTGTTTGTTTAAAAAATATTTTAAAAATTATAAAAATTTGGCAAACATGGATTGACATCTACAGTTGCACCTGTGACTGAACGCATACACAAACATATTGTGTATATGGCAATACATGCATGCAATCGCCTCAAAGGATTGTCAGGTACAGAACCAAAATATATTTGGTCCTGAAAGTTCTCACAATAAAACTTTCATGTCAAATATCCCCAGCATGCTCTTGGAATATTTGCTAAATATTAGACGTCTGTGTTTGACACCTGAAGGCAAATATCATACATATTCATTATTTGATAGCACTCAGAAATGGACATGCAATGGCATTAGTAACTGACAGCATTTCTCAGCAGACATGCAGCAGTATATAGTGCCGGGGGTGGGGTCCATTTGAACATTTATGGGATTTGATGCTTGCCAAAATCAAAATAGCCAAGGAGGTACTGACAAATCTCTACAAGATCCTAATTTGGAGACCTAAGTTCTTATTGAAGATATGACTCTGAATTACAGATTCACATTCAAACTCTGGCAAAGGTTTAAATTTCTCCCATTTTTGAAGATTCACCCATCATTCTTCGAAGGTCTTGCTGATGTCTTGATCACTTTTGCAGCTACAAAATATACCACAAGAAACACTTATTCGAGGTTTAAAAGAGGAGCTACGTGGAAGTAAATAAAATTGCAATGTAAAGCAGAAAACTGCCCCAGTAATGCTCAGGTGTTCCAAAAAAAACAGGTCCTACAATTGCAACTGCTTGAGGCATAAAGATACATCCTTCATTCTCTTGCCAGGACTTCTTTTATATTTTAGTCCCTTCCTTAGATGAAGTTGCACCTAACTTCTGCATTTTCAAAAAATTAAGTGCTGAAGCAAACTTTCTACCGCATCCCTACAAAACTAACTCCTTAAAGTTTTCTGACCCTGCTATTTAGTTTCATTCCATTAAGGCGGAAAATTCCCCTTTCCCATTGGCAGCAGGTCTCATCTCAATCCCTGGACACAAAAATTGACTCTCCACTGTAAAGCGAACTCCTCCACCCCAGCAGTAAAACACAACCACATTCCTTTCCAGGGTGCCGCGCATACCCTGACACCTTGTTGCTCTGGAAACTATCCATTGACATCCTTGTCCTTTGCAACGTGTCATGCCGAGGACACGAAAGGTTATGAAAGCGTCTCTGGCATTTAGCAGGAAATTGTACACCTGGCTGGCCAGATTGTGGGGGGGGGATGAATCCTGACAAGACGGAAGTAATGCTTTTGGGGGACAGGGGGCGGGCGGGTGTGGAGGACTCTCTCTTGTCCTGAATAATAATAATAATAATTTATTATTTATACCCCGCCCATCTGGCTGGGTTTCCCCAGCCACTCTGGGTGGCTTCCAACAGAAAAATAAAATAATTGATTAAACATTAAAAGCCTCCCTAAACAGGGCTGCCTTCAGATGTCCTCTAAAAGTCTGGTAGTTATTTTTCTTTTTCACTTCTGGTGGGAGGGCGTTCCACAGGGCGGGTGCCACTACCGAGAAGGCCCTCTGCCTGATTCCCTGTAACTTGGCTTCTCGCAGCGAGGGAACCGCCAGAAGGCCCTCGGCACTGGACCTCAGTGTCCGGGCAGAGCGATGGAGGTGGAGACGCTCCTTCAGGTATACTGGACCGAGGCCGTTTAGGGTTTTAAAGGTCAACACCAACACTTTGAATTGTGCTCGGAAACGTACTGGGAGCCAATACAGGTCTTTCAAGACTGGTGTTATGTGGTCTCGGCGGCTGCTCCCAGTCACCAGTCTAGCTGCCGCATTCTGGATTAATTGTAGTTTCCAAGTCACCTTCAAAGGTAGCCCACATAGAGCGCATTGCAGTAGTCCAAGCGAGAGATAACTAGAGCATGCACCACTCTGGCGAGACAGTCTGCGGGCAGGTAGGGTCTCAGCCTGCGTACCAGATGGAGCTGAATGGGGTAACTGTGCCCCTGAAGGACCAGGTGCACAGCCTGGGAGTCATTTTGGACTCACAGCTGTCCAAGGAGGCACAGGTCAATTCTGTGTCCAGGGCAGCTGTCTACCAGCTCCATCTGGTATGCAGGCTGAGACCCTACCTGCCCGCAGACTGTCTTGTCTGGGGACAGACAGATACCAAAACCTACTGCTTGAATACTCCCCCATTTCTGAGTTTGTTACGTCTCTATGTTGCAGGGCTGAGAAAGATCATAGCTGAGACACCAGAGTAGACAAACACTCCTGGGGTAGATGGATGAATCATCTGGCTCAGAATTTGGAATTTCATGATAAAGGAATAATGTGGTCAGGTGGAAAAGAGGACAGAGCTTCTCCAAGTAGGAATGCATGAATCTGTCAATTTAGTTCTGCTTGGTTCCTTCTTTTTCCAATCTCAAGTCCAGTTTACCTCCCTCCCACACCTGTTTGCAATTCTTTTTAAAGTCCTTACAAAAATTTGTTAAAAATCTGGGGCATGTTTCTCCACATATGCCTTTTTCTGAATATGATTTTGCCTCTTGCAATGCACTTTTGTACGTTATCTTCACCATTAGGGTGCATTTTGCGCATGCGTTCCCATGAAATATTTATTTTCGTACACACATTTTGTTTTATTTTTGGTTGGAGAATTGCATGGCAAAATTCAGGGAAGAGCCAAATTTTGAACTAGAGTTGTGCTCTGATTCATATATTTCTTTTGGAAAGTTCAAATCAGGTTGTCTCACATTAAAATGCGAACTGAACTCAAAGTTGCTCCCCCCCATTCCATCCCCCCCTACTTTGATAGCTGAAAGGGAATTTCAGGATTCATAACTCACATGAGAAGCTATGCCTGCTAAAATCCCCTCTTGTGATGCATCGCTTGCATCTGCCCACTCTAGTAACAAAGGACTTTGGAAAATGAATGCAGTAAATGTTATTCTTTACAGATGCTCCTCCTGAAGCCTGATAAACAACCCTCCTCCTTTTAAATGCCATTGCATGTCACTGGAGGTCAAAACAGAACATCTTTGCTACTTCTTCTTCTTCTTCTTCTTTTGGTTCTTTTTCTTCTTTTTCCCCGAGATGACTGAAGACGATGACCCTATCTGTGGCTTCCTCTCTGGAGTTTCAGCAGCTGTGAGCAAAAGCTGGCCAAATTTGCAACAGCTGCCTTAAAAGGGAGTCATTGCCAGCCTCTGTTCCAGGAAGCAAACACATGGACAGTACCATGAACCTGACAAGGCCAGAGGACTTTCCCTCCCCTTCAGATGTTGTCCTTTTGTCAAGACCCTCCTGGTCCTACACACCAGTCTTCTCCAACCTGGTGCCCAAGGCTCTCAGAGGATCTCCTAGGTGCCGTGGCTTTCCCAATCGCCAAAGCCATGTTAAAAACCAGGTTATGGGACATAGAGCGTCAGGAACTGATTTTAGCTGCGAGAAAAACATGTTGATCCCTTTATTTTCAACTTGCTTGGGCACAGGAATCTAATCCCAATTACCTTCAATTTCTGTTTAACCCGCAAAAAAGAAGGGCTTTCTCGCTGGCTAGGTTTAACGCTAATCCGTCTAACTTCCTCTGGGGTAGGTACACAGGGACAGTAGAAGGAGATAGGATTTGCCCATGAGATGCCCACCTGGTAGAAACTGTAGCTCACATGGTCCTTAAAATGTATGATGATATCCACCAGCAATACCTGGATCAACTATGTATGGCCTCAGGCCAGTATACCTGAAGGAGCGTCTCCACCCCCATCGTTCTGCCCAGACACTGAGAACCAGTACTGAGGGCTTCTGGCGGTTCCCTTGTTGCGAGAAGCCAAGTTTCAGGGAACCAGGCAGAGGGCCTTCTTGGTAGTGGCACCTGCCCTGTGGAACGCCCTCCCATCAGATGTCAAAGAGAAAAACAGTTACCAGATTTTTAGAAGACATCTGAAGGCAGCCCTGTTTAGGGAGGCTTTTAATGCTTAATAGATTATTTTATTTTATTTTTCTGTTGGAAGCCGCCCAGAGTGGCTGGGGAAACCCAGCCAGATGGGCGGGATATAAATAATATATGATGATGAAGATGATGGTGATGATGATGATGATGATGTATCCCAAAATGGAATTTGAAAATTCAACACAGCCTAAATCTCACATCCTTATGCACATGGCTCTGGCAAGCAGATCTAGCAAAATACAAAGCAGATCCAATAGCCCTGACATCTATATTAAGCACACACAGAAAAAGAAAGAGAGAGAGAGAGAGAGAAAGTGCTCTTAAAATATACTGCTTTCTTGCAACATAACCCTAAATATATCCAAGAAGTGAGCCTTGGAGCTGTGTGCATTTTGGCCTCTGCTTTTGTCCCCAAATCCCACTCGGCCCCGGGAACAACACCCTTCCACAGAAAGCAGATTAGACTTGCCGAAAGCCTTGACGTTTCCCAAGGAACAGTGGGAAGCCAAAAGCTCTGTAGTCAACAAAAGTTCAGGCTGAACAATTCCAGGCAATTGCAGTTTTTCTTTCGCTGAGAGGTGCCCTAAAGGGAGATGGGCCTCCTGCCAGGGCTTTTGTCCTTTGCAACCCAGAGGCTCTGGGCTTTCGGGGCGGAAACACTCAGCACGAGCCTCTCTTGCAGTTTTACAGCTTAGTCAGCCACCGCCGAAGGGGGCACGTTTAACCTTTTAAGGTCACTGCCAGCGAGGCTGAGCAAGCATGGGCACAGGTTGCTCGAACAAAGCTCCAGGATGCACCTGCTTGCCACACTGCCAACACAGCCCTACGGCTTGTGACCCAAATACCTATAGCAGGGGTGGGTGCGCAGGCTGAGACCCTATCTGCCCGCAGACTGTCTCGCCAGAGTGGTGCATGCTCTAGTTATCTCCTGCTTTGACTTCTGCAGTGGGCTCTACGTGGGGCTACCTTTGAAGGTGACTTGGAAACTACAACTACTGTAATCCAAAATACAGTTGTACCTTGGTTTTTGAACATCTTCGTTGACGAACATTTCGACTTTCGGACGCCGTAAACCAAGAAGTAAATGCTTCATTTTCGAATGCGCCTTGGCAGTTGAACATGAAATGCGGCTTCTGTATTGAGTTTTCCGAATTGAGTTTTCCATTTTGAGGCTTCCGTACTGAGTTTTCGGTTTGCGAACGTTTCCGAACTCGAATGGTCTTCCGGAACTGATTACATTCGAAAACCAAGGTACCACTGTATGGGACTGGGAGCAGCAGCCAGAACACCATATAATACTGGTCCTAAAGGATCTACACTGGCTCCCGGTACGTTTCTGAGCACAATTCAAAGTGTCGTTCAGCCCTGCATACCTGAAGGAGTGTCTCCACTCCTATCGTTCAGCCCGGACACTGAGGTCCAGCTCTGGGGGCCTTCTAGTGGTTCCTTCCCTGCGAGAAGGGAATCTACAGGGATTCTACAGGCAGAGAGCCTTCTTGCTTGGCAGTGGTGCCCTCCCTGTGGAACGCCCTCCCATCAGATGTCAATGAGATAAGCAACTATCTGACATTTAGAAGACATCTTAAGGCAGCTCTGTATAGGGAAGCTTGTAATGTTTGATGTCATGCTGTGCTTTAATTTGTTGTAAGTCACCCAGAGTGGCTGAGGGAACTGAGGGCTAATCTGTTTTTGTTTTTGTTGTTCTTCTTGCAAGCTGCATGCACAGTCTCCTCATCAATGGCTCCTCCTCATCCTGGAGAGTAGTGACTAGTGGGGTGCCACAGGGTTCTGTCTTGGGCCCAGTCTTATTCAACATCTTTATCAATGACTTGGATGATGGGCTTGAGGGCATCCTGAGCAAGTTTGCAGACGACACCAAATTGGGAGCGGTGGCTAATACCCCAGAGGACAGGATCACACTTCAAAATGACCTTAACAGATTAGACAACTGGGCCAAAGCAAACAAAATGAATTTTAACAAGGAGAAATGTAAGGTACTACAAAATGAAAGGCATAAATACAGGATGGGTGACACCTGGCTTGAGAGCAGTACATGTGAAAAGGATCTAGGAGTCTTGGTAGACCACAAACTTGACATGAGTCAACAGTGTGATGCAGCAGCTAAAAAAGCCAATGCAATTCTGGGCTGCATCAATAGGAGTATAGCATCTAGATCAAGGGAAGTAATAGTACCACTGTATTCTGCTCTGGTCAGACCTCACCTGGAGTATTGTGTCCAGTTCTGGGCACCACAGTTCAAGAAGGATACTGACTAGCTGGAACGTGTCCAGAAGAGAGCAACCAAAATGGTCAAAGGCCTGGAAACGATGCCTTATGAGGAACGGCTTAGGGAGCTGGGTATGTTTAGCCTGGAGAAGAGAAGGTTAAGGGGTGATATGATAGCCATGTTCAAATATATGAAGGGATGTCATATAGAGGAGGGAGAAAGATTGTTTTCTGCTGC
Source organism: Zootoca vivipara (assembly GCF_963506605.1). NCBI lineage: Eukaryota > Metazoa > Chordata > Lepidosauria > Squamata > Lacertidae > Zootoca > Zootoca vivipara. The sequence continues at coordinate 6,518,593 of NC_083284.1, read as the reverse complement.
TCCAGAGAAGCGGACACGGAGCAATGGATTCAAACTTCAAGAAAGAAGATTCCACCTAAACATTAGGAAGAACTTCCTGACAGTAAGAGCTGTTTGGCAGTGGAATTTGCTCCCAAGGAGTGTGGTGGAGTCTCCTTCTTTGGAGGTCTTTAAGCAGAGGCTTGACAGCCATATGTCAAGAATGCTTTGATGGTGTTTCCTGCTTGGCAGGGGGTTGGACTGGATGACCCTTGTGGTCTCTTCCAACTCTATGATTCTATGATTCTATTATTCTATTTAAACAAACATCAAAGGCACTCTTGCCCATCTGAAGATTCAAGCTCTCCCCCTGGAGCATGCCAGGCAAACCTGGACACATCAGGTCAGCCCTAGAGGTCTGGCACCCCTAAGCATAGGATGTTGCCTCCATCCCATAACTGCAGCATCAAGGCCATCCCTCGGGTCCAACAGCATCCTATGTGAATTGCAGCTGCCACTTGGCACTAGGACAGACACAGCAAATGTCTGTGACTGTTCCAGGATTCACTTTGCCTCCTGCAATCTGCACCATTTGACAGTTATGAAACAAATAGTCCCCAGGCTTCTGGTATTTACAGGAAGGGTTGTGTTTATTGTCTGATCCAGAGTCAGGAAGGGCAACCCTTCTCACCCAGCCAGGAACATGCACCTGTTTAGAAAGGCAAGTGTCTGTTTGCGTACATCCTTCCAAGTCGGAAACTCTTGTTGAGCAAAGGTCCACGTAGAGAAGAGTGCTGAGGGATGGGGTGCTTTTCAGACTGAGGTCCATGTTTCCTGCTGCACAAACTTATGGGGGTCGCATGTTCTGGGGGCAGAGAACTCCATCAGAAGCAGGTCGCCTACGGGTCAGAAGCACAACTCAGGTCAATGAGGAGTTGAGCAGACCCAACTCTACAGAACTGCCTGCCACAGTAAATTAAGCAGGCACTCTCCCTAGTGAGTTTCAGGTATCTGGTGAAAACTGCTTCATTTCAAGAGGTCTTTGCTCTACAAATGCTTCCCCTGTGCTTTATTTCTCTGAGATAGTAAATCCTTGAGTTTTTACATTTTGGAGGTTTAGTTTATGTTTTTAATTTGTATGTGTCGAATGTGTTATTGTTGTAAGCCGCCTTGAGACCTACACAGTAAAAATTGGTGTATAAGCATTTAAGTAAGTCCTGCATTGGAGATTCCCTTTGGATCACTTCACTCCCAAACCCTCCAAGTGTCCCTATTTTCCAGGGACAGTTCCAGATTTAGAGAAACCATCCCAGTTTCTGATATGATCCCGGAATGTCCCGATTTTCCTTAGGATGCCCCTATTTTCATTGAAGAAATGTTGGAAGGTGTGGAGTTATCCGACCCCCAAGCCGTTTGAAGGCAATCCTGTATAGGGAAGGGTTTGTTTCTTTAATGTTTAATGTTTTATTATGTTTTTATATATGTTGGAAGCTGCCCAAAGTGGCTGGGGCAACCATGTCAGATGAGCTGGGTATAAATACAGTCATATCTCGGTTTAAGTATGCCTCGGTTTTAGTACTTCCAGTTTAAGTACTTCACGGACCCGTCTGGAACGGATTAATCCACTTTCCATTACTTTCAATGGAAAAGTTACAGGTAGGTAGCCGTGTTGGTCTGATGAAGTGTGCGTGCACACGAAAGCTCATACCAAAATTAAAACTTAGTTGGTCTTTAAGGTGCTACTGAAGGATTTTTTTAATTTTGTTTCAATGGGAAAGTTCGCTTCAGGTTAAGTACGCTTCAGGTTAAGTACGGACTTCCAGAACCATTCCAGAATTACATTCATACTTCGGGTTAAGTACGCTTTAGGTTGAGTACTCCGTGGACCCGTCTGGAAAGGATTAATCCATTTTCCATTACTTTCAATCGGAAAGTTTGCTTCAGGTTAAGTATGCTTCAATTTAAGTACTCCGCGGACCGTCTGGAACGGATTAATCCACTTTCCATTACTTTCAGTGGGAAAGTTCACTTCAGGTTAAGTACACTTCAGGTTAAGTACAGACTTGTGTACTTGTGTACTTAAACCAAGGGACCACTGTAGTAAAATTATCATTGTGGAATGCGACGTCCCTATTTTCATCAGAGAAATGTTGGAGGGTATGCAGTCTACCACATTCCACCCCCTCATTTCCTCCCAGCCACCTTGGATATCTCCACCTTCTGTGTTGAAGGACTTTCCTTCCTTGCGGGGGAAGTAATGAAAGGTCAGAGACAGTTGTAGCTGATCGTGACTCTCCAAGTCATCATTGTTCCTCTCCACCCTTTCCTGTTTTCGGATCCTCCGAGAAATCTCTCCATTGTCTGTCTTGACCTTCACCATCCATCCCTCTTTCTGCTTCTGATTATTTCTGACTCTTGCATTCCCAGAAGGGAGAGGGAACGTCTTAACACTTTTCTTCCCCAGGTGAAGCTGAGGCCACCTCTACTTTATGAGCAGGGGACCATCCTCCTCTCTCTCTCTCTCTTTATTTTTTAAAAAATCTATTTTTATTTATACTTATCAAAAGATATACAAAACTTCATACCCAATGAAAAGTATCTTTTTATAATACACCAGAATGAAAGAAATATTATAAATACCTAATCTAAAAAGAAACAGGAGGGGAAAGAAGAAGAAAAAGACAAAAAAAGAAAGAGGGGGAAGGAAAAAGAGAGAAAATGGAAAGAAAATGGAAAAAGATAAAAAGACTTTTGGTTCTCTGTCTGGTTTTTTCCCGAGCTTCAAAATTTTCGGAAATTTTACATCTCTAGTTACAAGTTCATTTTCTATTTCATGAAAAAAAAAACATAAGAAGTTTTCATCCAACCATCTTCCTTTATCCAAGTCGTTTATTTAAGAATATTGAATAACAACAGGCCCAGGGCAAAACCCTACAGCACCCCACTTGTCACTTTTTCCCAGGATGGCAAGGAACCATTGGTGACCACTCTTTGGGTTTGGTCAGTCAACCATCTACAAATCCACCTAACAGTTACCACATCCAGCCCATGTTTTACCAGCTTTTCCACATGAATATCATGGGGGACTTCGTCAAAAGCCTTACTGAAATCAAGACATACTACATCCACAGCATTCCCCTCATCCACCAGGCTTGTAACTCTATCCAAAAAAGAAATGAGGTCCGTCTGCCATGACTTGTTTTTGAAAAAACCCATGTTGGGTCTTAGCAATCACAGCAGCCTTTTCTAAGTGCTCGCAGGTTGACCGTCAAAGCAGTACACAGGACAAAATCACAATATAAAGACACAAAATCAAAACAAAAACAACCCAATACATTTTAAAAGGGCATTTGATTTTCTGCTCTAGGACCATTCCTTGAACTGATGCCAAGTTGACTGGTCAGTAGATACCTGGGTCCTCTCCACTCCCCACCCCACCCCATCGACTTTTTGAAGATGGAGACATTTGCTCTCCAGTTTGCAGGGACCCCACCTGTTCTCAAAGAATTCTCTGAGATTACATCTGCCAACTCCTTTAGTATCCTTGGATACAGTTCACCAGGCCTTGGAGATCTGAATTTACGTAAAGTAGCTAGGTGTTCCTTTACCACCTTTTGTCCTACCTTGGGCTACGGCTCCCTCTCTGCAGTGTACTGATTCATAGAATCATAGAGTTGGAAGAGACCACAAGGGCCATCCAGTCCAACCCCCTGCCAAGCAGGAAACACCACCAAAGCATCCTTGACATATGGCTGTCAAGCCTCTGCTTAAAGACCTCCAAAGAAGGAGACTCCACCACACTTCTTGGCAGCAAATTCCACTGTCAAACAGCTCTTACAGCACAAGATTGTTCTTGTGCTGCTGCAAACTCTGGGGATGGATGGAACTATTTTGGCTACATGAGGATCAGCATGCAAAGAATGAGTTTGCGGGGCTTCCGGGTTCAGCGCCAGCGCCGATCGGCGGGGTTTCGTCTCGTCTCCGAGACGGCCCGTCCCTGCTAGGAGTGGGGAGGGCAGCGAGAGCGACGCTGCGCCCCTTAGAACCTCGGGAAGGGCGTCCCGGGGGCAAATTTGCTCGGCACAGCCCCAATCCGGACTCCCCAACCCTTCGGCTAGCTCTAATAAGAGCTCCGGAGCGAGGAGGGTAGAAGTCGCGGGGGCCATTTTGAGCGGCAACGTTATTCTAGCAGGGAGAAGCTTCAAGCCGAAGGCGGAGAGCGCTGGATTCTTCCGAAAATAAAACGATTGGAAACAAGACTGTAAGTAACCTCACGATTTGGATTATAAAACAATTTGGATCTGGGAGAGAGGGGAGAAAAGAGGAAGCCACCCCCCCCCACGGCAACAAAAGAGACAGTAAATAGAAACCCGAAGCCGTAAACAGAAGATTTGCAATTCAAAAGGATCCCTCAAAGGCATCAAAGAGAATCTCCCCTTTGATGCAGGGTGAAAGGGGAGAGAGACTGTGGTTGTGAGTGCCCTGCAGCAAGAGGTAAAGACTAAGAAAAACCTTTCTTTTCCTCGGGAGCCGGCAGCCCAGACAACCCAGTGAGTTGATCAGGATTTATAAGTCAATTTTTATTTCACTTTGTATTTCTGGACTTTGTGGAATTTCTTTTTTGGTTTAAATGTTTGTGAAATGTGAGTTCGAACTTTATTGTTAATAAGACTTGAAGAATGCAGCCAGTTTGTTAAAATGGAGTCGAGAAAATAAACTGTGATCATATTCCACCCCACGTGACAAGTTTTGACCTTGGCAGGATTGAACTATGTCAACAAAAAAGTGTTCCCCTGAGTTCCAGCGGTCTGTTTTGACCTTAATGTGGGAAACAAGAATAGAACTATGTCAAGAGGAGACACGACGGCAAGAGTTACAGCAACAATTTCAGATGGTGATGGCAGAATATGATTTTTTAGAAGATGAAGCTTTTGACACTGAAAAAGATGAATGTGAGAATGACAATGATGGTGACTGTGATTTGGAAGGAAAAGATGAAGATGAGGACTGTGATGATTCAACACAAAATGAAGCACACCACGAAAAAAATGATGACTTTACTCTACAAAAAGTTGGATGGAGTGCCCTGCCTTTGAGGGGGGCACGATTGGTATTATTGGAACTCCAGAACGCCCACAGGGAAGAAGGAAAAAATATGCAGAGAAGAGAAGAAATTCAGGGGTCCTGGATGGTGGCCTGGATGGCAAAAGACTGTAAACAGGGGGTGGGGTGAAGGGAAAGTGATGTTGTGATTATAAGGATGGATTAACAGGTTTATAACTGGTCTGCTGATTATGGAATTTGCTGGATTGGGGGGGTGGAGCCGGTAATCGGGGATGTAAGGTTAAATTGAGAATAGTTATAGTTTTAAAAGTGAATGGATTTTGGAAAAATGTGAAAATATGGAGGCTTATAGAGGGAGTAAAAATTAGGCACGGGAAGATAAAATGGGAGTTTGATTTTTCAGTGATTTGAATATTAGATGAAAATGTTAACAATTGATTTATAAGTTGTATAAGATACAAAGGTGTATTTTTATAAAGTAAGAAACTGTTGCAGATGATAAAAAAGGGATGAAAACCGGGGAAGGGGGGGGGAGGGGAAGCCCACAAAATATGGTTTTACAATTATGAATGTAAGAAAAAAAATTCTGTTTTGTATTGTTTTTTTCTCTTTTTTTGCCCTTTCTTTTTTCTCTTTTTTCCTATTTCTATTTTTCTCTTTTTTTGGTATGACAATAGATGGTTGGATGGATGGCCTCCTGCGTACTGCCCTGGTTTGCTGGAGCTCCCTGGTGGCAGGGGGGGGCTTTGGGGTCAGGGGAGGGGGAGGAGGACAGAAATCCAAGCATAAAATGGACCATCTCTGACTGTTCACATACATGGGATACTTCTGTAGCAGGGGAGGACCCATGTGGGTGAGTAGGAAGGAGGTGGAAAAGGTGTTTATGTATGTACCGTGTTTTTTTTGTATTTTGTAAAATTAATAAAAAGTATGTTTTTTAAAAAAAAGAATGAGTTTGCTGTTAGTCTAGCAGAGCCATAGTATGGGGGTGGGGACTAGCCAGGGTTTTTGCCCTGCCTGAAGCCTCCAGAAGGGTACCATTGAGGCTTCCAGTCTGTGTGTGTGTGTGTGTGTGTGTGTGTGTGTGTGTGTGTGTGAAACTAGGTGTTTTACCCGGGTGAAATAAAGCCTAGTTTCGCCCCTGGTCTGTAGGCTATCATGTCTTCCTTTACTTCTATGAGGTTGCAGGGGCAAACCTCTCCTGATCTCTACATTCAGGGAAAGTTTAGAATTTGAGTAAACTCTCAAATTCATGAATTTAGCAAGGGCTGGAAATGACACCAATTAGCTTGGGCCCAAGCTTGCTGAAGTAGCAAAGAGAGACGTAATTGGGTTGTAATGCTCTGTGCTCCCGCCATCAAAACTCAGGTAGTAAATATGTGTAAAATGAACCATAGTCCTTCACGATCGCTAATCTCTGCCCCCTCGGCAGAAATTGGGGTGGAACCTAAGGCTACCCTGCTCCACTGAGCAAATTCCACAGAGAGGGAAGGAGGGAGGGAGGGAGGGAGAATTCTAAATCCTACAGCTGAGAAAGCACACTCTCGATAACTCTGATTTTCTACTTTAATCCGTCTCAAACCTGGCAAGAAAGGGAATTAGCAAGCAGCCATAACAAACCCAGTGCCCCGCAGCTTATGTCAACAGGAGATGGGGAATTACAAAATTGCTCAGGAAAATGCGAGGAATTTCCTGGAGCTGCCAAGCGTCCTGGCAGGAGCCACATATATATGTAAGATGCGCAAGATGTCAGCATTGTTCTGATAAGATTCAAAATCAGAAGAGATAAAAGAAAAGTCTTTACCGGTTAAGGCCATGACACCATTTAAGCACTATGTTGCACAAAGAACCATCTGTGATGAACTGGAAGAAACAACAACCCTCTCAGTTGTTTTACATGTTCCTTGTGATGAAGGTTATTGTTATTATTATTATTATTATTATTATTATTATTATTATTATTATTATTACCCCGCTCATCTGAGTGCCTTCTGACCCTTAAACTGATTTAGGCAGCAGATCCTGTTCACACTTACCCAGGGTTACATCCCACTGAACTCAACAGGGCTTACTTCTAAGTAGACTTCCAGCCATGCAACTTTATGGTCATGAGCCCCATTTATTCATTTATTCGTTTATTTGTTTATTTATTTATTTGGTTGAATATTTATGCTCTGCACTCTCATAAAATATATCAAGGCAGCTCATAGCATGAAATCCAATAAAACCAACCTAGGAATATCAATAAGACACAATTGTTGTTGTTGTTGTTTAGTCGTGTCCGACTCTTCGTGACCCCATGGACCATAGCACGCCAGGCACTCCTTTTTTTTTGAGGAGTTTAGAGGAATTTTATTGATTATTATTATTTTTTTATTGAAAACCTTCATTGCATATTAAAATTACAAAAGAAAAATACATATGACAAATACACACATTACAAACAATAAATAGGCTTAGCTATTAATTAGCTACATTTCTTTCGACTTTCCTCCTTTCTGCGGTTACATTATAACTGCATATCCAATTCAAACCTGTTTACTAATTTCCCCTTATGTTCCCATTCAGTTATTTCTTACTGCACAAGTTTATGTCAATCCTGCTAATATTTTAAGTAGTTTACAATGTATCTTCAAATAATCAAAAAAAATGCCCCATTCCATTTTTAAAAGTCTCTTTTCTTGATTTCTTATTATTCCCATAAGTTTTGCCATTTCTGCAGAGGCCATTTACTTTGCTTCCCATTCATTCTTCCTTGGGTGGGACAGTATCTTCCCTGCACAAAAAGCAGCCTGGCAGCTGTGGTTGCATACATAAACAGATTTTTTTTTCCTGGTCTTTCATTATATCCTGTCCTATTGTCCCTAAAGGAAAAGATTCTTCTTTTTCTTTAGTAAAAGTTACCTTCAACATTTTCTTCAGTTCATTATAAATCGTTTCCCATCATTTCCCAACCATATGCAGTTGAAGGAGGGCTGGTTGGAATTGTGCAAGTAAAATCCAAGCAAGGTGGAGAGCTTAAAGGCTCTCTCTTTTTTTGCACCAGATCTGCTTTGGGTTACCTGGTACAGAAAGAGCATTTAAGCTCTCTGCCTTGCTGCAGTGGGGGGGGGGGTAAGGTCAACTGAGTGCACCAGCTGTGCGAGGCTCTTGTGAGACCTCGCGGTGCAATCTGCACTCCAGCAAAAATCTTGCGGAAACATCTCTCTCCTTCCAGAGCTGACACCAGAGGCGGATTTAGGAGAGTTTTTGTGTTGCAGAGGGCACTGCTGGAATTTAAAAGCTCAAAGTCTGCCACTGCTGGTTCACCAAGCAGCCTTGCCCTTCACCCCAGCAAGACTTAAAACACTCTTTTCATGCTGGGTCTGCTTGGGTTACCCAGCATGAAATGACCTTTTTCTCTCCCCCTCACCCGCTAGCTGTGGGATAGCTCCAAAGGTTTGGGTATACAGTGGTACCTTGGTTCTCAGACTTCATCCGCTCCAGAACTCCGCTCCAAAACCAAAGCGTTCCAAAACCAAGGCACGCTTTCCCATAGAAAGTAATGCAAAGTGGATTAATCCGTTCCAGGCTTTTAAAAACCACCCCTAAAACAAAAAGAACATTTACTTCTGGGTTTGCAGTGTTTGGGTTCCAAGTTGTTTTAGTACCAAGGGGTTTGAGAACCAAGTTACCACTGTACGTGATTGTCGCGTATATGCAGAACCCCTGGAACTGAACCCCCACCTAAGATGTGTCCATACCATACTGAACTTGACAGACAAACAGTATGGCCTGGGTTTAGGGAACTTGCTGTGTTTTACATCCAGCAGAATCAAGTGGCAAAGCTTTTCCTAGACCGTACCACTTTCATCCAGCAGGGAAATGCACCCATTTCCTACCTACAATGGCAGGCTTTGTCCGTACGGTCCGGGAAAAGGTTTGTCGCTGGATTCTGCTGGTGTTTGTATAACCTGAAGACCGGCTCCGGTCAGCATTTCAGGTGAATCAAGGAGCTCAACTGTCCCATTTCAGACTGCAGATGGACAGTTTCCTCTTTGAGGGCTCCCTTCCTAGCAGGATAAAGAGGGCAAAGCAGAAAGCAGGTGTTCTGTTTGGGGTTTTGGTGAGGGGGAATTTAAAAAGCCCATCCAGATGGAGGGCAAGTGGTTCAGTCCTTGCAAATCTTTACCATTTCGCTCTGCCAAGAGTGTAGCACGAAACCTGCCTTCTGACTCAGCCCTTCTTGAACTAGCCAGGTGGCCTAGAAGGGGGAAACCAGGGCTTTCCCCTCACATCCTACCTTGGAAGTGCAATGCAGCTTCTCTTTGCTGCCTGCCAGCTTAATGAGGATGCTGTTTTCCACCCACAACAGATGAAGATCAGCCTTCGCTGCAGGCAGGATACCTACCTGGGACTTGCGAGCGTGCAATTTCTCTCTTATGCCAGCCACCACCTTTTGGGACTATGAGTCACTTTGCTTCTCTCATGCTGAATCAGGAAGGATCTGAGAGTTCCTGTCCCTTTCCAGCCGGCATACATCTCATCTCCTTAATAGCTTCCTCTACCCTTGAGTTAATTTATCGGGCGGCAGAGAGGGAGGGGCACCTCCGGCAGATTAGAGGTTTCCGAAACTTCTCATGAATTGAACCAGCTCCCCAGCTCCCAGGAACGAGAATCAGTAGCCACCTCGCTTTGGCAGTTATGGGGATTAAATGAACACTTTCCCCAAACCACACCAGCCATTTAGGACAACAGAAGCTGCTTTATCAGGCCATAGGGGCCTCCTCCTCCTCCTCCTCCTCCTCCTCCTCCTCCTCCTCCTCCTCCTCCTCCTTCTTTGGCGATCACTCGTAGCCGAGTAAGATTGTCTTCCATCCACAAACACGGTTTTAAGGTCAGTATTGTCTACAGTGACTGGTAGCAGTGGTCCAGGGTTTCAGGAAGGGGGCATGATTCTCGGCCAGAGGTGCCAACTTGAATAAAATATTGGGGGGGGGGGGGGGGCCAAGGTAAACCCCACTCTACATAATCGATCACATGATGTGGCACAAGCAGACCATTTCAATGGCAATGTCCATTAACTGGAGGGGAGCCCTCAAATATTTTATTGAGCAGAGGCTGGCACCCAGGAGTTGGTTCCTATGTCCTCAGCCCTACCTGTAGATGCTGTTGGGGATTGTTGGCCCCTTCAGCAGATCCTCTACCCCTGAGCTGTGTCTGTTCCTCTACAGCCCACCTCCCCATTAACTTCCCGTCAAATGCTATTCTATAGAGGCTGCATGAGCAAAAGTCTAGTGTCCACATTAAGGGAAGTAATAGTCACACCCTATTCTGTCTTGGTCAGCATCTCTCAAGGCGATGGAGGACAAGGGTCTTGTGTGAGTGTCTGGAGGTGGTTGGAGGTTGGATGGTGGCTAACAGATTAAGGCTGAATCCTGACAAGACAGAAGCACTGTTTGTGGGGGACAGGAGGCGGGCAGGTGTGGAGGAGACCCTGGTCCTGAAAGGAGTAAATGTGCCCCTGAAGGACCAGGTGCGCAGCCTGGGAGTCATTTTGGACTCACAGCTGTCCATGGAGGCGCAGGTTAATTCTGTATCCAGGGCTGAGACCCTACCTGTCCGCGGACTGTCTCGCCAGAGTGGTGCATGCTCTAGTTATCTCTCGCTTGGACTATTGCAATGCGCTCTATATTGGGCTACCTTTGAAGGTGACCCGGAAACTACAACTAATCCAGAATGCGGCAGCTAGACTAGTGACTGGACACGTAACACCGGTCCTGAAAGACCTACATTGGCTCCCAGTACGTTTCCGAGCACAATTCGAAGTGTTGGTGCTGACATTTAAAGCCCTAAACAGCCTCGGTCCAGTATACCTGAAGGAGTGTCTCCTCCTCCATCGTTCTTCCCGGACACTGAGGTCCAGTGCCAAGGGCAGTTCCCTCGCTACAAGAAGCCAAGTTACAGGGAACCAGGCAGAGGGCCTTCTCGGTAGTGGCACCCGCCCTGTGGAACGCCCTCCCACCAGATGTGAAAAAGAAAACCAACTACCAGACTTTTAGAGGACATCTGAAGGCAGCCCTGTTTAGGGAAGCTTTTAATGTTTAATTGATTATTTTATTTTTCTGTTGGAAGCCGCCCAGAGTGGCTGGGGAAACCCAGCCAGATGGGCGGGGTATAAATATTATTATTATTATTATTATTATTATTATTATTATTATTATTATTAACCAAGGAAGGAGAGAGAGGGAGGAGACAGGCAGGCAGGTGGGCATGGAAGGGCTCGACCTCCTCCACCCACTCAAGATTGGGGGGCTTAGCTCTCCCAGCAGACATAAGTGGTGCTGAAGACATCTCAGCTCTATAGAGTTGGCTCCTATGGCTGTGATTCTTTGTTCCACAGCTAGCAAGAAAGGCCACCTCACCCCACCCCTCTCCTCCACTGCCACCACCCTCCACCCCACCAAGAAAGGGGAAGGACAATACAACAGCATCTTGTAAAGCTGTAGTCAAGTTTAAAGCCAGAAAATCAGGTAGCTCAGATGCAGAGGAGGAGATACCGTGTCCTCAGCTAACCTCACAAACACCTCCCTGACGGCACAATGACTTGTGCTTAGCTTACTAAGCTGGTTTTCTCAAGGGACAAAGGGAAAGCTTGTCCTGGTGTTTGGCGATTTGGGTCAGTGCTTAAGAAGAGGGAGAAAGAAGGAATGGAGGGAAAGAGGAGCCCAGTCCTCTTGCTTGTCTGTGTGCTGCACTGCAAAGCTTGCAAAAGTGGAGACCACCTCAACCCTTGGTTAGGGGGCTGGGACTGGTAGCCTTGGCAATGGCAGCAAAGAGGCAGGCAGTTCCCTGAGGATCGGTGCTCACAATCCCACTGGAGACAAGGAGCCATCCCTGCTTCAGGAAGAACAGCAGGAGGCTGGCAGGAAGAGCTAGAGAAGTTATAGGATTGCCATCTTTCCCCCCATTACAGCTCTGATCCTGGACCACGGGTGCAGTGTGAAGTTGCCATGACTGTGACCCTGGGAGCACAATTTTGAGACTGCGCCTGTGTGATGCTAACTCCTCCCCCGTCCTTTTCATGCATCTCCTGGTTCTGGGAGACAAGGAGGGGCAGGAGCTTGTCGCAGCAATAGCAGGAGACACCCATGTCTCTTCACCAGCCTGACTCGTCTTGGGCTCCCCTCTCTCCTGCCTCAGCTTCTGCCTCTGATTCTGAACTTCTCTCTGCTACAGACTCTCCCCGCTCACTAAGCCCTGTTACCTCTTCAGCTTTGACACCTCCTCTTCCCAGCCATCTCCCTCTGGCCACTCATCGTTCTCCCACCACCAATCTCCTGGCTCTGAGCCTTCTTCCCTAGGTGGTTCCCCAGCTGGTTTCTCCCACCATTCCTCTGCGCCCAACCAGTCCATGATGCCATGCTGGGAAGCCCACAAGCAAGATGTGAGCACAACATCTCTCTCCTTCTTAGCTTCTCCAGCAACCAGTATTCAGAGTATGTGCCTGGAGGTAGAGCATAGCCAACAGGGTAGTGGTCTTTGATGGAAGTGTAGACGCAGGCTAACTGGAAACAAAGCCAGCTCCCAACCTGTCAAGGAAGCAGATGCCGGCTTTAGGCACCTCCAATAAATCAAGACACCTTCCACCGAACTCAGGAAGCGACCCATAAACTTTCCCAGTGGCACATCCATCAGCACACAAACATTTCCTCCCACCCGCCTCTCCAATGGCTTCCTCTAGAAAAAACAACAGCTTATTTTAGGTGACATGGCTGAAGCCTGGGAAAGAGGCCTGGGAAAAGGAAGACCTGTTTCCTTGTCCACCTTCGGCTTGGTTAAGGTTGGGCTGTGGCTCGGAGAAAAATAGAGAGCGCCGATGACTCGAGGGCTGCTCAGCCCGTCGCCTGACTTGCCCTGTCATGTGGACCTTGCTAGCAGTGGCTGAGGTTGTGACTGTATCAGGGTCATGGCAGATAGGATAGTGCGTCGGTGAGTACCCGGGGCGTGCCGACATAACCGTAGCGTGCTCATGTGATGTCAGCATGCCCCGCAGCTTGCTGGTGTCTCTTGAACATGTTCCGGCAAGGTGGTGATGAGATTGAGGTTGAATCCTGACAAGACTGAAGTACTGTTTCTGGGGGACAGGGGCATAGCTGCCAAGTCTCCCGTATTCCCCGGGAAACCCCTGTTTTTCCGGCTGTTCCCAGCCAAAAAAACCTGATTTTTTTGTTTTTCCACGCTTTATTCTGGCGCAGCGGCCATTTTGGAACTGGGCGGAGCATGCTCAGAAGCGACTTTTGATGCTGCTTTGCCCAGTTCCAAAATGGCTGCAGCGCGACTTCTGGTGCGGCGGCCATTTTGGAACAGGGCAGAGCAGCATCAAAAGTAGCTTCTGAGCATGCTCTGCCCAGTTCCAAAATGGTGGCAGCGCTACTTCCGGTCTGCTACTTCCGGTCCACTCCCTTTTTTCTCAGGCCAAAACTTGGCAGCTATGGACAGGGAGCGGGCGGGTGTGGGGGACTCCCTGGTCCTGAATGGGGTAACTGTGCCCCTGAAGGACCAGGTGTGCAGCCTGGGAGTCATTCTGGACTCACATCTGTCCATGGAGGCGCAGGTTAATTCTGTGTCCAGGGCGGCTGTCTACCAGCTCCATTTGGTACGCAGGCTGAGACCCTACCTGCCCACGGACTGTCTCGCCAGAGTGGTGCATGCTCTAGTTATCTCTCGCTTGGACTACTGGAATGCGCTCTATGTGGGGCTACCTTTGAAGGTGACCCGGAAACTGCAATTAATCCAGAATGCAGCAGCCAGACTGGTGACTGGGAGCGGCCACCGGGACTACATAACACCAGTCCTGAGAGATCTACATGGGCTCCCAGTACGTTTCCGAGCACAATTCAAAGTGTTGGTGCTGACCTTTTAAAGCCCTAAACGGCCTCGGTCCTGTATACCTGAAGGGGCGTCTCCACCCCCATCGGACACTGAGATCCAGCGCCGAGGGCCTTCTGGCGGTTCCCTCCTTGCGAGAAGCAAAGCTACAGGGAACCAGGCAGAGGGCCTTCTTGGTAGTGGCACCCGCCCTGTGGAACGCCCTCCCATCAGAGGTCAGAGAGATAAACAACTACAGTACCTGACATTTAGAAAATCCCTAAAGGCAGCCCTGTTTAGGGAAGTTTTTAATCTGTGATATTTTAATGTATTTTAATGTGTGTTGGAAGCCGCCCAGAGTGGCGGGGTATAAATAAATAAATAATAATAATTATTATTATTATTATGTATGCATGCCCCCACAGCACGCATGTGTCACCAAGTAGAACCTGGGGGGTCTTCACTGAATATTTGTGGGTGCCCAGGTCCCCACAGCCCAGCATAGGTGGCACCTATGATCCCGGACCATTGGCTGTCCTGGCTGACAGAAGAAGGAGACCAGGAACATCTGAGTTTCCCTGTTCCTGTCCCATGCCAGACATGATGGAATCCTTTTCTGGGAAGGCTCTCAGGAAAGGAACTAGACCACCAGTTCTCTTAAGGAACTAGGCCAGTAGTTCTCAAAGGCTGTGGCATTTCAACACAGTGTCAAAACTGCGTATCAAAACAATTCTTTTCATTTGCAGACTCTTTCCAAAATGAGAGCAAGAGCAAGGCTTCGTCATGTTGATGAGGAGACAAGTGTTTCAAATTATACCTAATATAAGTATAATATAAATCTATTAAATGTATATACATAAATGTAAATATAAATGCAAAAGCAAGCTCTCATCCTGGTGTGGCAGGAGAGGATGACAAATGGGACGCGGCGATTCAAGGACAATCAAAGAAACATTTAAATATTTCAGTGTCGTATAGTATCATCTCAAAATATTTCTTTTTATTTGCAGAATATGGAAAGATGCCTTTTCAAAACGAGAGCGGGAGCATCGAGGGATACTGAGGGCAACCCTTATTGAGATTGATAATCAACCGTTCAAACTGAGTGCTGGAGAATTGCATGGGCTACTCGTCTACAGTTCTCCGCGACATATTGTTGTAAACAGGAATTTCCAACTCCGACAAAGATGAAAAATCAGAAAAGAGAAAGGCTTCTTTGTGCTGATGAGGATGAGAGTTCGTCTAAGTCTCAAATTAGACCTAATATAAATAAGATTACCCAGCAAAATCAAGCTCACGCCTCTCATTGAGTTTGTGTACATATTTAAGATACATATGTAAGAGGCTCATCTTTAATTATATTTTGGGAATGATTCATGTTCTTTTGTAGCTGCATCATCAGACTTTATTGGTCAGCCAAATGCAGGTTATAGCCAAAAACAAACAAATGAAAAACAGACAGGTCTCAAAAACATATTTTTTTATATATTTTCTGAATGTCCCATGAATGTGTTATGAAGTAATTGTGCTCTGTGTTATAAATCAAGCACAGCTAGGAGTCATTTCTTTTTGTTTCCCAATGTATCCCTTATCAATAAAAAATTTCAGTGTGGCACAAGCAAAGTGTGGCCCAGAAAATAAAAGGTTTCAGAAGCGCTAAACTAGAACCATATTCCTGCATGGGTGGCTTCTAGCACAATAATGTACATATACCAAAGAGCAGTTTGACAGTGAAAGAGATGACCTTGGACTCTTCTTCATGGGAGGGTTTTAAAGTTGGATGGCCATCTCCCAGAGATTTTTCAGCTGCAATTCCTGTAGACTAGATGCCTATGATTTTGTTAAATCAGACCATTGGTCCATCTAGCTCAAGAAAATTTGGGAAGACACGACATTAGGTCCTTGTTTCTTGTAGGATTTGGTACACAAGCAATCAGATCAGCAGGGTTTTAAAAGAGTGTTAACAAGACTGATGAGACAAAATAAAAATAAAATAGAAAAATTCCATCCAGTAGCACCTTAGAGACCAACAAAGTTTGTTATTGGTATGAGCTTTCATATCTGAAGAAGTGTGCATGCACACAAA
The DNA here is from genome assembly GCF_963506605.1 of Zootoca vivipara. Classification (NCBI taxonomy): domain Eukaryota; kingdom Metazoa; phylum Chordata; class Lepidosauria; order Squamata; family Lacertidae; genus Zootoca; species Zootoca vivipara. Next base: position 6,502,635 of record NC_083284.1, on the reverse strand, counting down.
AGTTCATACCAATGACAAACTTAGTTGGTCTCTAAGGTGCTACTGGAAGGAATTTTTCTGTTTTATTTTTACTTTGTTTCGAAGGCAGACCAACACGGCTACCTACCTGTAACTAAGACTGATGGGAGGCAGGCCTGCGGGTGCCTGCTAGTCGTCGCGTTGAATAATAATAGAACCTCCATTTCCAGAAGCAGTGTACCTTGTGGGGACCAGATGTTGGGGAGCCAAAAAAACAAGAGGTCGAGAAACACTCACATTTTTTTTCTCAATAAGATCTGTCTTGTTTTAATTACAGGTAGGTAGCCGTGTTGGTCTGAGTCGAAGCAAAATAAAAAAATTCCTTAAAGACCAACTAAAAAAATTCCTTAAAGACCAACCAAATAAAAAAATTCCTTAAAGACCAACTAAGTTTTTATTTTGGTATGAGCTTTCGTGCATGCAAAATAAAAACTTAGTTGGTCTTTAAGGTGCTACTGAAGGAATTTTTTTATTTTGTCTTGTTTTAACTTCAAGATGATGATGATGATGATGATGATGATGATTTGTTACTTATACCCTGCCTATCTGGGCAGCTCCCAACAAAATACTGGTATTAAAAAGAAAAGAAAAGAAAAGATTAAAAACTTCTCTAAACAGGGCTGCCTTCAGATGTTTTCTAAAAGTCAGATAGTTGTTTATTTCCTTGACATCTGGTGGGAAGGCGTTCCACAGGGCAGGTGCCACCACTAAAAAGGCCCTCTCCTTGCTTCCCGGTAACCTCACTTCTCACAGGGAGGGAACTGCCAAAAGGCCCTCAGAGCTGGACCTCAGTGTCCAGGCTGAACGATGGGGGTGAAGACGCTCCTTCAGGTCTACTAGGCCGAGGCCGTTTAGGGCTTTAAAGGTCAGCACCAACACTTTGAATTGTGCTCGGAAACGTCCTGGGAGCCAATGAAGGTCTTTCAGGACTGGTGTTATATGGTCTCGGCAGCCACTCCCAGTCACCAGTCAAGCTGCTGCATTCTGGATTAGCTAATGCCTTGAACTGGCAGCCCACTGGCAACCATTGCAGTGCCTGATGTGCTTTGAACCCACATTGCAGCTCCAAATATCTAAAGCAACTGCATTCTGCACTTGCTGCAGCCTCCAGACCATCTTTGTACACACACACAGAGAGAGAGAGAAAGAATGTGTTATGGTAGGTGGCTCGTCTCCTAAGAATTTGAAACTCGGTCAATACTCTACATCCAAGTAATTTCCTGCCTCGTGAAAACATCAGGAGGCTTAATTAGCGTTCACAAGCCGTTAGGCTTCCTCTGGAAATGAACATCCAGGGAGTTCAGAGTGTTACTAATTAGAGTCAGGTCCTTTCTGCTTTCCTGATCCTTCAGTGACCCCTAGCCTCATCTGGGCTTCATTTGCAGTTATCTTCAGAGCAGCTTAGAATCCTGGGATCGTAGAGTTGGAAGGGACCCCAAGAGTCATCTAGTCCACCCCCCTCCACCGCAATGCAGGCATCTCAGCTAAAGCATCCATGATTAAGCAGAGATTGGATGGCCATCTGTCAGGGATGCTTTAGTTGAGATTCCTGCATTGCAGGCGGTTGGACTAGATGACCCTCAGGTCCCTTCCAACTCTACAATTCTATGATGCTATGATTCTATACAGCAAGGACAGGGAGCCTGAGGCCCTTTGGCTGTTATTAGCCTAGAACTCCTACCATCCCTAACCATTGGCCATGCTGGCTTTGGCTGATGGGAGTTGGAGTCCAACAACACCTGGAGGACCCACACTCAAAACCAAGTATAACCAAACTTCACAGCAGTATCAAGCTGGCCATCATTGGAGACTATATACTGGGCTAGAGGGACCGTTGATCAGATCAGGCAGGGCTCTTCTTGCATCCACCGGCGCGAGTTTTTTCGCAAAACATCTCACATTAAAGCACCCATTTCCTGTGAACTGGAAAAATCGCAGGGAAGGTTATTTTTAACCTTGACAACCGAAGAGCTTGCAGAAAGATACCATGGAAGCGAATATTAAACATTATATCGCATCCCACACCTTCCCATAGTCTAGGTTTAGGTATGTTAACTAAAAGAATGCAGAATTTAGGAAATAACAAGCAGGCCAATGGGGAGATGAGTTTCTCCATTTGGGAAACGGAGAAGCAAACAAACAAAAAAGGGGGGTAAGGGCCTGGTGACTTTAAAAGCATATTTGCATTCAGTGTTCAGGCTTTATTACATGCAAATGAGGAGGTTGGCTATTGGGATTGTGGCAGCTGTGGAAGGGAAACATAGGCCTGCCGTGATGCAGAAGAATATCCCTCCTTCCAAGCTAATATTTGCATTGGCAGCCACAGTGGTGGTGGGATTTGCTCCCAATGCAAATATGTACTTACTTAACTTACTTAAGGGTTTTATAGCTCGTGTTCCACTATATATGCCTCAAAGTGGCTTACAGGGGTGACAGTCTTAACAGTGAGTCTGTAAGTGACTGTGGAGGCCAATTCTGGATCCACACGTCCTTCCACAGTGGGGACAGAGGAGGATTCCAGGCGGGAGTTGATCATAGTGAGGGTCTGCCAAGCGTCCCTTCCTCTTAGCATGTTTCTTCCTTTCATCCTGAGGTCAAGTACCTTCAAAACTCATGACACCTTTGGTAAAGGCTGTTCTCCAATTGGAGCGCTCGCAGGCCAGTGTTTTCCAATTGTCAGTCTTTATAGTACATTTTTAAAGGTTTGCCTTGAGAGCCTCTTTAAACCTCTTTTGTTGACCACCAGCATTATGCTTTCCATTTTTAAGTTCGGAGTAAAGTACTTGCTTTGGAAGACGATCATCAGGCATCCGCACAACATGGCCAATCCAACAAAGTTGATGTTGAAGAATCATTGCTTCGACACTGGTGATTTTTGTTTCTTCCAGTACATTGACATTGGTTCGCCTGTCTTCCCAAGTGATGTGTAAACAATTTTGGAGACACCGCTGATGAAATCTTTCAAGGAGCTGGAGATGGCGTTTATAAGTGGTCCATGTTTCTTTTCTTTTTTAAAAAAAAGCAATTTATTAGATTTTCCAATTAAACACATTAAACAAGACAAAACATTCAAAAACAAATACCACACACACAATTTTTCTCTTTTTAACAACTATTCCCATATCTCTAATTCCCAATGCTCTGCCGAGCTCTGACTTCCCTCCCTCCCCTCATTTGGCTTTCTTTCCAACTCTTGTCTCCTAGTTCCTTTACTCCTTATTTGAAGTCAGTTTGTAGGATTTCTTTCAGTCCTGCAAGTGTCTTTAAGCTTCTACAAATATTTTTCATATAGTCCACAAATTTACTCCAGTGTTTTTGGAACCTTGCCTCTTCCTGGTTTCGGATCCTGCTAGTCAGTCTTGCTAATTCCGAATAGTCTATCATTTTTGTCTGCCACTCTTCAATCGTCAGTAATTCCTGGGTTTTCCATTTTTGGGCTAACAAAGTCCTAGCCGTGGTTGTCACATACAAAAATAATACTTGGTCCATGTTTCACAAGCATATAGTAAGGTTGGTAGTACAAGAGCTTTGTAAACAAGCATTTTGGTTTCCCTTTGACTGTCCCACTTGCTGACTTTGCAAGAGGGCCTCTTGCAGATACTGTCTTATCTGGTGGCAGGTGGAGGGTTTGAATGTCCAGGTGGGCGAGAGTACCAGAGTGGGAGAGTACCCCCACATTGTTTAACATCTACATGAAACCGCTGGGTGGGGTTATCCAGAGGTTCGGAGCACATTGTCAGCAATATGCCAATGACACTCAGCAGGTTCATAGTTTCGGGGTACTCCTGGATCCTTTGCTGTCGCTTGAGGCTCAGGTGGCCACAGTGGCCTGGAGTGCCTTCCATCACCTTCAGCTGGTGGCCAAGCTGCACCTCTATCTGGACAGGGATAGCCTAACTACTGTTGTCTATGCTCTGGTAACCTCAAGGTTAGATTACTGCAATGCATTATATGTAGGGCTGCCTCTGAAGACGGTTCAGAAACTTCAGCTGGTGCAAAATTCAGCAGCCAGGTTGCTCACCGGAGCAAGGCAGTTTGAGCATCTTACACTGATCTTGGTCTGACTGCACTGGCTACCAAGTAGTTTCCAGGCCCAATTCAAAGCGCTGGTTTTGACCTATAAAGCCTTAAACAGATCAGGACCGCAATACCTCAAGGACCGTCTCTTTCCATTTGAACCTACCCAGACCCTGAGATCATCCTCTGAGTCCCTTTGTGTGCTGCCTCCTCCTCGAGAGGTCCGGAGGGTGGCAATACAAGAACAGGGCCTTCTCTGCAGTGGCTCCCTGTCTGTGAAATGCTCTCCCCGGGGAGGTTCGCCTGGCTCCTTCATTATACACCTTTAGGCAACAGGCAAAAACGTTCCTTTTTAACCAGACCTTTGGTTGACTTAATCAACATACCCTTTTAAAATGTGGCTCTTTTGGGGTGGGGTATTCTTGGGTTATTATTTTTATTTTTTATTTTATATACTGTGATCCTTTTATGTGAACCGCCCTGATATAAATTCAATAAATAATAAATGGGAGCATGCTCAAGAGGGTAGGACCTGAACCAATTGCTTCAATTTACAAGAAAACATCAGGAATAACTTTATGGTGGTAAGAGCCGTTCAACAGACTCCCTTGCAAAGTGCTGGACTCTCCTTCATTACAAAAGTGTAACAGATATTGACATTTTATTTATGGATAACCTTGATTTTGTGTTATGTTTATGGATTTATGGATAACCTTGATTTTGTGTTATGTTTTTCGAAGCTCAATAAAGCAATTTTAAAAAAGAAAGTTGAGATTCCCCCATTGCAGGGGGTTGGAGTAGATGACCCCTGCAATTCTACGATGCTGCGATTCTATGGCCTTGTTTACAAAGCAGGAGACTCTTAATCACGGGGTCCTGGGTTCCAGCCCCACATTGGGCATAAGATTCCTGCATTGGAAGGGGTTGGACTATATGACCCTTGTGGTCCCTTCCAACTGTACAGTTCTACGATTCTATGGAAGGAAACAGCCCTTGTGTGCACGTGGAGTTCCTGGCATTCCCCAAACTCCGCGAACTGGGGAACTATGAACGAAAGGGATCGCTGGCACCCGCAAACTGTTCCCTCGGCTTTCTTTTCTGTTATCTGGGCGACATTCCACAGCCAAAGCAACTCTCCTGGGCAGTCTCTTATCAACCGGCTCAAGGGCCTGATAAAACACTCCGTCCAAGGCACTGCCATGCTCGGCCTCTCAGCTGGCTTCCTGGGCTTTCTTCCTGTTTGGATTAAAAATAAAGCACAGCTGAGAAAGCACAATAACTCCTTGCACAGTCCGGAGAAACTGTCTTGAAGCCATTGCAGCTTCCAGGCACAAAGGTTGCTTTGTGGGGACGAAGAAGAAAACCTTCCTCGAGACAAAAGGAGACTTTCTTACCCAGAAAATCTGGCCCAGGCGACAGAGGCTCTCCTTAGGCGCCCCCAAGCAAGTCCCACACAGCCGAGACCCGAGGCCCAGACCACATGAAGTGGCTCGGTCGCACTAACGGGCAATTCATGCAGGACAAAGCTATCAGAGGCAACTGGCCGTGATGGTTGTGAGAATATGTTATTTTAACAAAAAAATAGGAAGCTGCTTTATGCCACTGAGCTACAGGCGCTTTCCTCGGCTTGTATTCAGCATCTAGGAACCAGAGCATTTCTGCTATTGAAAAAGAGCCCGACCACCCCAAACTTCCTATGGCTAGTGCTAGACATTGAGAGACCTCAGATAATTCAACATTCGGTCTGTGAGCACTTAGAAAAAGATGCTGTGAGATCAATAAGGCCCAGACTAATCTTGGTTCTTCTTTTGATGGAGTTACAAGCTTGGTGGATGAGGGGAATGCTGTGGACATAGTGTGTCTTAGGAAGGCTTCCAACAAAGTCCCCCATGATGTTCTCGCAAAGAAGCTGGTAAAATGTGGGTGAACGAGGTACCTGTTAGGTGGACTTGTGGCTGGTTGATGGACTGAACCCAAGGAGTAGTCACCAATGGTTCCTCATCATCCTGGGGAAAAGTGACAAATGGGGTGCTGCAGGGTTCTGTCCTGGGCCTGTTGTTGTTCTACGTCTTTATAAATGACCTGGATGAAATAATTGAGGGGGTGCTCATCTAATTTGCAGATGACAGCAAACTGGGAGGGGTAGCTAATGCCACAGAAGACAGAATCAGAATTTAAAATGAGCTTAACAGATTGGAGAACTGGGCGCAAGCTAACAGAATGAATTTCAATAGGAACAAATGTTAAGGTTCTGCACTTAGGCAGGAAGAACCAGCTGCACAGATATAAGATGGGGGACACCTGGCTTACTAGTAGTACACGTGAAAAGGATCTAGGGGTCTAAGTAGACCACAAGCTTAACATGAGTCAACAGGGTGATGCAGCAACAAACAAACAAACAAACAAAGCTAATGCTATTCTATGCAGGTAGGTAGCCATGTTGGTCTGGATCGAAGTAAAATAAAAAAATTCCTTCAGTAGCACCTTAAAGACCAACTAAGTTTTTATTTTGGTATGAGCTTTCGTGTGCATGCACACTTCTTCAGAAGCTATTCTATGCTTTATCAATAGAAGTACAGTGTGCAGATCAAGAGAAGTAATAGTCCCACTTATTCTGCCTTGGTCAGACCATATGTGGAAGTCCTGTGTCCAATTCTGGGCACCACAATTTCAGAAGGATGCTGACAAGCTGAAAGGTGAGCAGAGGAGGGCGACCAAGATGATCCAGGAGGGGCTGGAAATCAAGCCTTATGAGGAACAGTTGAAGGAGCTGGTGTATGTTTAGCATGGGAAAGAGGAGATATGAGAGCCATCTTCAAATATCTCAAGGGCTGTCACATGGAAGATGGAGCAAGCTTGTTTTCTCCTGCTCTGGAGGGTAGGACCTGAACCAATTTCTTCAAGCTGAGAGCAGTACATGTGAAAAGGATCTAGGAGTCTTGGTAGACCACAAACTTGACATGAGTCAGCAGTGTGATGCAGCAGCTAAAAAAGCCAATGGAATTCTGGGCTGCATCAATAGGAGTATAGCATCTAGATCTAGGGAAGTAATAGTACCACTGTATTCTGCTCTGGTCAGACCTCACCTGGAGTACTGTGTCCAGTTCTGGGCACCACAGTTCAAGAAGGATACTGACAAGCTGGAACGTGTCCAGAAGAGGGCAACCAAAATTGTCTAAGGCCTGGAAACGATGCCTTATGAGGAACGGCTTAGGGAGCTGGGTATGTTTAGCCTGGAGAAGAGAAGGTTAAGGGGTGATATGATAGCCATGTTCAAATATATGAAGGGATGTCATATAGAGGAGGGAGAAAGGTTGTTTTCTGCTGCTCCAGAGAAGCGGACACGGAGCAATGGATTCAAACTTCAAGAAAGAAGATTCCACCTAAACATTAGGAAGAACTTCCTGACAGTAAGAGCTGTTCGACAGTGGAATTTGCTGCCAAGGAGTGTGGGAGAGTCTCCTTCTTTGGGGGTCTTTAAGCGGAGGATTGACAGCCATATGTCAAGAATGCTTTGATGGTGTTTCCTGCTTGGCAGGGGGTTGGCCTGGATGACCCTTGTGGTCTCTTCCAAATATATGATTCTATGATTCTACAAGAGGGGATATTCTGATTAAACATCAGGAAGAACTTTTTGACAGTAAGAGCTGTTCAGCCATGGGTGGTGGACTCTCCTTCCTTGGAGGTTTTTCAGCAGAGGTTGGATAGCCATCTGTGAGGGATACTCTAGCTGAGATTCCTGTATTGCAGAGAGGCTAGAGGACCCCTGGTGTCACTTCCAACTCTACAATTCTATGATTCTATGATTTTCCCCCCTTTTCTGGCACCTCAGTAATCTTCCATGCTCTGCTGTGTCACAGATCTCGAAGACAGATCCTTTTGAAATGCTAGCCAGACAGTAACTAAATCAGCTGGTAATTTGTTTGCTCAGCATGCTGCCAGGCCACATGAGTGTAACTTTAGATGGTCTCCAGTTTAAACAGCAAAGAATACATATGTAAAAGAAAGAAAAAGGAAGTCCCAATTATATATCTTAAACGAACTTTATGAGCTAACAAAAACAACATTAAAATACGTTGAACTTTCGGGGTAAGGGTGCGGGAAATCCATTTTTGGACTTAGAAGGTTATCTCTTAAAAGTTTCACTCCTTTATTTGCAAGGGCTAGCGACAGCATATCTAATCCTGACCCCTAGTGGCCATAGCTAAGTATTTCATTAAAACCTCATTCATTCTGACACATAGGAGTCTCTGGGCTTAAATTTTCCTGGCTTGTGGGACTTCTACTTGAGGCACCACGGAAGATGGCTGAAAATTCCATCGCTCTGGCTCCCATGGGGTAATTAGTGGCTGAGATGGGAGTAATAAGCCTCCCAAAATCTTCTCGGGGGGGTTCGGGAAGACACAGTCTCATCATAGCTGCCAAGTTATCCCTTTTTTTAAGGGATTTCCCCTTATGCTGAATAGGCTTCCTCGTGAGAAAAGGGAAAACTTGGCAGCTATGAGTCTCATCCATGGATGCCCAACAAACCAGCCCCAAATTCGGAAGGAAGGAAGGGCTGGGGGCACTGGATGGAAAGCCCCCGAGAGAGTCTGGCTCTCCTGGATGCTGTCTCCATGAGCGAATCAAATAATTATTATTATTTATTTATTTATACCCGCCCATCTGGCTAGGCTTCCCCTGCCACTCTGGGTGGCTTCCAACAAACATTAAAATACATCAAATATCACAGATTAAAAACTTCCCTAAACAGGGCTGCCTTCAGATGTCTTCTAAAAGTCTGGTAGTTGTTGTTGATGTCTTTGACATCTGTTTTTTTTTAAAAAAACATAATTTTATTGATTTTACAATTTACAAAAAAACGGTACATACCTGAACACCTTTTCCACCTTCTTCCCACCCCCCTCCATGGGTCCTCCCCTGCCACAGAAGTATCCCACGCAGGTGAACAGTCAGAGATGGTCCATTTTATGGTTGGAATTCTGTCCTCCTCCCCCTCCCCTGCCCCCAAAGCCCCCCCCCTGCCACCAGAGAGCTCCAGGAAACCAGGGCAGTACGCAGGAAGACGTCCATCCAACCATCTATTCTCATACCAAAAAAAAAAGAAAAAAGAAAAAAGAAAAAAAAGAGAAAAAAAGAGAGACAAAAAAGGAAAGACAAAACAAAAAAAATCTTTTTTCATTCATAATTAATAAACCATATTTTGTGGGCTTCCCCAACCTCCCCCCTTCCCCGGTTTTCATCCCTTTTTTTATCCTCTTCAACAGTTTCTTATTCTATGAAATAATTACCTTTATACCTTATACTACTTTAAAACTTAGCTATTATCATTTTCACCAAATATCCAAATCACTGAAAAATCAAACTCCCATTTTTTCTTCCCGTGCCTAATTTTTCCCCCTCTATAAGCCTCCATATTTTCACCTTTTTCCAAAATCAATTCACTTTTAAACTATAACTATTCCCAATCTAACCTTTCATCCCCAATTTCCGGCTCCAACCCCCCAATCCAGCAAGTTCCGTTGTCAGCAGTCCAGTTTTAATCCTAATAATCCATCCTATAATCACAACTTCACTTTCCCTTCACCCCACTCCCTTTTTACAGTATTTTGCCATCCAGGCCTCCATACAGCACCCCTGAGTTTCTTCTCTTCTCTGCTTATTTTTTTCCTCTTCCCTGTGGGTATTCTGGAGTTCCAGTAAATCCAATCGTACCCCCCCTCAAAGGAGGGGCACTCCACCTGACTTTTTGTAGAGTAAAATCATCTTTTTTTTCGTGGTGAGCTTCATTTTGTATTATACTGTCACAGTCCTCATCTTCATCTTTTCGTTCCAAATCACAGTCCCCATCATTGTCAAAATCCTCCAAATCACTGTCACTGTCATTCTCACACTCGTCTTCCTCAGTTTCAGTAGCTTCATCCTCTAAGAAGTCATATTCTGCCATCACCATCTGGAATTGTTGCTTTAACTCTTGCTGTTGTGTCTCCTCTTGACATAGTCCTATTCTTACTTCCCACATTATGGTCAAAACAGTCCGCTGGAACTCAGGCGAATACCTTTTTGTTGACATAGTTCAATCCTGTCAAGGTCAAAACTTGTCACATGGGGTGGAAAATGGTCACAGTTTATTTTCTCGACTCCATTTTAACAAGCTGGCTGCATTCTCCAAGTCTTATTAGAAATAAAGTTCAAACTCACATTTCAAAAGCATATAAACCAAAAAAAGGATTTCCAAAAAGTCCAAAAATAGAAATAAAAATAAAATTCCACTTATAGATCCTGATCAGCTCACTGGGTTGTCTGGGCTGCCGGCTCCCGGGGAAAAGAAAGGTCTTTCTTGATCTTAACCTCTTTCTGCAGGGTATTCACAACCGCAGTCTTTCTCCCCTTTTACCCTGCATCTAGGGGAGATCCTCTTTGATGCCTTTGAGGGAACCTTTTAAATTGAAATCTTCTATTTACGGCTTCGGGTTTCTATTTACTGTCTCTTAGGTTGCCGGTCTTTGACATCTGATGGGAGGGTGTTCCACAGGGCGGGTGCCACTACCGAGAAGGCCCTCTGCCTGGTCCCCTGTAGTTTCGCTTCTCACAGTGAGGGAACCGCCAGAAGGCCCTCGGCGCCATAGCTGCCAAGTCTCCCGTTTTCCCCAGGAAATCCCCATTTTTCCAGCTGTTCCTAGCTGAAAAAAACAGATTTTTTTGTTTTTCCCCGGTTTATTCTGGCGCAGCGGCCATTTTGGAACTGGGCGGAGCATGCTCAGAAGCGACTTTTGATGCTGCTTTGCCCAGTTCCAAAATGGCTGCAGCACGACTTCTGGTGCGGCGGCCATTTTGGAACAGGGCAGAGCAGCATCAAAAGTAGCTTCTGAGCATGCTCTGCCCAGTTCCAAAATGGTGGCAGCGCTACTTCCGGTCTGCTACTTCCGGTCCACTCCCTTATTTCTCAGGCCGAAACTTGGCAGCTATGGACAGGGAGCGGGCGGGTGTGGGGGACTCCCTGGTCCTGAATGGGGTAACTGTCCCTTATTTCTCTGACAGCAACTTGGCAGGTATGCTCGGCGCTGGATCTCAGTGTCCAAGCTGAACAATGGGGGTGGAGACACTCCTTCAGGTATACTGGACCGATACCATTTAGGGCTTTAAAGGTCAGCACCAATACTTTGAATTGTGCTCGGAAACGTACTGGGAGCCAATGTAGGTCATTCAAGACCGGTGTTATGTGGTCTCGGCGGCCGCTCCAAGTCACCAGTCTAGCTGCCGCATTCTGGATTAGTTGTAGTTTCCGGGTCACCTTCAAAGGTAGCCCCACATAGAGCGCACTGCAGTAATCCAAGCGAGAGAAGATGAAAAATTGGATTTAAGTTTTGGACATGCTTCAAGTGAGACGGGAGGAATTACTCTGCTAAACAACCCAGCCACTGTGTCGCAGTTTTAATTTGGAAATCCGCCATATTGGAAGTCAAGACCGGGCTGCAGAATTATAAAAACTCCTTTTGAGTTCTACAGGGACAGAGGAGCAGGAAACTGACAGCCCCTGCCACCCCCTGGGTTACTTGGAAGTAAGATATCAGGAAGGTGACGACTAGCGGAGGGCAGACTCGGCAGGGTTGGTGTGCCCCATTCTGCTGCTTGAGGGCTGCCCTGCTGCTGCTGCCCCACCACTGTCGCTGGAGAAACATCATGCACTCCATGAGCTCCCACAAGATTTTTTCACGGCTTCTCCACCTTCTCATGTGTGAGCCGGGTCTGAGGCTGAGATTGGTGGGACAAAACAGAACAGCCTCCACTGTTAGGGGCTTGACATCCCCCTGTTTCTCCAGCCCCAGAGATGATGATGATGATGATGATGATGATGATGATGATTTTGATGATGATGATGATGATTTTGATGATGATGATGATGATGATGATAATAATAATAATAATAATAATAATTTATTCTTTATACCCCACCCATTTGGTTTCCCCAGCCACTCCGGGCAGCTCCCAACAGAATATTAAAAATAGAATCAAACATTAAAAACTTCCCTAAACAGGGCTGCCTTCAGAAAGTCAGATAGTTGATTATTTCCTTGACACCTGACGGGAGGGTGCCACCACTGAGAAGGCCCTCTACCTGGTTCCCTATAACCTTGCAGGGAGGGAACTGCCAGAAGGCCCTCGGAGCTGGACCTCATGTCTGGGCAGAATGATGGGGGTGGAGACACTCCTTCGGGTATGCTGGGCCACAGCCATTTAGGGCATACATTTAGGGCGGTGGGTGTGCTTGGCTTAGCAGGTTGTGGATTTCATGAGCCTGAGGTAAAGAGAAGCTAGGATTTCAGCCTGAGGAGGTTCCCCAGGTTGTCAAATCCGCAAAGCCTGAATACGGCAGACACCACAATTCCTTACACACAGGCCCGGCTCGCCCATTGACTCTAGTGGCGCAATGCACCACGGCGCCTGGGCGATCATGGGGCGCTGAGGGGCGCCCCAGCAAGTGGGGGAGCTTTGCGGCGGCCTCCCTTTTCCCTCCACCAGCCGCGCCGCGAGATCAGGGAGGGAAGCGAACGGAACAGGGGCACTAGGACCCTGTTCCACTCTGCAGCGCCAGGGTCATCCCTCACCCCGGCGCTGCGTTTCATTGGTAGAGGTGATGCCACATAGCAGCACCTCTACCAATGAAACACAGCGCCCTGTTGGCGGGAAGGAACCCGGCGTGGCCCGGCCTGCCCAGGCACCCCGCTCCACTGGGAGAAGGGAGGAAGGCCGCGCGGAGCAGCGGCGCCCCACCCCCACTCAATCCGGCGGCATCGGACAGACAGGCGTCCTCCAGCACAGTGCGGCCCTGCTGTGAGGTGTGGCGGCCGCCGTGAGGCTCCCGACGCCCAGCACGCCAGGTAAGAGTTTTCCTTTTTTTAAGAGTGGGGGGGCACCCGAGGGATCCCTGTACCAGGGCGCCCGATGACCTTAAGACGGCCCTGCTTACACACTTCCTTGAGCGTAACCCCCTCCTCCCCACCCACTTCTGATTTAAACATGAAAGCAGCATGGTCTGATTCAAAAGCAAAAGGTCAGGAACCACCAAGGTGTCTACTGTTTTTATCCCCCCCCCCCCCAAGAACATACAGGAAAACTTTTCCCATTTTGGTCGTATCTTTGAGCAGCTGGGTTTTGTAAGTCTGAAGAGAAGATTGTCGCTATTACGAAATCCGGAATCCTCCCCAGAACATCTCAACAGTGCAATTGTACAAATTCGGCTCTTAAAATGTTCTCGGCTGACAATGCATTTGCATGAAAAGATACGCACCATAAGAGAAAATCAAGCTTCTTTCTGCAAGTGTATTTTGAGCCATCTTGACAGGACACCCTCAGGCCAATCACAACAAGCAAACCGCCTTCCCTCTCTTAAGTCATCGCAGTCTCGCCTTACATCCCATGACCCGGGTTCAAGTTTCTTGGCTGCTCCCTCTGAGATCTAAAGAATCAGCGTTAGGGGTGGATCTGACAACGCAGAGGGTGGAAATGTTCCCATAGTTGATGTAGGGGTTTTGTAAAGGTGATGTGGGAAATAAATATAACCCTCTGCAAGCAGGGAGGAGATCGTTGGTTGGAGATCAGAAAGATATCCTGATTCATAACCTCAGATCTTCCTACTGCAGCTGTTAACTGAGGGCTGAAGCTCACCCAGGCTTCTAGCTGGTCACTGAGAGGACAGGATGCTGGACTAGGTGGGTCTTGGGCCTGATCCAGCATCCAGCTCTCCTTATGTTCATTTCCAGGAGATAACCGAAATTTTCCTCCGAACCCAGAGGCATCTCCTGGGGCCAAAGATTGGGGGAGGGGTGGCAATGGCACGGTGCACATGTGACATCACACAAGCATCACACGTCTGTGATGTCACACACATGACACATGTCGTTGGGAGGTGGGGACATAAATGGTGGGAAGATGCCCCTTTTGGACAGCACCAGCCCTTCCCTCCAGACTGGAGGGCAAATTGAGTTGGGGGAGGCAAAATCTATATGTGGATTTAGGCATTCCTAAAATGGAGTTAAGCTCCTGTCTCCAAGTCTCAAAAAGCTCAAATTTCAGCTATATTTCTTTCTTTCTTTTTATCAGTCAATAGTTATTTAATGTGCTGACATATTTGCTCTGGTTATAAAGATTTATTTCCTTTAAAAATATTTATGCATTTTTGCAACATTTATAAACAATATCCATTGTTTATCTCTATTTCTAGCTTGCTGAAAGAAAGGCACTTGCCATAACTGTCCACACACACACACCAGGCAGTCATGCCAAACCTCAGGGAGGAAGATCAGGGTAAACACAAGCCCCTGCCTTGGTTTATAAGAACTTAACTCATTAGAAAAGTATTTGCCCATCGCTGGACCTCGTTGATCCTCTGCAAACTGGGCACACAGACAGAGGAAGGGGTGAGGAACTGGTGGGTATCTGCTTGGCAGCCTTTATTGGCCTCTGCTGTGTGCTTTCATCATATTTGGGGGGGGGGGGTCCTTGAGCTCCCCACTATCAGCTCATCTATCTCTGTTAACAATATTCCCCACTCTTCTGCAGAAAAGGATAGAGAATCGGCCGATTTCAGTTTCTCTCAGTTTTTTGTTTCCTGCCTGAGCATTCAGTTTCCCACATTTCCACACTTGTTTGTGAATTTTTAAGTTCTGAATGAAAATGCGGCAGTACTTTACTGCAAATTTCTCCTAGCACACACATTTTTGGTGCAATTTTGCCAAATATACTGCGTTTCCAACTGTTTTCTGTGGGGTTTTTTTGCACAAATATTGCATTTACCTTACCTTTCTCGCCCTGATCTGGCCACAGTGATCCATGCAACGGTCACCTCCAGGCTTGATTACTGTAACTCGCTCTGCATGGGGCTGCCCTTGAAGCTGACCCAGAAACTCCAGCGGGTGCAGAATGCCGCGGCAAGGCTCCTTACGGGGTCCCTGCCGCCGGACCACATTCATCCAGTGCTTTACCAGCTGCACTGGATCCCGGTGGAGTACAGGGTCAGATTTAAGGTGCTGGTTTTAACCTTTAAAGCCCTATGTGGCTTAAGACCCTCGTACCTGCGGGACCGCCTCTCCTCGTATGCCCCATGGAGGACCTTAAGGTCCACAAATAACAACATTTTGGGGATCCCGAGCCAAAAGATGGTCAGATTGGTTTCAACTAGGGCCAGGGCCTTTTCAGTACTGGCCCCGACTTGGTGGAGCGCTCTCTCACAGGAGCATACCTGCCAAGTTGCTGTCGGAGAAATAAGGGACCGGGCCGGAAGTAGCAGACCGGAAGTAGCGCTGCCGCCATTTTGGAACTGGGCGGAGCATGCTCAGAAGTGACTTTTGATGCTGCTTTGCCCAGTTCCAAAATGGCCGCCACGCAGACGTCGCACTGCAGCCATTTTGGAACTGGGCAGAGCAGCATCAAAAGTCGCTTCTGAGCATGCTCCGCCCAGTTCCAAAATGGCCGCCGCACCAGAATAAACCGGGGGGAAACAAAAAAAATCCGTTTTTTCAGCTAGAAACTGCTGGAAAAACGGGGATTTCCCGGGGAATATGGGAGACTTGGCAGCTATGCACAGGAGACCAGGGCCCTGCGGGATTTGACATCTTTCCGCAGGGCCTGCAAGACAGAGCTGTCAGGGGACCACCAGGGGTCAGCGGAGAGCCCAGGAAGTGGGGACAGGAGCTCTCCGATGCAGTCAGAGCCCGGGATGTCAGCGCTTCGGAGCAGTCCGCGGAAGGTGGTGCTGACCCTCAGGAAGCGGTGCAGAGCCTTGAGGATGCTGAGAGGGCAAGGTTCCCAGAGGGAAGGTTTGGAGGGTCGGGCCAGAGCGCTCAGGAGGGGGGGGGTGCCAGAAGGGACAGCACCGGCTCCCCAGCTGGGCAGTTGGAGGGGGGGAAGAGGCACGAAGAGAGGAGGAGATTCAGGACGCCAAGGGTGTTCTGTTGGCGAAAGTCGCGACGGGCGGCGCTTCCAGAATCTGATTCGGAATAGAGCAGTCATGCATTTTGATCCTCTGCATTGTACACATGTATATAATAAAACTCTGTAAAAACCAGCTACAGAGTTTGGAGCGCTTTACTCCTGAGGAAGCAACCAGCACCATTACAGGAGCTGTTCCGCCTGGCCTTTGGGCTGGACTCAGTCTGACCCCTATGTTTTCCTCCCTTATGGTTTTGATTTGGGCTATTTTAAAATGAGGCTGCATTTTTAATTTTTTTATTTAAACTGTACTGTATTTTAACCCGTATTTTAATTAATTGTTTTTCTTTCTTTAATGTCTTATTGTAATTTTATTGGTGTCAGCCGCCCTGAGCCCGGTTTCGACTGGGGAGGGCAGGATATAAAGAAAATATTATTATTATTATTATTATTATTATTATTATTATTATTATGCAGACTTTATATGCACCCCACCACCCTGGGCATCAAGGCGTCTTTTTGTCACTCTCCTGCACAAACCTTGGCTTGGCTGCTGCTACTGTTGTTGTTGTTGAGGCAGCTGCTGCCGTTGTTCTGGGATATCCTGTCCTGAGAGAGAGGACAATGTCTGTGCAAAGAGATGAGGACAGAGGAAGGAGGAGGACAGTGATTGTATTCCAAAACTAAAGCATCCCATGGGATTTGATTCTTTAGTAGGAGCTGGGAAAACATAAGGGCTTCCCCCTGCCCCATTCCCTTTCTTTGTTCCCACCCAGTGCCAGATTTACGTATAAGCTAAACAAGTTATAGCTTAGGGTCCCACTCCCTTGGGGGCCCCAAAAAAATTTAAAGGGAAAAAACTGGATGTACATTTCAAAAATATTAGATTAAAAAACAAATAAAATAAAACCTACACACAGCAACAGTGTTTTGTATCATGTAGGCTCCTACGATGTAAGACATGGGGCCCGTCTGCTAGCCTGCTCCCTAAAATATCACTGGTTTGCTCATTTCTATATATAGGGTGCCTACATTCTGCATGGACTGGTTGCAGGGCAACATGAGCAAACGGCTTTAGATACCTATTAGGTCCATAAATTACCATATAGCATATATTTGACACACACAAAAAAACAGCGACAAAGGACAGCTGGACATATAAAATGCCTCATTACCTTCAGTAGCTTGGGGCCTCATCAAACCTAAATCTGGCCCTGTTCCCACCCCACTAAAAGTGTGGGTGAACGTTTCCTCTCCATGTTGTTTCTTGAACGTAAGAACAGTCTTGCTGATTTCGACCCACAGCCTTGGGGAGAATCCGAAGAGAGCTGCAAACCCCATTACCTTAAAGTTGCTAATGACTGCAGAAAAAGGTGCCGGCCCTTACATTGGCCAGGACTCGGGAGGCACAGAAATGTGGCACATTAAATGGTACCAACAGAAGTCCCCCCCCCCAAAAAAATAAAAAATAAAAGAAAGACTCTGTTCATGTATGCCACTAGGGCAGCCCAAACTTTTGCTTGCACAAAAACGGAGAACAGACACAGTACTGACTACAGAGGAACGGCCTTTCAAGATGTTGGAATGTGCGGAGTTAGCCAGTCTGACTAGTAAGACAAGAGAACAAGATGATCAAGAATACAAAAAGGATTGGGAAATGCTTGTAGAGTATTTTAGAAATCAGCATGAACAAGTGAACAGATTAGCAGGACTTGAATAAATTCAGCAGTAGGAGACAAAGAGTAAGAAAAGAAGGATCTGGTAACTTAGAATACGCCAAAGAGAGGGAAAATAAAAGGAACCAGGGAAGGAAAGGAAGTCCTTGTGTGTTTTGCTTTTTGTCTTTATTTTTTGCGATTTCTTCCTTTTTTCTTTCTTTACATGTCCTTTTTGAAT
This sequence comes from Zootoca vivipara, assembly GCF_963506605.1. Lineage (NCBI taxonomy): Eukaryota > Metazoa > Chordata > Lepidosauria > Squamata > Lacertidae > Zootoca > Zootoca vivipara. Next base: position 6,484,773 of record NC_083284.1, on the reverse strand, counting down.
AATATGTAAAAAAACACAATTATTATTATTATTATTATTATTATTATTATTATTATTATTATTAGAACAAATGTAGCAAGTGGGCATGTTGCAGATCTCCCCGATACCTTTGGCTTTTCCTGCTTCGGATGAACTAAATTCTTCGTTACAGGTAGGTAGCCGTGTTGGTCTGGGTCGAAGTAAAATAAAAAAATTCCTTCAGTAGCACCTTAAAGACCAACTAAGTTTTTGTTTTGGTATGAGCTTTCGTGTGCATGCACACTTCTTCAGAACTTCTTTGCACACTTCTTCTTCCTCTGAAGAAGTGTGCATGCACACGAAAGCTCATACCAAAACAAAAACTTAGTTGGTCTTTAAGGTGCTACTGAAGGAATTTTTTTATTTAAATTCTTTGGCTGACCACCAGAGGACAGCCAAGCACCACTTTCTCATTTAGCACCTTTCTCATTGCAACGGCTCTGTAAGGTAGACCAGCGCCATTGTTTGCATAATGATGTAACGGAGTGGGGTACGGGGAACATGAGGACTGAAGACATATCGAGCTGGAGCAGAAGTGCCCTGCAGCTGCCCAGGACTCAGTTTCAACTCACCTGAGTAGGAGGAGTTTAACCCATTGCTTTCCAGAGTCCTTCTCCTTGCCTACAGAAAACTAGCTCTCAATACCCAGGCCTTCATATTTTCAAGGCTGGGCTATACATGCTAAATACTCTGAGGCTCAAGGTGGGACCTATCTTCAGGTGCATATGGTGGTAACAGAGAAAGTCCAGAACAACCTAATATTGGGAATGTTCTATTATTATTATTATTATTATTATTATTATTATTATTATTATTATTATTCCTTCAACATCAACTTCGTTAGACTGGTCATGTTGTTTGGATGCCTAATTATCATCTTCCAAAGCAACTACTCTATTCTAAACTTAAAAATGGAAAGCGTAATGCTGGTGGTCAACAAAAGAGGTTTAAAGGCTGTCTCAAGGCAAATCTAAATATAAATGTCGTACAGTATAAACATCAACAATTGGGAAACACTGGCCTGCGAGCGCTCCAGTTGGAGAACAGCCTTTACCAAAGGTGTCATGGGCTTTGAAGACACTCAAACTCAGGACACAAGGAAGAGGAACGCACGCCTGGCAAATCCACACCGTGATCAACTCCCGCCCGGGAACCAATGTCCCCACTGTGGAAGGACGTGTGGATCCAGAACTGGCCTCCACAGTCACTTACGGACTCACTTTTAAAACCATGTTTATGGAAGGCAATCTTACTCGGGTACGAGTGATCACCAAAGAGAGAGAAGAGACTTAATATTTAAGACACTCATCTAGAGCACACATGGATCTCTTGAAAAGTAGGCACCAAGACTCAGTAAAAAGTACATTTAGAACTGTCCAATTGTGGAGATTTAAGTAGGGTTGTCGTACATCTGGGAATTCCTGGATATGTCCCCATTTGGGAGGTCCTGCCTGCTTATCCGGGGGGAATTTTACATTTTAAAGCAAATGTCCTGGATTTAAGGTTTTTTTTAAAAAAATGTTTTGTTCATTTATGTATTTATTTATTTTGTGCATGGGTGGCTCTCAGGCTTGGTGGCGGATTTTCTGGATTTTTACCTTTTGAAATATGGCAACCCTAGATTTAAGCCAGCTGTTAAGCAGAGTATATTGGGGAATGGATTATTGAAGTACACTGTGTGGACCAGGAACCGTATGTGGCAACCTCAGGCTTTGAGAAGGAACCTCCCTCTTCCAGGAAGAAGCTCTTTCTCCAACCTTTTCTGGTTCATCTTCCTGTTAGGGGAAGGGCCATAGCTCACTCATAAAGCATCTCCCTTGGATACAGAAGATCGCAGGTTCCATCCTCGGCTTCTCCAGGTAGGACTGGGAATATATCCCCCACCTGGAATCCTGGGACTCAGCTAGACTGGTAAAGAAAAAGTGATTTTTATGTCTTGTATGTGCGATACATCACTGTGCCGCCAGATGGCGCTGTAGAGTCCCGTTTTTCCCCCTACAGGATTTCCCTGTTTAAATTTACAACGCGTTTAAGTGAAACGCTTCTTTGAGGTGTCTAGATCCAGCCCTGGAGGGTCGCTGAAAATCAGTACCAATAATACTGGGCAGATGCAGTATTGGTCTTTATAAGGCAGTTTATGAAAGTTCACTATGCTTTTTTTCCTTCCTCCCCCCCCCTCCCCTCTGCAAGTAAAAAAACAAACCAGAATATTCCTCCCCCCCCCAACTTGGCTAACTTAGAAGAGCTACTCTCAAGAGGTTTCTTCTGTGATGGGGCTGAAGAAGCCTTGCAGGAGCAAGACGTGAATGTTTCTCTGATCTGCCTGGCTGAGCATCTCATGTCTTTTCTGCCGAGTCATTTCTTAAAGCAGCTCAAGATGGAATTTCCTACATTCCTCGATAACATCAGAGCGGAGAAAAGACAGAGAGAGGTCGCCCTGCCTGAAGGCCTCTAGAAAAATAACTGGTACTTTGGATCTTTTTTCTCTGCGGAGCCCCCTTCAAATTTTCAGCCACCCAGGGTGGCTGGAAAAACCCAGCCAGATAATAATAATATAATAATAATAATAATAATAATAATAATAATAATAATTTATTATTTATACACAGGCCATCTGGCTGGGTTTCCCCAGCCACTCTGGGCGGCTTCCAACAGAAATATTAGAATACACTAATTTCTTAAAGATTAAAAGCCTCCCTAAACAGGGCTGCCTTCAGATGTCCTCTAAAAGTCTGGTAGTTATTTTTCTTTTTGACATCTGGTGGGAGGGCGTTCCACAGGGCGGGTGCCACTACCGAGAAGGCCCTCTGCCTGGTTCCCTGTAACTTGGCTTCTCGCAGCGAGGGAACCACCAGAAGGCCCTCGGCACTGGACCTCAGTGTCCGGGCAGAGCAATGGAGGTGGAGACGCTCCTTCAGGTATACTGGACCGAGGCCATTTAGGGCTTTAAAGGTCAGCACCAACACTTTGAATTGTGCTCGGAAATGTACTGGGAGCCAATGCAGGTCTTTCAAGACTGGTGTTATGTGGTCTCGGCGGCTGCTCCCAGTCACCAGTCTAGCTGCCGCATTCTGGATTAATTGTAGTTTCTGGGTCACCTTCCAAGGTAGCCCCACATAGAGTGCATTGCAGTAGTCCAAGGGAGAGATAACTAGAGCATGCACCACTCTGGCGAGACAGTCCGCGGGCAGGTAGGGTCTCAGCCTGCATACCAGATGGAGCTGATAAACAGCTGCCCTGGATACAGAATTAACCTGCGCCTCCATGGACAGCTGTGAGTCCAAAATGACACCCAGGCTCTGCACCTGGTCCTTCAGGGGCACAGTTATCCCAGTTAGATGGGTGGGGTATAAATATATTATTATTATTATTATTATTATTATTATTATTATTATTATTATCATCATCATCATCATCACCAAAAATATTCCCCATTGCACAGCCTTGTGCAAAATTCCTTTTGCACTTCACAGTGAACAGCTACACCACCAGAGCTGAGCCCTACCCCAGATGAAGGCCAGGGGAGAGAGGTAGCTCTGCGGCAGAGCATCTGCTTGGCATGCAGAAGGTCTCAGACTCGATAGCAAACGCCTCTTGTCTAAAACCCTGGAGATCTCAGGGCGGTTCACAGCAACAAAATGCAAGATAAAGGGCAACGGGGTCATGGAATCATGCAATCTGGCAAACGGTGTTTTTGGTAGAAATGGATGCAAAAATTAAAAGTAGCAAGAGGCCAAAAGAAACGCAACCACTTTTATGCAGTTTGGTGTGATTTTATTGATTATAAAGGTAAAAAGGTAAATGACCCCTGGAGGGTTAAGTCCAGTCAAAGGTGACTATGGGGTTGTGGCACTCATCTCGCTTTCAGGCCGAGGGAGCTGGCGTTTGTCCACAGATGGCTTTCCAGGTCATGTGGACAGCAGGATTAAACCGCTTCTGGCACAACGGAACACCGTGACAGAAACCAGAGCACACAGAAACGCCATTTACCTTCCCACCACAGCAGTGCCTATTTATCTACTTGTACTGGCGTGCTTTCGAACTGCTAGGTTGGCAGGAGCTGGGACAGAGCAACAGGAGCTCAACCCATCGCGGGGATTCAAACTGCCAACCTTCTGATCGGCAAGCCCAAGGGGCTGAGTGGTTTAGACCACAGCACCCCCATAGTCGCCTTTGACTGGACTTAAACATCCAGGGGTCCTTTATCTTTACTTTATTGATTATACAAATAATGTGGCACATGGTAGAACAGGACCTATAATTCATAGGACAGTTTGGCAGTTTGGCATGCATGAAGTTTAGGTTTTCATTTTTCATTTTCTTCCTTACTCCCTATAAATTAAAATTGTTATTGATACAAAAGACCTTTTACTAATGGTTAGCAATCTAAGCATACACCTTCTTATCATTTCATATCCCCAGTAGTTATTATATATAAACTTTAACACAACTTTGTTAATATATTCAGAAACACTTATCTGAGCATAAAGTGTTGTTTTATTTTAACTCTCATTTTGTGTAATTTTTGCATGCTGTATGTCTAAATGTCATGAATGAAAGTATGTTTAATAATAATAATAATAATAATAAGGGGGGGTGCAAGGCAAAAGCAGAGGTTAAACCCAGCTGGAGCAGAGGATGGGAAATATCTCTGTGCAAGTTCCCAAAGAGCTGCTGCCAACCAGAGCATGCAATACTTTGCTAGAGAGATGCTATAAAGGCAGCATCTTGTGTTTAAAGGGGAAAGGGTGGTGGGCAGGGAACATGCTGTGCCCCATCATGGCCAGCAGGTGGCAACAGGGTTCTGGGATGGATCCTGCACTCTCCTTTCCAGTTGCATGCACGACACCAGCTTCTTACATAAGTGTAATGCCCGTCTTCCCACCCACTCGCCATCACTTTTTCACAAGTCGGATCAGTTACATTATGTAACAGATAAATTCAAGTGTTTCAAGTTGCAGATAGCACCGCGGGGGGAGGAGGATAAATGAATTAAGGGGCCGGGGGGGGGACAGGGAAAGGGCTTGCCGGGTACCTTGCCTCTGAGGTTGCCAACTTCCCCCCCTGACAGGGCTCCTGCACTTTTAACAGCTGCCCTACTATGTGGAGCAGCTGCTCTTAAGCAGCACTGGAGCCCTTCTGGGAAGAAAAAGTTGGCAACCCTGCTCAAGCCTTCAGCCTCCAACTTTCCTTCCTTCCTTCCTTCCTTCCTTCCTTCCTTCCTTCCTTCCTTCCTTCCTTGCTCGTTTAGTTTGCCCTGGGCTCTTTTGCAGAGAGAAGCTCTTTGCTCCTATCTTGCGCTCAGGACAGATGAAGAGGCTGGGCAATCCAGTCTTGGCATCCAATAAACTGTGGGGCACGTTCCAAAGAACAGGAAGAGCAAACTGTCTTTCGTGGACTGTGGGTGTCTGACAGGGCCAGCGCAAGCGTTGGGCAGAGGGAGGCGACTGCCTCAGGCAGCCGAGCATCTTTGGAGGGCAGAAGCAGCCGTGCCAGCGGCACAGAACAGACAGCGCTGTTGCTTATTTTAGTAATTGCACATTGACAGCTTCAGGTGCGTCCCATCTGATCTTGTCCAGGCGAGGAATCCAAAAGAGCTGGATCCCCATGCAAGCTTCATGGCCAAGGTAGGATTTGAACCCTGGCCTCCCAGGTCCCCATCCAACACTCTTAACGGTTAGAGTCTAACCACTACACCACACTGCCTCTATAATCTCCGCTGAGCTTTCCTCCTCCCCAGATGGAAGCATCTTTCCTCATTCCGTTGCTTGGCTTCGCAGTCATGAGTTGGCAGCCCTTGTGCCATCTCTCGACGAAAGCCTGGCTGAGTGCTCAAACGCAGCTTGCCTTCGTGTCGCTCCTCTGCCAGCTCCCAGCAGAACAGCGGAAGAAAGTAACCTGCAGCACATCGACGCCCTTATTATATAATGGCTTTGAATTTCAACCAAGAACCAACCAAGCCACCGTTGGAGTCTTGCCATTCGCAAGCAGATCAGCTGGGTTTTAAAAGAGTGTTAACAAGACTGATGGGAGGCCGGCCTGTTGGTGCCTGCTAGTGGTTGCGTTTGAAAATAGAACCTCCATTTCCAGAAGCAGTGTACCTCGTGGGGACCAGATGCTGGGGAGCCAAACAACAAGAGGTCGAGAAACACTCATATTTCTTTCTCAATAAGATCTGTATTGTTTTAACTTCAAGATGATGATGATGATGATCATTAATACTCCATCCATCTGGCTGTGTTTCCACTCTGAGCGACTCCCAACAGAATATTGAAAACACCATAAAACATCAAACATTAAAAACTTCCCTAAACAGGGCTGCCTTCAATTATTATTATTATTATTATTATTATTATTATTATTATTAATAATACCCCATCCATCTGGCTGGGTTTCCCCAGCCTCTCTGGGCGGCTTCCAACAAAATATTAAAATACAATAGTCCTTCAAATATTAAAAGCTTCCCGAAACACATGTCTTCTAAGTCAGATAGTTGTTTATTTCCTTGACATCTGGTGGGAGGGCGTTCCACAGGGCGGACGCCACTACTGAGAAGGTCCTCTGCCTGGTTCCCTGCAACCTCACTTCTCACAAGGAGGGAACTGCCAGAAGGCCCTCAGAGCTGGACCTCAGTTTCCTGGCTGAACGATGGGGGTGGAGACGCTCCTTCAGGTATACTGGACCGAGGCTGTTTAGGGCTTTAAAGGTCAGCACCAACACTTTGAATTGTGCTCGGAAACGGACTGGGAGCCAATGTAGGTCTTTCAGGACTGGTGTTATATGGTCCCGGCGGCTGCTCCCAGTCACCAGTCTAGCTGCCGCATTCTGGATTAGTTGTAGTTTCTGGGTTACTTTCCAAGGTAGCCCCATGTAGAGTGCATTGCAGTAGTCCAAGTGGGAGATAACTAGAGCATGCACCACTCTGGAGAGACAGTCTGCAGAACATGTACAAACAGTGGTACATACAGTAGCCAACCCAGTTACAGAATTCCTGCATAAATCATGATGCTATAAAAATAGGTGCATTGCTTTGTTTTGAGTGCCCTTGCAGTACTTGACCTTTCCATGTCCCATCATAAAAAGAAGGGAGGCTGAGAGAGTGATCCCCTTTATTTACATGATCCACACATAAACAACAATTCAATACCGTATTTTTCGCTCCATAGGACGCATCTGACCATAGGACGCACCTAATTTTTAGAGTAGGAAAACAAGAAGATTTTTTTTTGCTTTCTTGAATTGTCCTAGGCATAGCAGCCAACTCCTAGAGGCCTAGGTGCCTTTGCGCCCCCCCCCCTTAAATATTTGAGGAAGCTTCTTTTGCAAAGGGGGAAAACTCCATTTTTTTTAGGATCAGCTCAAAGTTGTGCAGCTTTTTTTTGCAAATAGGAAAAGCCCCGTGGGGGGGGGGGTTAGCTCACAGTTGTGCATCTTTTTTGCAAAGGGGGAAAGCTCCATATTTGAGGATCAGCTCAAAGTTGTTGAGCTTACCTTGCAAAGGAAAAAAAAATCCTGTTCTTATGGGGTTCAACTCACAGTTCTGCAACTTCTCTAGGAAAGGAAAAAGACCCATTTCTACAGTTTCCAGACAGATAATCTAATCAGCCAGTCACACGTCGCTGGGGAAACAAGCAGCGTCTCTCTGCAGACAACAATTGAGGCCTGGGCAAGGGGCCTGGGTGGGCCGGGAAGGGAGCTAGCTCCTTTATCCCCCTCCCCGATCTCTTGCAATCAGCTGCTGAGCGGGTCCTTTCAACACTCTTCCCCTCTTGTTAGCCTTTAGCTTATATATATATATATATATATATATATATATATATATATATATAAGCACAATCTGCCTTTCACCCCTGGGCAATTCGGCTCCAGGGACCACGCATTCACTCCATAAGACGCACAGACATTCCCTCTTACTTTTTAGGAGGAAAAAAGTGCATCTTATGGAGCGAAAAATACGGTATTTTCCTAGTCCTTAATGACCTTGTCTCCCACACAGCTCTTTAACCAACCAACCTGGAAATGGGAGCGGTTATTTCTCCCAGCTATGGGGTGAACCCGCCTGATGCTATCAAGCCTTTGTTACTTCACTTTGCTTCCCCGCAACGTGACACCGGATCCACGTGGATTATGTAATGCATCCGTCGTCTCGAAAGGGAATTGGGAAATGTTGGAGGTGATTCCGCAAGGAGATATGGAGCTCTTTGGTGGTGGAAATGCTTCTCTGCAGAGCTGGAAAAAACGCCACGCCTCTTGCGAGGCAGAGCAATTTGGGCCCAGGATGGAATGTGCTGATGGATGGGATGTCTGAACTTGTGCTGAGTCAGACAAAGAGGCTCGCACACGCATTCGGCTTTGGTTTCTGCCATTGCATAAAACTGACACTTGTTTTCCGGGTTTATTTGCAACCAGCTATGGAAAGGTCCCCTCAGTGAAGAAACGCATGTTGGACACTTTCCTCCTTGGATGGGGAAATTGTGGGCAGCGGAGGTCCATTGAAAAATTGGTGCACCAATCCACTCACAAGCCATAGAATCATAAAATCATAGCTTTCTCCTGATTGAAGTGCAGAAAGTTTGAGGACCGGGACATTCGCAGGGAAACAAAAATGCTTGTTTACAAAGCTATTGTACTACCAACCTTACTGTATGCTTGTGAAACATGGACCACTTACAAACGCCATCTCCAACTCCTCGAAAGTTTCCATCAACGGTGTCTCTGAAAATTTGTACACATCACTTGGGACGATAGGCAAACTAATGCCAGTGTACTGGAAGAAGCAAAGATCACCAGTGTTGAAGCAATGATTCTTCAATATCAACTTCATTGGACTGGTCATGTTGTGCGGATGCCTGATGATTGTCTTCCAAAGCACCTACTCTATTCTGAACTTAAGAATGGAAAGCGTAATGCTGGTGGTCAACAAAAAAGGTTTGAAGACTGTCTCAAGGCAAATCTAATAACTGGGAATTCCCGACAACTGGGAAACACTGGCCTGCGAGTGCGCCAATTGGAGAACAGCCTTTACCAAAGGTGTCATGAACTTTGAAGATGCACGAACTCAGGACACAAGGGAGAAACGTGCTAAGAAGAAGGCATATTTGGCAAATCCATACCGTTATCAACTCCCACCTGGGAACCAATGTCCCCACTGTGGAAGGATGTGTGGATCCAGAATTGGCCTCTACAGTCACTTACTGACTCATTGTTAAAACTGTGTTTATGGAAGACAATCTTACTCGGCTACGAGTGATAGAAGAAGAAGAAGAAGAAGAAGAAGAAGAAGAAGAAGAAGAAGAAGAGAATCATAGAGTTGGAAAGTGTCCTTAAGGTCATCTAATCCAACCCCCTGCAATGCCGGAATCTCAGCTAAAACATCCAGGACAGGTGGCCATCCAATCTCTGCTTTGCCATCCCAGCTATGTTCCTGCCCCTTCAAAGTTCTGTCCTTCCTGTTCATTTTTCCTGGCTTTTTAAAAGTACGTTCTCCCATCTTTGTGTGTAGTTTCAGAACTAATCCAGGGACGGCATTGTATTGAATAAAAAGTTTCTATTCCCATCAGCAGGATTTTAATCTCACTTGTAATGTAACAAACGCTATGGACCATATGGACAGATAACAAAATACAGACTATGAAATAATACCGGTATGCCGTTGAAAATGTTGACTATAGGACACATGGAGGGGGGGTAGTCTCGAGATTCAGAGAAATCTCTGTATTTGGTATTGTTATAAATTTGTATTTATAATTTGTATTCAAATAAAAATTATTTTTAATATAAAAAATGATATCCCTACCAATAAAAGTTTCTATTTAAACATCAAGCAATAAATGTTTATGATTGATTGATGTTTAAATAAAAACTTTTTTTCCTGGTTGGGTGGGTTTGGGGGAATTAGGCTACCGCTGCTTACACACCTTCCTGTTAATCTTTCATTCAGGACTTTTCGATGCACTCCCTCGTCACTTTACTTGGGAATACAGTAGTCTGTTTCTTGGAAAGTGGGTTGGTTGTGCCAGGGTGACAGAGCGCTGCAATTCAACTTAATTGTGCAAACCTAAATTTCCTGGTATGCTCTTGCTTCTCCCTCCCACAAAATACTGACACTCTGCATGGGTGCCACAAATGTCTTTGGTTTTGCCTCGGTGGATGCTAAGCACTAATCGGTTCTGTGTGCATGCTTTGGATTTTTATTTTTATTTTTGTGACAGTTCACAACACTGCTGTAATTTTGAAATATAGAAGAATGACTGTAATGAAAGCTCTTAAAATACACTGGTGTGGGGTTGGTTTTGGGGGCAATTTACTAGTGAATATAAGGGACGCGGGTGGCGCTGTGGGTTAAACCACTGAGCCTGGGCTTGCCGATCAGAAGGTCGGCGGTTCGAATCCCCACGGCGGGGTGAGCTCCCGTTGCTTGGTCCCAGCTCCTGCCAACCTAGCAGTTCAAAAGCACATCAAAGTGCAAGCAGATAAATAGGTACCGCTCCAAGCGGGAAGGTAAACGGCGTTTCCGTGCGCTGCTCTGGTTCGCCAGAAGCGGCTTTGTCATGCTGGCCACATGACCTGGAAGCTGTACGCTGCCTCCCTCGGCCAATAACGTGAGATGAGCGCCACAACCCCAGAGTCGGTCACGACTGGACCTAATGGTCAGGGGTCCCTTTACCTTTACATTTACTAGTGAATATATCTAACGGAGGGCTGTAAAGCTTGCTGGGAATCCAAAACAAATGCAGATCAATGAACAGGCTCTCCAGCAGGGTTTACAGGGTCCAAGTCAGAAGTAAAACCCTACACAAATGCACCATTATCCTTATGAAAATCACACACACACTCTCACTCCCAATGCACTTATGTCCCTGCGGTGGTTCTCATCCTCTGTTTGCTTATGCAGAGAATTCTTATTTAAATGACTTGCCCAAAGTTATTCCAGTTGAGCCTCCAGGGCATTTTCCCAAGGCAGCACCGGCAACCAAATCAGAAGCCGTCCAGCCTGCAACCGAGAAACAGGCATGAGTTGAGCCAAAAGGAATTCCACAGTGAGACAAAGACCATATGTCCCTGGAAAGTAGGGGGGGAGGTGCATTATATTGTCTGCAATGGCTCCCAGCTTAAAGCATTCTGTCCTCCTTAGGAGCAATCATCTCCAGATGTTACTCCTTCTGATCGCTGCTCTTACATTCCGCCACACTTGCCTTCCTCTCCTGGCACACCACAAACTTTGAGAACCACTGGGTTGGATTGTTGAATATTAGGACCTGGGTTCAAATACTCACTCAGCCAGGAAGCTTGCTGAATGGCCTTGGGCCCCCTCACTCACTCTCAGCCTAACCTACCTCACAGGGTTGCTGTGTGGATTAAATGAGGAAAGGGAGGACCAGGCATGCCACCCTGAGCTAGATAGGTGTGCTACAAATGCAATCAGTGAAATGAAATAAACATTTCAGCCTTGATTGTTACATAGCTGCCAAGTTATCCCTTTTTTACAGGGATTTTCCCTTATGCTGAATAGGCTTCCTCGCAAGAAAAGGGAAAACTTGGCAGCTATGTTGTTATCATTTCTTATTCATATTGGCCAAACCTCTCTCCACATGCATTGAATGAATGAATGAATGAATGAATGAGAGATGCCTCTTTGGCCTTTTGATGAATGGCAGGGATACAGCCAGCCTGTCTTGGGGGAAAGGGAGACATCACGGAGGAAGGTCAAATGCACCTGAATCACCACTAGCACAGCACAACCACGTCATTGCATTTTGACTGCAGTCACCGAGAAAATCCATGTGTCACCCTTTGCGCCAATTAGTCACCGAGATCTGGAGTCCATTCCCAGGATATCAAATACGACAATTAGCCTCCAGTTCAGGAATCTTGCAACATTCTTCTGTTGTTGTTTTTTTTTAAAAAAAAAAACTTTGGCTAGGAGGGGAAAGGAAATCTTTTTAAAGGACACGATGTTCTGAGTCGGACAGAGGGTTGTTGTGTTTCGTTTCTGCTTCATTTGCCGGGCCTTGGGTTTCCTGGAGGCACCCATCTACCAGCCCTTTGTTTATCAGCATGCCCTAGTAGGGAAAGTCTTGCTCTTGACTGGGACTCTCCTTTTAAAAAAATAATAATGACAACTTGGAGGGGGGGAAGAGAACAAAAGGAGATAATTCAAATACATAATCGAAAGCACATTCCTAACCACATCGATGCAGAAGCAATTCCTAATGAGGGGGTTAGGCTTGCGGCTTAACTTACGGAACTCCCTGCTACAAGATGTGGCAGGTACTGCCAGGTTAGAGCAGGACTAGATGATCCAATCATGCATTTCACATAAAGACAGTGCAGTGCGATGGTTAGCATGTTGGACTAGGACCATAGCTAACAAGTTTTCCCTTTTCTCACGAGGAAGCCTATTCAGCATAAGGGAATTTCCCTTTTTTTAAAAAAGTGAGAACTTGACAGCTATGACTAGGACCTGGGGATGCTGGGTTCAAACCCCCACTCAGAAACAAAGTTCCCTGGGACTGTCACTGTCTCTTGGCCTAACCTACCTCGCAGGGTTGTTGTTGACTGAAATCTGAGAGGGAAGGGTAGACAATGGGTGACATTGACTGTTGGGATGCTTGCAGCTCACCCCAGAATCTCCAGTTAAGGGTTCAAGCAGCACTTGATGAGTGAGACCTCCACTGGAGACCCGGAAAAGCCACTACCAAACTGAGCTACATGGAGCAATGGCCTGATCTGTTATCCAGCAGTTTCATGTGTTCCCCTTTCACCCTAGGGACTGCAGAGGAGAAAAGTAGTGGCATTTGGGTCACTGTGATACATCCAATCCCTAGCCATAGCAGCCATACATCCAATCCCTAGCCTCTTCTCAGACCTATTTGCATGCCGAACAACCGACACACTTCATTCCAAGGAACAGCGAACAAAACGAATGTGCCGATGATGAAGAAGAATGAATGTAAAAATACCACCATGAGAAAGAATGCAGCGTAGCCAGAGTCTAGCCGAAACCCTGCCGATCAGGCAGTTTGGCAACCCTGGGTTGCGGTTTGCATGCCTAAATTTCCTCAGAGACATTGCACCAACGGAATCTGTGAAGGAAGGGAGTCTAGTTAACTCTAGAAAATCTTGCAGGGAGCAGATGATTTATCGGCGTGAATGGTGTTCCCTGTATGAGTCATGGGGAGGAGAGAGGAATAATGAGGAAGCCAGCTGATGAGGCATGTTGCTGATAAGCTAGGCTCACCTTGAGATCCGGAATCATGCATAAAAAAAGCAAAAACACAGAGGTGGAGCGTTGCTTGCCCCAGTGCCAACATATTCCCTTGAAACAAAGCATGAAGGATGCACTGACCATAGTCCAAGGCTCATTTCCTCGTCACTTGACAACCATTCTCTCAGTCTCATTCATGAAGTCAGGAAAGGGTAAACATTTGTGCCTCCCTCAGATGAGCCAATGTTGGGCCAGGTCAACCCAGGGCATCACCTTTGTGAAAACTTCATAAGCATCCTCGGGTGGGTCCTGTCTCTGTTCAATTGCCTGGATTAATGCCAAATGGTGCATGCAAATATAATTAATTGCCAAAAGTTTAAGCATGCTTGGTTTGCTCTTTTGGGGTGGAAGGGGGATTATGGTCCAGGCCTCCTGAGAAGCACACTAGGGCAAAGATGAAGAACTGCTGTGCAGTAGTGTAGCCAGGCCCAAACAGAGGGTGGGCCATATGGGCCATTTGGCCCGGGCCTCCGATTCCAAAGGGGGCCTCGGTCAGGCTCACTTGTCTTATTCCAGCCTACTGTACCGCAGCTTAGCTTCCTTTCTTGATTAGCTCCTGAACCCCAGAGACAAAGGCACAGGGCAGACTCATGTAAACAAATCCCAAAATCCCTTGCAGAATCCCAAAAATTTCCACTCCCCCACCACCCCAGGGTAGGTGGGCTTACCTGGCTGGTTGCCACCCATCTTTCTATAGCTGGGGGTGGGGCAAAGGTTCGTGAAGGGCTTCATCTTTGTTTTCTTAGCAGCTATACTGCTCTTGGTCTTCGTTAGGTAAGTGCTTCTTACCTAATTCTGGGGCTGGGATACGACCTGTTGGGCATCCTGAGGATGCCGGGGGTTGGCTCCGGATAGTTGTGAAGGCCTTGGAGGCCTCCCACGGCCTGTAGGCCGATCGCAGAGCTTCCGCAGGCCCGGGGGAGGTTGGGGCTTGCCTCTGGGAGGCTGCAAGGCTTCGGAGGCCTCCCACAGCCTACAGGCCCATCGCTGAGCCTCCGCAGGTCTGGGGGAATTTGGGGCTTGTCTCTGGGAGGCTACAAGGCTTCAGAGGCCGATTGCAGCCTACAGGCCCATCGTGGAGCCTCCACAGGTCTGGGGGAGGTCGGGGCTGGCCTCTGGGAGGCTGCAATGTTTCGGAGGTCCATCGTGGAGCCTCCACAGGTCTGGGGGAAGTCAGAGCTTACCTCTAGGAGGCTGCAAGGCTTCGGAGGCCGATCGCAGCCTACAGGCCCATCGTGGAGCCTCCACAGGTCAGGCGGAAGTCGGGTCTTGCCTCTGGGAGGCTGCAAGGCTTCAGATGCCAATTGCGGCCTACAGGCCCATCGCAGAGCCTCCGCAGGTCCGGGGGAGATCAGGGCTTGGCTTCGGAAGGCAGCAAGGCCTTCGGAAAGCTGAGGAAACTCACTTCCAGGTTGAAATCTCAAAGAGCAAGCTGCTAGGATCTGGCAATGCAAATGGTATCACAAGCCAGGGCTTAAATGACTCTAGATCAGGCATCCCCAAACTGCAGCCCTCCAGATGTTTTGGCCTACAACTCCCATGATCCCTAGCTAACAGGACCAGTGGTCAGGGATGTTGGGGATTGTAGTCCAAAACATCTGGAGGGCCGAAGTTTGGGGATGCCTGCTCTAGTTCATGGGTAAGCAAACTAAGGCCCGGGGGCCGGATCCGGCCGGATTGCTTTCCTAAATCCGGCCTGCGGACGGTCCGGGAATCAGCGTGTTTTTACATGAGTAGAATGTATCCTTTTATTTAAAATGCATCTCTGCGTTATTTGTGGGGCCTGCCTGGTATATATATATATATATATATATATATATATATATATATGAGCACATGTGTGGTTTTATTTAAAATGCATCTCTGCGTTATTTGTGGGGCCTGCCTGGTTGTTGTTTTTTAATACAGTGGTACCTCGACTTACGAAGGCGATCCATTCCATGGCTCTTTTCGTAAGTCAAAACCTTTGGATGTTGAAGCGTTCATTTTGCGCATGCGCAGACCGTGCACGCCGCTTCTGCACAGGCGCAGAACGTGTGCGCCGTGTGCGTGCGGCGAAAATACTTCTGGGTTTGCCAACTTCGTAAGTCGGAACCTTCGGAAGTTGAGGCATTCGGAAGTCGAAGTACCACTGTATATGAGTACATGTGTGGTTTTATTTAAAATGCATCTCTGGGTTATTTGTGCCGCATAGGAATCCATTCATTTCCCCCCCAAAAAAATATAGTCAGCATAACTTATTTGTCAGCATTACTTTTGTAAAAAAATTTATATACTTACTTATTTATAAGACTTCAGTGATCCCCAGGGGAAAAAGGGGGGGGGCACATTATCAACTTGGCCCGGGCCTCTGCCTGGCTCTGCAAGGGCCTGAGTGTAG
The DNA here is from genome assembly GCF_963506605.1 of Zootoca vivipara. NCBI lineage: Eukaryota > Metazoa > Chordata > Lepidosauria > Squamata > Lacertidae > Zootoca > Zootoca vivipara. Next base: position 6,469,108 of record NC_083284.1, on the reverse strand, counting down.
CATGGGTTACCTGTGTCCGGGGCATTCATGTCACCCAGGAGATTACAGCCGCAGAGATAAGAAAAGGAGAGTCGTTCCGTTTTCTGGAGAGGTTACCTCCTGGTTCGCATGGAGTAGTCATTTTCAATGGAGCCCAGCTACGGAAACACTGGGTGTTGAAATTTTGTACCCCTAACAATTTTGCTCCTGGGGCAACTGCCCCATGTTGAATCAGCCAGGGGCAAGAACGATCCCCAGGCATAATGCAGGAACAAATCCAGCCCATCTCTCCCATCAGCGTGCAGCATGCAGCTCTAGAGAGTTTCGACAACCCTTTCCCAACGATTTATTACAACTCATGTCTTGGATACACTGAGAACATATTCAGAGTCCAGCAGAGATAAAACGCAGATGGAGCCAGGCTGAGGTTGTGTAATGAAAGCTACTTTATTAAGTGTAAGGCAGAACAAAAGGAAAACAAGTCCGAAGAAGAAGAAACAAACGGAAGCAGAATACAGCAAACATCCGCTCCCGGGATTCCAACAATCTTTACTGGAATGCATAAACACAGGCATGTGACCTGCACAGTGAGAGGAATAGAAACCTAACACCCCAACGCTACGTCACTGTGGAAGCGGCTTACCTGACACTTTGAGCAACTATGCCACAGACACAATAGGCAAAGTCTCTCCCCAAAATACTCCAAAGCAGGTATGTTCGATGTTTTTAAAATGTCACCCTGCTAATTGTTGGGAGTCTTGGAAGGCCATTAAAAACCTGTAGTGGGTGGATCTGGCCCATGGGTCTAGGTCAGGGGTCCCCAAACTAACGCCCGGGGGCCGGATGCGGCCCAATCACCTTCTAAATCTGGCCCACGGACAGTCTGGGAATCAGCATGTTTTTACATGAGTAGAATGTGTCCTTTTATTTAAAATGCATCTCTGAGTTATTTGTGGGGCCTGCCTGGTGTTTTTACATGAGTAGAATGTGTGCTTTTATTTAAAATGCATCTCTGGGTTATTTGTGGGGCATAGGAATTCGTTCATTTTTTTTTTTCAAAATATAGTCTGCCCCCCCCCAGGTGTGAGGGACAGTGGACCTGAGGGACAGTGGACCCCTGCTGAAAAAGTTTGCTGACCCCTGATCTAGGTCCTAGAGCAGGAGGAAGGAGCATCCAGACCGCAGGCCAATCTTTTCCCACTAGGCTATTTCCCCCAAACTGCACCCGCCCACCCATCTGCTGACATCACTGGAGCTACTTCTAGTGGGTTGTTGCAAAGGGTTTAAGAGTGTGGGGGCTGTTTTAAAGTATTTTGCTAGCTTTCCCCCCCTCCCCCTTTAAGTCCCTGATTTTGGAGGCTTAATGGGGAAATACAGGGAGACTTGGGGGTGATGGTGTCTGAAATCCTCTAAAGGATTCAACTTAAAATTTACCTTTCCAGTAATTATTATTATTATTATTATTATTATTATTATTATTATTATTATTATTTGTTATTTGTTATTTATTCAATTTATATACCACCCTTTATCGAAGGATCCCAGGGCAATGTACAACATTAAAAACACATTACAGAACAACAATGGTAAAAACATAATAAAAAGCAGAGTGACAGGCAGCCTAATAATAAAATAATCAGCATAATAGCAAATATCATTCAAATATCATTCCAAAAACAGCTGGCTGGCCAACCCCAATCCAAAGTGGTTTGTGGTTTTTAATAGAATCTGCTATACATATATATTTGTTCATTCTTCCAAGATGTGCTCGAGGCTTTTCCACCTCATGGTATTCTAATGCCTCCTTAGAAAATCTAATTATTTGTGCAAGGCAATGACTACAAAATACATGATGCAGTGAGTGAACAGCAGGGGAGCAAAGGAGCTACGTATTCGCAAACAACTCATTAAAGCAAACTGATTAATGGCAACTGAACCAGATTGGGTTCCAAAGTCCTAACAGAGAAATCTTCCCCAGAGAAGATTTTCTATTTCAAAAAAGTAGGATTTCTCTTGTGGTTTCAGCCCAACCACCAGAATTGTCATTTCAAGTCGATCTTCTTATTTTCTTAATCGTCCTTGCTAGGTTAACATGTTTGCACACTTGTAACATTTGGGTTAAGGATGGATTATGTGAGGTCTTTGAGTTCCTTTTAAAAAAAAGAAGAATCTCGACCTACAGGATATGTTTACACAAGCTGGGATGGCTTATTTGTTTTGCCTGATTGATGTGCTTTAGGGAATCCGGGCCTATTAGCCAAATACATGAGAAGCTTTGTTAATACTCCAGTGCTTATTACATCACTCACGGTCACCTCTTTCAAAAGTACCCATTCATCCAGCGCAAAGGACTTCCCCTTCGAACAAAAACAAACTGCGGACACGACCCAGAGGCTCACTCTTTAGGTTAGAGTGGAAGGAAGTCATCACACATCCTTCTTCTTTTCTCTCGGCCATTGAGATATTAATAGCCTTCCACGGTTTTTCAATGTTGCCACAAAGGGAGCATTGAGTATAGAGCGCAGGTCTCTCTCAAGAAGCATGAGCCCTGGCCGACAGCTTGGGAATTAGCGAAAGATGCTGATTCAGTCTCGAAATTTGGGGAAGCAGAGATTATTGTCATCGGCTGTAAATTCCGCCGATAGAATTACAGAACCATCCAACTCACACATATTTTTGGACAGGTTGTGCAATTTGCACGCTTTGTTCTGATGAGTGTGGAGAACAGAATGACCACGCAGATATTTACAGGCCTGCCCACCAGATACATCAAATCTGTAGAAGCATTTAGCATTAGCACATTCTTGTTTTAAGTAACATATTTAGGGAAAGGCGACACAGCGTCAAGGATACATGGAGTGGGGAGACAACTTTTCTCCTTGTGCTGCAGTGCTCCATGTGCCTTAGTGGATAAATGGATAAAAAAGTAGGTTTTCGGTTTTTTAAAAAATCCACACTGGAGACGGAATTGTTAGAGAACAAAACAAAAAATATTTCCAGAATGTATAATTTATTGTTGGAGTGGCATACGAAGGATGAACAAGTGTAATCTGTAATGATTCATTGGGCAGAAGATGTGCGGCATAACATTATGATGGAGAATTGGGAGAGGTTGTGGAAGAAGAATATTAAGTTTACAGCGTGTAATATCTTGAGAGAAAATATGATGAAAATTATGTATAGATGGTATTTAACGCCGGTTAAATTAGCTAAGATTTATCATACACATGATAATAAATGCTGGAAATGTAAGAATGTGGAATGAACCTTTTACCATATGTGGTGGACTTGCCCCAAAGTAAAAGACTTCTGGGAGAAGATTGATAATCAAATGAAAAAAGTGTTGAAAAACACATTTATTAAAAAAAACCAGAAGCCTTTTTACTTGGAAGAAATTCCCAGAAAGGATGTTACTTTCTATTTGTATGCCATGACAGCATCAAGAATACTGATAGCCAAGAATTGGAAGACACAGGAATTACCAACAGTGGATGATTGGCAAATGAAGATGGTGGACTTTATGGAACTAGCTGAGCTGACTGGGAGACTGCTTGACCAGGGAGAAGAGTCAGTGGAAGAAGATTGGGAGAAATTTAAAGTATATTTTAAAAAGAACTGTAATATTTGAAAGGTTTGAAATAGATTTAGAAGTGGCTATAGGCTGTAGGGAAAAACATGTTTAGTATTCTAGGATTTATAGGTATAAGTGTTAAGTAAGAATAGTTGAGATTTTACTCAATGAGAGATTTTACTTTCTTGGGTTCCATGATCACTGCAGATGGTGACAGCAGTCACGAAATTAAAAGACGCCTGCTTCTTGGGAGAAAAGCAATGACAAACCTAGAGAGCATCTTAAAAAGCAGAGACATCACCTTGCTGACAAAAGTCCGTATAGTTAAAGCTATGGTTTTCCCAGTAGTGATGTATGGAAGTGAGAGCTGGACCATAAAGAAGGCTGATCGCCGAATAATTGATGCTTTTGAATTATGGTGCTGGAGGAGACTCTTGAGAGTCCCATGGACTGCAAGAAGATCAAACCTATCCATTCTGAAGGAAATCAGCCCTGAGTGCTCACAGGAAGGACAGATCCTGAAGCTGAGGCTCCAATACTTTGGCCACCTCATGAGAAGAGAAGACTCCCTGAAAAGACCCTGATGTTGGGAAAGGTTGAGGGCACTAGGAGAAGGGGACGACAGAGGACAAGATGGTTGGACAGTGTTCTTGAAGCTACCAACATGGGTCTGACCAAACTGCGGGAGGCAGTGGAAGACAGGAGTGCCTGGCGTGCTCTGGTCCATGAGGTCATGAAGACACGACTAAACAACAACAAAATAATAGTTGAAAAGAATGATAAAAAATTAGATAAGTTGATTGAAAGTATGATATGGAAATTGCTAAGGATGATTTACAGTGAAGCACAGTAAGGGGGGACTTGAGGAAGTCATAATAATGTTAAGAAATAAGAATTATAAGTATGAAATTTTTCTTTTTGCTTTGTTTTCTTTTTTATTATTGTCATATTTTTGGTATTTTGTTGTTTATTGTTGTATATTGTTTTTATGTTTGTATGCGTTTGTGTTTTAGGTGTATGCTGTATGTTTACACTCAAAAGGAATAAAAAAAATTGGGGGGGGGGAACAGAGCTGGGAGACCAGGGTTCAAATCCCCACTAAGCCATGAAGCTCACTGGGTGACCTTGGGCCACTCACTTGCTCTCAGCCTAACCTACCTCACAGGGTTGTTGTGTGGATTAAATGAGGAGTAAGGGAGAGTCATGCATGCCACCTTGAGCTCTTTTTCTTTGGAGAAAAAGGTGGGGTGTAAATTCCATAAATAAATAAGTAATAAATAAACACTTTCCAAGCCACTGCCAAAATTGCAATTTGCTGGAGTGGGGAAAGTAACATCTTTCTCCTCACAGTAGACAGCTGCTTCTAGGAGTGGGGGGGGGATGTCAACAGGACCGTGGCATGGACAGAAAGGGTTAAATAACCCTCCCTATGTGCCACAGTCCAAATCAGTCCCCCTCCTATTGCTGTTTTTTTAAAAAAACAATCAATTGTGTAACCACAAATGTGATGTATAGTTTTGCCATAGTTTCCTGTTCTGGTCCTAATTAGAAGCCTATTAGGGACGCAGGTGGCACTGTGGGTTAAACCACTGAGCATAGGGCTTGCCAATCAGAAGGTCGGCGCTTCAAATCCCCGTGACGGGGTGAGCTTCCGTTGCTTGGTCCCAGCTCCTGCCAACCTAGCAGTTCGAAAGCACATCAAAGTGCAAGTAGATAAATAGGTACTACTCCAGCGGGAAGGTAAACGGCATTTCCGTGCGCTGCTCTGGTTCGCCAGAAGAGGCTTTGTCATGCTGGCCACATGACCTGGAAGCTGTATGCTGGCTCCCTCAGCCAATAATGCGAGATGAGCGCCGCAACCCCAGAATCAGTCATGACTGGACCTAATGGTCAGGGGTCCTTTTACCTTTAGGGTGCAATAAGGTTGGTTATTGCAGCACCACGGAGAGATCCAAGTTAGCATCTTTCAGTACCACGGACAGCTCCAGGTTGAGCCCACCTCCCCTGTACTCCTTTGCTAGAGAGCTGCAGACCCTTATGAGGGCCAACATTTTGCCTTGAAGAAAGCTCCTCCTCCTTTGCTCCCTGACCTCCCTGCATTGTTGAACTGCTGAGGTAGTGTCGGAGGCTCCTGATTTCTCAGGTTTAGGGTCCTGGACTCTGGTACTACAAGCTGAGCCCTGAGAGATGGGAGTTCTGGTCCCCAACCAGTCCTGAAGCTCCCCAGGTGAACTTGAGCCAGTCACTGTCTCTCAGCATAACCTACCTCACAGTGTTGTTGTGAGAATAAAATGGGCAGAGAGAGAACTGTGTATGCCACCATGAAGGAAAGTGGGATATGCATGGAATAAATGAAGGAATAAATAAAATACTATAGTCTCAGGGGTAGCCAACTCCCAAGAGACTGCGATCTACTCACAGAGTTAAAAACTGGCAGTGATCTACCCCCTTTTTTGGACTTCAGGTCAAAGCGTTTTTTAGGAAGGAGGAAGGCCCATTTTTAGGGGGTTCAGGTCAAGGTTGTTGAGTTTTTTCAGGGAGCCACAGTTGTTCAGCTTCTTTAGCGGGGGCCAATGATCTACCAGTGATCACAATCTACCTGTTAAACATGCCTGCTATAGTGCATGGCAATTCTCCTGTTGTATTGCTATGTATACAAGCACATTCTCTTTTTGAAGGACTGTCCGGTACAAGACAGCTTTGAAGATAAAATAACCCCAAGAAGAGATATCAGTCATCAGCTGAATAGATACTCCCTGGTCAGAGGCAGTCTACCTCTGAATACCAGGTGCTGGTAATAGAAAACAGGGGAGGCTGTAGTTTTCACACCCTGCTCATGGGCACCTGGCTGATTGCCCTTGGAAATTTTGGGTTAGATCCCAACTTAGTCATGCTTAAAGTAAACGTATTGAAATCCCAGTGCGTCCACATTTACTTTGGCACACTCCCACTAAATTCAATGGGACTTGCTTCCATGTAACAATGCACAGGATCACTGTTGAATTTATCTTCACGCTGCCAGAGTTTTCAGCTGTACACAATTATTTCCCATATATTTCATAAACGTTTCCCAATATTCTTTAAACGTATGTTCTTCTTGTTCTCTTATTCTATATGTTAAGTCTGCAAGTTAAGTCTGCATATTCTATCAACTTAAGTTGCCATTCTTCTTTGGTTGGGACCTCCATTCAACATTTTAAATAAGTTTTGATGGATGCAATAATGGAAAAACTGATTGGTATAGTTTTTGTAAAATATGCAGGGACAGTGCTTTTTCTCTGGGGGTATGCAGGGGTACGCATATGCCTAAACGTTTTGTGAATCTAAGTTTAGCCTAATTGAGGGGCTGTATTTCAATATGAGTAGGAAAATGAGAGTATCCCTAAACATTTTTTTTCCAGAAAAAACCACACTGTGCAGGGATATAAGATGTGTAAAATGAACCATGGAAAGAGAAGAAGGGAAGTCATTGTTATCTTAAATAAACATGTTAAATGTTTATTTGAAATTGTAAAACAGAAAATTTAACAAAAAAATTACACACACACACACACACACACACACACACACACACAATGCATAGGATCACTAAAGTGCCAGATTTATGTATAAGCTAAGCAAAGTATAGCTTTGAGCCCCACTCTCTTGGGGCCTCCAAAAAAAATTAAAGGAAAAAAACCTGGATGTATGTTTCCAAAATATAAGATAAAAAAATAAAATAAAATAAAACCTACATACAGCAACAGTGTTTTGTGTTGTGTAGGCTCCTGTGATGTAAGTCATGGGACCCAACTGCCAGCCTGCTCCCTAAAATATCACTGGTTTGCTCCTTTCTATATATAGGGTGCCTACATTCTGCATGTGCAAATGGCTTTAGATACCTATTAGGTCCAGAAATTACCATATTTGTTGTTGTTTAGTCGTTTAGTCGTGTCCGACTCTTCATGACCCCATGGACCAGAGCACGCCATGCACTCCTGTCTTCCACTGCCTCCCGCAGTTTGGTCAAACTCATGTTCGTAGCTTCGAGAACACTGTCCAACCATCTCGTCCTCTGTCGTCCCCTTCTCCTTGTGCCCTCAATCTTTCCCAACATCAGGGTCTTTTCCAAGGATTCTTCTCTTCTCATGAGGTGGCCAAAGTATTGGAGCCTCAGCTTCACGATCTTTCCTTCCAGTGAGCAAAAAAAATTACCATATAGCATCTATTCAACACAAAAAACAGCGACAATTTGTTGCTGACAAAGGACAGCTGGACATATAAAGGGCCCCATTACCTTCAGTAGCTTAGGGCCTCATCAAACCTAAATCTGGCCCTGATCACTACGCTAGTGTGACCACATGCCGGAATTCTCATGGGTTAAATCCAGGATATGCTATTTCCACGCACGCAGCCACTTTTGAGTTTCAGCCCATAAGCCCCCCCACAAAGCGCTCTGTCGGCAATGCAACCCCACCTCCCATGAGGCAAACCCACAGCCCATCGCTGATGCTGCTTCTACAGCAACCAGATTAGCTCTACTGACGCCAAGCGCAAGGAGGCTGGTTTAAGTGGATTGTGGATTACACTGGAAGTCTGACTCTTCCCGCGCTTCTTCAACCTAGGAGGATATGAAGATGAACCACCAGTGATCCTGGCAAGTCAGAAAATGGGTGGGGAGACCATTGAAATGATCCCTTCTGCTGAAAGGCAGGATTAAGAGGGTGACAGGTTAAACACAGCCGCAGCAGAAGCTAATTAAAGCCATCTGACTCACTGCCAAGCACCAGAAATTACAGATCAGGTTGGGTTTGGGTGAGCTGGACCTCTCCACTCAAGCAGAGACCTGCAAATCCATCTACTGAAACCAGAGAGAACTATTCCTGGCACCGGAGGGGTCAGCCAAAGTTTGGCATATTTTGTCATCCCATAGAAGGGCAAACGGCTTTCAGGGGGTCTCCAGTTTCATGCTCAGTCATTCACAAACATGGTCGCCTGGAAGAGTCTCTGGTCACCAGAGGCGACTATGTTTGCGGAGCACAGATCATCTCGGGAAAGAGTGACAAGTGGGCTTGTTGTTTTCCGAGGTCTTCATAAACGACTTGGATATAGGAATTGAGGGGATGATCATCAAATTTGCAGATGACACCTAACTGAGAGGGGTAGAGGACAGAATCAGAATTGAAACAATCTTGTTAAAAGGATCTATTAAATTAGGAATTGTAGGTACCGATATTCCAAAGGAGCAGAAAAGACTTTTTTATGTACGCTGCAACAGCCGCCCGGATGCTACTAGCCCAGAGATGGAAAAAATACAAAGTCCCTACCAGAGAAGAATGGCAAACTAAGATTCTGGACTATGCCGAAATGGCAAAACTGACCGGAAAGCTCAGGAACCAAGAAGACCAAAACTTTAATAAAGAATGGGGGGAAATTTATAATTTACTTGAGAGACCACTGTAGGCAGATGAAAACATTAGCACGGTTACAATAGCACTTGCAATGTAGCAAATAAATAAATAAATAGGATCTATTAAAAATCCAGATACGTAATAACAACAATAGAATTCCTTATGCAGATAGGAAAGGTGACTTTTGTACAGCCATGATGCCCATCACATTTGTTTTTTCAGAATTTAAGCACCGTCTGTGTCTGTGCAAGATTAGCCCAGTCTTCTTCTCCACCCCTGAATTGGATATATGGAGAGAAAGAATGCAAGAGGAAATGATGCCTAGATAACAGGCTGGCTTGTTAGGACATCCATTGCGGACTGATTGCTGTCAGCCTCGGTGGAATCAATGCCATTAGTCACTTCGTTTTCCCAGAGCAAACTGATCTATTGACATTCTGCCACCAAAAATAGTTCAGCAAAAATGCCGGCCCTGTAAAACACCCCTCCGGCATGCTGATCACATCCACATGGAGACAGAATTGTGGAGCAGTGAAATCTTGGAAGAACCTTAAACAGGAGGACTGGTAGACAGAAAACACAGACAAATGGCTGTTCACTAGGGCTGGGCGATAACTGGATTTCAATACTGTGATCTATCACCAGCTAAACACCGCAATATCTCAATACATCATGATATCTGAGATAAGGAAGGAACTACACAGAACTAAGCAGGACAGTGACCTGGCAACTGTTACTACTTAAGGGTCTAAAACTGATAAATGATGATATTATCAATCATCTCATGGCCACTTTCAGTAGCAGTCCCAGATTATTTGTATTCACTATGCCTCATTGCCATACTTTGGACTGTCCTGAACACCACCATTTGGTAGACAAGCCGAAAACCAAAAGTCTCATTTGGATGCCTTCTGGCTTACCTGTTGATGAAGCAGAGTGTGTGATCATTGATAATATTGTCATTTATTATTTTAGACCCCTAATTACCGGTAGTAGCAGTTGCCAGGACATTGTCCTGTTCGCCTCTGTATACTGTAGTTCCATCCTTATTTCAGACATTGTAGTAGATTGCAATGTTTAGCTACTGATAACATTGCAACGTTTTAGCTGGTGAGTTATCTCAATATTTAGCTGGTGTGTTATTGTGATGCTGAAAACCAGATATCACCTAGCCCTTACACACATTGTGATTCACGATATATTGTCAGCTCAAATATTATGAACCAATTATCACAATGTGAACTTCAAACCGGTTTTTGGACGATACATTCGTACCTCAGAAGTCGAACGGAATTCATTCCAGAAGTCCGTTCGACTTCCAAAACATTTGGAAACCAAAACGCAGCTTCTGATTGGCTGCAGGAAGCTCCTGCAGTCAACTAGAAGCCGCGGAAGCCCCTTCGGACGTTCGGCTTCCAAAAATAGTTTGCAAACTGGAACAATCACTTCTGGGTTTGCGGCGTTCGAGAGCCAAAACTTTCGAGAACTAAGCTGTTCGAAAACCAAGGTACGACTGTATATTGATATACCACCCACCCAGTCCTACTGCTAGCTACAGATTCAAGAGCTCCAGCTGTTGGCTAAGCTGCTGTGATGTCATGGAAAGTTTGCCAACGTTCTTACTGCCCAGCGTTGGAGCACAGACAAAGGGCACAGCGTCAGCAACAGGAATGAAAGGTCAGTGTGTCTTGGATGCAGCTCACGTTTGGTTTTGACACAGGAAGTCCACAAAAAGGCCATGCTTTTTTCAGGAAAGGAGGACAGCAGAAGAAAGATGAGGGCTGAGAAGCTAATTGGAAGTGCTGGGCAGTAAAAGACTTAAAACTAAGGGTCCGGAGATTGAATTGTGGTTTGTTTCCCCACCTGCGTTGCCCCACTCCTAGGAGGATTCGTAAGGAAGCAGACCCTCCAAGTGTCCCAGTTTGCCAGGGACAGTCCTGGAATTACAGAAGCCATCTCGGTTCCTGATTTGATCCTGGGCTGTCCCGCTTGTCCTTTTTCCTCCCCTCCACATATCAGAGAACCATTAAAAGTGGCGTGTGTGGGTGCAAAAACGGAGTCCTGTTTCTATGGAAAATAAAATCCCTGCACCAAATGAAGGAAACCGTGAAGCTGGCGTACGAAGCCCTTCCTATAATTTTGAATGAAAAGGTCACCAATCCACTTTAAATTCTTTAATTGCAATGCTTCCGCAACCAGCCACTTCTTAGGAAAATGTGGGGAGTGTTGATTCCTTTACTGTAGACGAAGCCTTACACTGTCTACTCAGAAGTAAGTCCCACTGTATTCAAGGTAACTGAGTAATGACTGTGCAGCCTTACACTGCAATCCAAAGCGTTTTTACTGAGAACTAAGTCCCACTGTTCAATAGGATTTACTGTCTGTTATGTTCCTGATCATTCTCACAGTTTCCATTATCATCATCACCCTCATCTCCTGCCTTTTTCTCTGACAGGGACTCAAAGCAACTTACAGCTGCAATTTTATTTCGTTCCATTTATCTGTTGAAGGCGTTGTACACGATCCCTTCCCTCGCATATTTTTTCTTTGAGGCAACCCTGCGAGGTAGGGGAGGCAGAGACGTTGCAATTGCCTCAAAGTGAGCGATGTCGATGTTTACATGCGGCGAGAGATCAAACATGGCAGCAGCTTCTGGATGTGGAATAGGACGCCGCTATTTTCATCGGAGAAACCCTGGAGGCTATGCAATAGTTTGGCTTCTGTGCTTGCTACGAAACAACAAAGGAACAGCATGCTCTTGCAGAACACATTGTCCTCGGTGGGCTGTGTCAGCAATCTGGCCCATTCTGTCACCGTGAATATATGCAGAAAGGCCTCCAGCAACACCACAAGCAAAGGAAGGCCTCCTGCCTGTAGCTCGAGGCCCCCACGCTGCTGACTCCGTCCCCTGAAATCTCGCATGTGGAGAGAGGCCAGTGCAAGAGCAGCCGACGACCGTTTGGGCCAGGGCTGTCTTAAGCATATCCGGTGCCGTGGTGCAAAGATCCCTCCGGTGCCCCCCAAAGAGGGAAAAAGGGAGGCTCCCCACCCCCCAAAAAACAACTTAAGCCAAACTTGAGGAGGACCGGCGGCCTCCGCCTCAATGAAGTCTCTCAGGCATCCCTCACAAGCACCGCCACCGCCGCCTCAGTTCCAAAAGCTCCCTCCGCGTCTGTCCCACCAGCACCAGCACCAGGGCCGTCTTAAGCGGGTTGGGCGCCCGGGCGCCATGGTGCGCGGATCACTCCGCCGCCCCCGCCCCGCCCCGTTTCTTCCTGCGGCTGGTGGGCAGGCACAGCGCACAGCGTGGTTTCCACGCGGCTTTGCCGTGCAGCGCCCCCTGTCGACCCGGCGCCCTGGCGCCCCGCGCCACCCAGCCTACCCCTAGAGCAGGCCCTGACCATCCCCGCAGTCCATGGGGGGCCGGCAGATGGCAAGGGGCCTGGGCGTGGAAAACGGGCGTAGAAGACGGGGCTCGGGAGCGCTCGTCAGCCTCTCTGCAGCGGCCCGGGGTGGCGGTTTCTTGGGGCCAAGGGGGCAAGGAGCTGGGCAGAAACCACCCCAACGTGGTGGTGGGGGGCTGAGGGAAGCGAGCGGAGCGGGTGTGAGGGAGGCTGCCATGTCTCTGCACTCCTCGCAGAAGCCCCCCACGGGCAGCCACTCCCCGATGGCAAGCTTCCCTTTTCTGGGGCCGGAGCCCTCCCGCCGGCAGCGGAGCGCCATGGAGCCAGCGGGGAGAGCCCCAGACTGCAGGAAGGCATCCGAGCCTTCCCGCCAACAGGGATGACCCTGGCGCTGCGTTTTCATTGGTAGAGCTGCTGCCATGTGGCATCGCCTCTACCAATGAAACGCAGCACCGGGGTGAGGGAGGACCCTGGCGCTGCAGAGCGGAACAGGGTTCTAGTGCCCCTGCTCCGCTCGCTTACCTCCCTGCTCTCCCCTGAGCCCTGAGTGGCGTGGGGTGCAGGAGCAGGGAAAAGTGAGGCCGCCGCGTAGCTCCCCCACTTGCTGGGGTGCCCCTCAGCACCCCTTCAGCGCCCAGGCGCCCTGGCACCCCGCGCCACTAGAGCCAATGGGCGAGCCGGCCCTGGTTTGGGCTATACCATCAGAACCAAAGCCCCCACTCCATGCACTTCGAGTAAGGGTGCAGAGTAGGGAATATCAGCTGGCGCAGCTTTGCTTCCTCCTGAAGGATAGGACATGTTGGTCCTCTGTCCAGGTGTTGGGCCATGGAAAGTCCATTGGAATGCGTTCTGTGAGACCCAACATCAAACTGACTGTCCGGTCTCACAGAGCACTGCAGAAGGTGCTTTGTTGTTCGGGACCGTGCTGAGGATGGCTGCACTGAGGAGTAATGGTGGGAGCCTCCCCTTCCCCCTCCCCCTGCTCGTGCACCTGCATCTTCCCGGGAGCAGGAGGACAGTATAGATTTGGAACAGTGGTTTGCAGAGGGACATAGTTCAGAAATGCAGAAGCTGGGAAATACTGGATGCGGAACAGCTAGGAGTCTGTGCAGGTTGCATTTTTTCTCATAAAGCGTTAACCCCAACTTGCATGGTGTGATTTACTGCCAGCACAGTGGCGCTGTGGGTTAAACCACTGAGCCTAGGGCTTGCTGATCAGAAGGTCTGTGGTTCAAATCCCTGCGACAGTGAGCTCCCGTTGCTCGGTCCCAGCTTCTGCCCACCTAGCAGTTCAAAAGCACATCCAAGTGCAAGTAGATAAATAGGGACCGCTCTGGCGGGAAGGTAAACGGCGTTTCTGTGTGCTGCTCTGGTTCACCAGAAGCGGCTTAGTCATGCTGGCCACATGACCCGGAAGCTGTACGCCGGCTCCCTCGGCCAGTAAAGTGAGATGAGCACTGCATCCGCGACTGGACCCAACGGTCAGTGGTCCCTTTACCTTGACCTTTACTCTCCTGACAGCAGAGAGGGGTGTATGATTAAATTAACATTTCTTGCTCTGCCCACTTTTGCTTCTGATTCTGCCCGCCGCTGGGATGTCGCCCCTGGAAGTTGGCCTAGGAAGGTGTGGCCCCCAGGATAAAAAAAGAGGTTCCCACCACCCCACCCCAAACCATCCACATTGGGAAGTATCCAGAGTCGAGCTACTGCAGGAATTGACCCCAGACGGCTGTTCATGAAAATAGCCTTTGGGAAAACCCTCTCTTTTCTGGGCAGGGGATTCCCACAGGAGTAATAAGGTTCTCATTAGGACAGGCTGTCTGGCTGTTTGGCTCACACGTCCCTCCGGCCAGAAAATCCCCTTTACAAAATACAGCAATAAGGGGAAAGCTGCTTGCATCATTCACAGAGACCAGTTAAGCTGAACCCTTAAGAACGGTGCTCGACCAAAATCCTGCTGATTCCCTGGGCTTAGGCCAAGTGCCGTCAGCTTACCTGTGTCAAAATCTCAGGCAGAATTTGCGAGCTCTCCCAGTCGCTTATTACACAACAGTGCACGGGGTTTTATTTTCCTGGCACGGAGGGCTTTCCCGTCATCCCGGATTAAAATGATGGTGGCTGAAAGGCTGAGAATTACACGGCAAACCCAGGTGCTGATTATGCACACCTCTAAGAAGGGCTTGCAAAACCTTTGGCAGCAGAATGCTACCCTGGATCTGTGACAGCGATGGTAACTGCTGCCCATATCCCTGTCAAATGATGTCTGAGAACAGGGTTGGGCCACATTTTTCCTGGGTTCCCTGGAGTTGCAGGTAGGGCCATAACTCAGAGCTACAGCAATTGCTTTGCATGAAGAAAGTCCCAGGCTCGAGCTGGGGATGTGTTTGTTTTTAAACTCGCTTGCTGCTGCCCCTCGTAGAATAATAGAATTGCAGCGTTGTAAAGGACCCCCAAGGGTCATCTAATGCAGGAATCTCAACTGAAGCATCCATAGCTGATGGCCACCCAACCTCTGCTTAAAAACCTCCAAGGAAGGAGAGTCCACTGCTTCCTGGGGGAATCTGTTCCACTGCCGAACAGCTCTCAATATTCCTAAAAGGGATACTATAGTACAGTTGTACCTTGGTTTTCGAACAGCCTAGTTCTTGAACATTTTGACTCCTGAACGATCGAAACCAGGAAATGACTGTTTCGGTTTTCAAACACTCTTTTGGAAGCCGAACATCCAGTGGGGTTTCTGTGGTTTCCAATTGGCTGCAGGAGCTTCCTGCAGCCAATCAGAAGCCGCGCTTTGGATTTCAAACACTTTGGAAGTCGAACGGACTTCCGGAACGGATTCCGTTCGACTTCCAAGGTATGATTGTAGTGGGTTTCCTGGATTGGCAGAGGGTCAAACTAGATGACCATGGGGAAACCCTTCCAGCTCTATGATTCTACAATTTTGTAAATCCTCGGCTGCAAAACGGAGCCAATATCCACTCAGTTATATAAATCCAGTGTTGCACATGTATTTTATGTATTTATGTATTGTATATAGCTTGTCTCACTCCTTATGCCACCAGGAGCCACCACGTTGGGCAAAAGATTTCCCACCTGCAGGCAGGGGCGGAGGAAGGGGGTGCGGTGAGGTGGGCCGCCCCGGGTGTCACACTGGGGGGGTGACAAAATGCCGGGCAGCACTCACCGTGGGGCCTGCAGCGTGCCCGAGCCACGCATCCCTCCTGGGAGTGACGCGGTGGCTTGGGCACCAGCAGGCTCCGCGCTGCCCCAAACGGTCCACCCGCCGCCTCCCCCTCAGCTGTAGGGTGGCTGAGTGGGAGGAGGCAGGCAGACTCCTCGGAGGCCCCACAGAGCGTCCTGCCCCAGATCACCCCGCCCCGCGGGCAGCTGGCCCTGCTCCTGGGCGCAGGGCATGTGTGCCACCCGAGGCGCCTGATCGGCTTGCTCCACCGCTGCCTACAGGTCCCTTCCAACTACAGTTCTGTGGTTCTGTAATTTTATTACCGTACCTATATGTCTACAGCTGAAAGCTCACATGTCCTAAATCAGATGTGAGCTCCTTGTGGCCCTCAACTGAATTTCATGCAGAACTGGGAGCAAACAAGAGAGAAAGAAGGGGGAATGTAAGGAATGCTGGAAAATATAGAGCAATAGAAGAAGGAGGTGGAGCCCTCTGCAATCTCTTCCTCATCCAGCAGCTTGCCCCACCCATTCTTGGCTCTGGCCCCACCCACTGCAGATCACCCCTTAAGACATGTAACCCTCAACAGAAAAAAAGCTTCTCCACTTCTTCACTAAAGGGAGATTGGAATTATAGGGACAGAGCTACCTAAATTGTATGGAAATTTATTTATGTATGCTACTATAGCAGCAAGAATTCTACTTGCCCCAAAGTGGAAAGAAGCAGAAGTCCCAGTAAAGGAAAAATGGATACAAAAACTAATGGAATATGCAGAAATGGCGAAACTTACTGGAAGAATAAGAAACCAAGATAACAACCTTTTTATAAAAGGATGGAAATGGTTTATTGAATATTTACAGATAAATTGTAAACAGATAAAAACATTAGCGAGGTTATTGTAATAACCTGCAGTTTCACAAGAGTATATATATTTACAGTAGATAATTAAATGAGCAAGGGAAATGAATTTGTGTATGCAGAAGACATTTTTTAAAAAATAAGTTTAAGGAACTGCAGAAAAAGGGGGGGAAGGAAGTCAAATTTTGAAATGTTAGATTGATTGTAAAACTAATGAAATGTATAAACTTGAAAAGTATAAATAAAAACTTTTTTTTAAAAAAAGCAAATGTTTCCACCAATTGTGGACCTGGGCTTACCTTTTGGGTGTTTCCAAAGATGTTCTTCATTTAGTTCTTCATTCCCCAAAGCTCTACCCAATGAATCACTGCCTTTGACCTCCAGAACCCTGGATCCAGCCCTCGGGTGTTGCAGAAGATGACTAGAAAGGTTTGGTTTGAAGAGCAGACATGGGCTTCTGCCATTATGCAATGGCTTGCATAAATTACGAGAGTTGGCAGGTGTGGAGTTCAAGTCTGTGATGCAACACTATTCGCTCACACAAGCCAGCCTACCTTGAACTACCTCTGGAAGCCAACACACATCACGATGCGTAAAGCCAGGAGTCCACAGAGCAAATATCTTGAAGCGACATTTGCTGCAGAACTTTCGGCTTGGATCTGGGAGCGTGAAAGCAGCAGCAAAATTCCTCACTAAGTTTTTTGGGGGAAATTCAGGCCTAGAGATGGCAAAACTGACTGGAAAACTCAGGAACCAAGAAGACAAATTTTTTTTACAAAAGAATGGGTAAAACGTATGAGTTATCTAAGAGACCATTGTAAGCGGATGGAAACATTGGCAGGATTCTGATTCTACTTGTAGTATAAAAATTACCATGGACAATATGGATTGATACAAAAGTTAAGAGTTTGGAAGAAGATGCCATTTTAAATGTTTAAAATGGGACTCCATGGAGGGCAGAAGTCCTGAGATTCGGAGAAATCTCTGTATATGGATATATATTTGGCTTTTTATAACTTTGTATTGGAAAAATCAAATAAAAATGATTTCCAAAGAGAGAGAAAGAGCAGAGGCGATAGTGATGGGTGCATGTCTAACTCCACCCATGCAAAAACGGAAATGTTTCTGACTTTTGTCAGAGGCGTCTGAGACACACACACCTTTCATCATCCCCCATCCAGGCAGCCAAGAAGCATTAGGACACTTTGAGGACCCACCTTCAAACAAGGCAAAGGTACAGGGATGTGGAGATGGGAGGAAGGGTGGTGAGAGGCGTGGCTTAGTGAGGGGTGTGGCTTGGGGAGAGTAATCTCTCTCCCTCTCTCTCTCTCTCTCTCTCCCCCTCACACACACACACACACACGCACACACATTGGCTGAAGTTTTACACCAACGATCTAACTCAGAAAAATGAAATTATTGCAACTTCATAGGAGCTGCCTGGGAGGTGCAAGGAGGAGCAAAATGCAGTCCATACCCTCCAACATTTCTCCAATGAAAATAGGGACATCCCATTCCATAATGATAATTTTACTATTTATACCCCACACATGGGACGCGGGTAGCGCTGTGGTCTATACCACAGAGCCTAGGGCTTGCTGATTAGAAGGTCAGCGGTTCGAATCTCCGCGGCGGGGTGAGCTCCTGTTGCTCGGTCCCAGATCCTGCCAACCTAGCAGTTTGAAAGCACGTCAAAGTGCAAGTAGATAAATAGGTACCGCTCCGGCGTGAAGGTAAACGGCGTTTCCATGTGCTGCTCTGGTTGCCAGAAGCGGCTTTGTCATGCTGGCCACATGCCAGCTCCCTCGGCCAGTAAACGGTCAGGGGTCCCTTTACCTTTACCCCGCACCTCTTATTGGGTTGTCCCAACACTCTGGGCAGCTTCCAACATATATAAAAATATAATAAAACATTAAACATTTTTTAAAAAAACCTCTTCCCTAGACAGGATTGCCTTCAGATGGCTCGGGGGTTGGATAACTCCATACCCTCAGACATTTCTCTGGTGAAAATAGGGACATCCTAAGAAAACTCCATTCTGAAGTAAATCAGCCCTGAGTGCTCACTGGAAGGACAGATCCTAAAGCTGAGGCTCCAATACTTTGGCCACCTCATGAGAAGAGAAGACTCCCTGGAAAAGACCCTGATGTTGGGAAAGATTGAGGGCACTAGGAGAAGGGGACGACAGAGGACGAGATGGTTGGACAGTGTTCTCAAAGTTACGAACATAAGTTTGACCAAACTGCGGGAGGCAGTGCAAGACAGGAGTGCCTGGCATGCTATGGTCCATGGGGTCACAAAGAGTCGGACACGACTAAACGACTAAACAACAACAAAGGAAACACAGGACATTCCAGGATCAAATCAGAAACTGGGATGGCTTCTCTAAATCAGGGACTGTCCCTGGAAATTAGGGACACTTCGAGGGTCTGGCACACACACACACCCCAATAAAACTGAGCCCAGGGTGACTGCCCCATGCAACCACCACTGTGTGGCACCAGGAAAAGATGGTGAAACTGGCTTTGATTTATTTCATTTTCACTATCCTGCTGGGGACATTTAAACTGCGTGAAGCAATTCCATAAGCCTCACTGCCTCTAGCTGTTTCCACAATCTCTGTCTTAGAAAGGCTGCTCTTCCCACCATGACGGGGGCCTGCTGCCACCCTCACCCCCCTAAACACACAATAGCAGTAAAGTATGCTGGATTATAAAATGCTTTCTTTCCTGTTCCAGCCACACTCTTTGAGAATTGGAACTCATTACCAAGCTTAAAACCATGGAACCACCTGGGATGAACAAAGACATAGGATTCTTATCTCATTATGCATGATCAAGCTTTCTTTAGCGCCTCAGCCCTTGTTCCCCCCCCCCGACCAATTGCAGTCATCAACAGTTGTTAACAGCCATCTACAGGTTTACCACTCCCATCAGCCCATCACCCATTCCCATCACCCCACCCTCTGAATATACATAAGGGTTTGGTGGACTCTGTTTCAGTGTATCTGACGAAGTGTGCATGCACATGAAAGCTCATACCAAAATAAAAACTTAGTTGGTCTTTAAGGTGCTACTGAAGGAATTTTTTTATTTTGCTTCAACTCAGACCAACAAGGCTACCTACCTGTAACTAGAATGCTGCACCACTGTGAGACTAATAATTTGCTGTTTGCATTGTTTTATGCTATTCTTAATATCTGTAGTTATGTTTTTTATTATCATTTATTACAATTACGTATATTATATTAGCTGTGATTAAGAATATTATATATATTATATTGAGTTCTCACTGTCTCCCTGCGTCAAGCCAAATTGCGCCTGCGCACTACGGAGCGGGAAGCTGCGCCACGGGGCGCTTTTTCCTTGCCCTTCGACGGGCAAAGTCTATGGGCGGGGCCTGAAAAACGGGGCGGGGCGGGGCGGGGGGTGAAGGGAGACGCGCGCGGGGCGGAGTGTTGCAGCATCCGGGTCCCTTTCCCGCTGTTGTGTGCCTGCGTTCCATCCCGCCTGGCATTGAGCGGCGCCTGTGCCTGTGAAGCGGCTGCCAACGTTCGGAGCAGAGCAGACTCATCTCCTCTGGGTGAGTAGCTAGTCCTGCGTGTGCATTGCGCCCCCCCATTCACCCCTCTTCTCCATTCAGGCTGGGGTGGGGTGTGTGGGTCGGGATCGTTTCCAGCCTGCCATGCAAAAATGAGGTGTCTGGGTCTTTCTCCTTAAGGTCTCCAGCCTTCCATGCAAAAAATGGGCTTTTGCAGCTTTCAGCATCTCGTGCAATAAAAAAATAAAAAAATGGGGGTTCTCTTAGGTATTTCTCTCTGCCCCTGCCTGGCTGCTAGGCTGCACAGGGGCACGGCAGTCCTGTCTGTGACTTACAACAAAGAGAGGGAAGGTGCGCGTTGGGAGGAGGGTTGCTATCTGCGCTGTCTTTCTGCTTCCCAGTGGCAGCATCTATAGGGGATTATTGGGGTCGAGGGGAGAGACTAGGAAGGGAGGAGGTGGGGGGCACCCGCCTGTCCTTTCTCTCTCCCCTCTTTAGCCCCAGTTCCCCAAGGAAAAGAGCATCCGTCTGGGATGCGTTTGGCTCCGGCCACTGGATGGGAGAGAGGTGGGTGGTCTGTCCTTGTGGGTCTCTGTGGGGCGTCCGAGTGGGGTGGCGTTTCTCCAGAGAGGCGGGGCGGTCCTCTCTGCACGCTCCCTGCTCAGCTTTGTCTTCTTATGGGGGCTGAGATGGGCCGGAGGGCTCTGTGAAGATGGCCTTCCCTAGGGGCGATGAGGAGGGGGTAGATGGGTCTTGGGGTACGTCGGGGATCCCCTCTATAGGGCCGTGAGAAGATGCGACGGGGCAGTCTGTAGGGTAGTGCATATGTCGCTGTAGAGCCGTGGGGAAGGAATCTTGTCTCATCTGTGGGGCTGTGAGATGTAGGGAAGACATTTGTCTGGGGCGGGCGGGTATCTGGAACTTGGGGGGTGGGGTGGGATAGGGGGCCCTGACCTCATATGCTCCCTGAAACTGCGCTCTTTTCATTCTTTGTATGGGGCTAAGGTGGGGGGCATAGCTAGACTTGGAGGAGTCCATTCCCAGGGCTTCTGTGGGGCTGAGGAGGCATATCTCCTCCAGAGCAGCTGTGGGGCTTGCCATCCCCCTCCAGAAACAGGACAGCCATTCTGCACAACCCTGTAGTGGCATCCCTTCTGCGGAAGCATGTGATGCTGGCGTTCTCCAGGTGATGTCTGGGTTGTTCCTGGGAACTGGGAGGTGGCCGTCCCTGTGGGTTCCTTTCCTGTCAGGTTGTGGGGTGTGTTATTCCCTAAGGGGTTATTTGACACGTGCGCGGCAGTTCGAGGCTGCTGTGGGGTGTTGTTCTGTGGAGCCGAGAAAGCCTTGCCAGGTGCGTTTGGAAATAATGTGGCATCCCTTAGGGGAGATTCCAACAGCGTCGTTGTGGTGGATATATATATTAATGTCCGTCCCGAAAGGGCTGTGGGGGAAAGGCCAGGTCTCCAAGGCACTGCCCCAGTTTCTAATTCAGTTGTTGCTGTTTTGTTTGGCTGGCCTCACAAGGTTGCAATGCCCAGTCTCTCTGCTAGTCTGTATTGAGCTGGGATATGCCAAATAGCATGGGCACCACTGAGTGGCTGCGTGGATCCCATCTCCCCCCCCTCCCGGATCTGGGATGGGTCTTCCTCTGTGCTGAGCACAGGCCC
Organism: Zootoca vivipara; assembly: GCF_963506605.1. Lineage (NCBI taxonomy): Eukaryota > Metazoa > Chordata > Lepidosauria > Squamata > Lacertidae > Zootoca > Zootoca vivipara. The sequence continues at coordinate 6,447,518 of NC_083284.1, read as the reverse complement.
ACATATCTGTGGATGTGCTTGCACTTTTAGCTGTTTCCAGCTCCTCTTTTAAATGCGAACCACCCAGCCTCCCGTCTTTCAAAAGTTGACAGGAGGAGAAACAGGAGGGCGAGTTCCCTGGCTTGTTTAAAGGCAGAGATCAGACAAGATTATGAGAGCGTCTTTTATATGTCTGGAGAGGAAGTTGCAGCGATTCTCAGCGACTCCCCTCCTTTGCAAAATAGCCTTTGATTATAGAGTGAGCCAGCAAAGCACAGGAAATTCCTAACGCTGAGTAGGAGAGAGTCTGAAAGCACAGTGCTTAGGTTGTGGCGAGTAGCGGGCGGGCAGAAGTGGGGGGGGGAGTAAGCACCAGAAAGCAGAGATTGCCAAAGTGGTGCTCTCCAGATGTTTGCATGGTTAAACGCCAAGGGTGGCAGGGAATCCACATCTGCAGGGCTCAGCCAGCGTTGGAAATTTACCCCCGGGTGTTTGCAGAGCAGCTGGTTTTGATAGCTTGAGGAGCCAATGCAGTTCTCTGGCCCCCTGATGCTGGGCCTCCACCACTCCCTTTTGCAAATATCACAGGAGATGCCAAAGATTTCCTGTGTGCATGTGTGTGTATTTCTAAAGAAACTTTGGCAATGCATTTCGATTGCATATTGCTTCTCTCCTCCGGCCTTCCCCTTTTCATCTGTAGTTCCTGATCGCGCCTGCAACGTGCTTAGCAACACGGAAAGCTGGCTTAGTGGCTCTGCTTGCTTGCAGGACTCCTTCGAAATGCAGTGTTTGCTTCCCCTGCTGTCTTCTTATCCTTGTTTTGAGTGTCTGCGATTCCCACAGACTCCCCCTTTTTGCTAAGTTGCCTGTGTGCCTCTGCACTTCTGCAAGTTCTCTTCTCCTCTCTTGAAGTACAGTAGGTGTACATTGCTGGAAATATCCAGCTTTTTAAGAAATAACGTCATTCTAACAACAACAAAACAGGCTTGTGGTTTTCTCTGGGGGAGCTGTGCAAAAACGCTCAGTGTTACAGCCTGAGACCTCTCTTCCTTTTCCTCTTTGATGACAGCTGTCTTCTCTGCATGTAGCCACACGGTGTTAATTTGAGACTAGATGTTTTGGTGAAATTAAACATTAATACATAGTACGTGGAGTAGATGTGTAGCTGTTTTAACAGAGCGGTGAGTTAATTTTCAAACACCAGTCAGACTCTGGGGCGGTTTTTTGTTTTTATAACGGTTTGTGTGAATCGTTGGTTGTTTTTGTGGTAGACTTCTGTGGAACTGAGAGGTTCTGGAGAGCTGGTGTGGCATAGGGGCTAAGAGGCTGAGCTGATGCTTCTCTCCTCTCTGCCGTGAACTTACTTGGTGGTCTTAAGAGAGCCGTGCTCTCTCTGCCTCAGTCTCCCCCATCTGGAAAATGGGAGACAATATTTTTGTACAGTACACTGCTCTGTGACTCAAAGGTGGAAGGTGGTTTACAAATAGTCATATAAATAAATAATGCTAGCTTACCTGACAGGGATGGTGAAGCATCACAACTAGATGATGCATGTGAAATCCATTGAACACCTTGAACACACTCTACAGATGTTAGACATTATCACGAACATGGTTGTTCTGATCTAAAGGAAACTTGGATTGTTGAAAAAGGTAAGGCTGTAGAGAAGCAAAGAGTTCCACGTGCTTGGCTCTACAAATGGATTTAAACAGAGCTATTTGCTTAATATTTGCATTGGGAACCAGAAGACCACATCAGTGCAGCAAAATACTGGAATGTCTCAAGACAAATTGGGAGGAACAGCTTGCATTTTAAGTTCTGCCAGATTAGAGAGTCCGGATATCGTTGGTTAGAGTGTGGTGCTGATAATGCCAAGGTTGCAGGTTCGATCCCCGCATGGGACAGCTGCTTATTCCTGCTTTGCAAGGGGGGTTAGACTAGATGGCCCTCAGGGTCCCTTCCAGTTCTACGATTCACTCTGACCCTTGGCATAGAAGAACCGGGGTCGAAGATCTAACAGCCTTTCACATGGGGCTCATCCTCCCACGACACAACAGAATCAGGAGTGAGACCTTTCCTGTGTAATTGGAACATTAATTGCTCTGTTGGGTTGCCTTTTCCACCTGCGGGCTTTGTAAGAACATCCAAACGACTTTCTTTGCGCCAATGTGCCGTCCACATGGCAGGTGGCAAAGCATGTGGTTTGGGGGAATGCAGCAGTGATTGTGTACAGAACTCCTGTCTGGAGTTGTGCATGGCTTTTCACTGCAGGTACCACTTTGGTTATTTGCCTAAGATCCGGAAGCCCAGCCGCTGCTCAAGCGATGCTTGATGTCCATATCTGGCCTTGGAAAGGGATATTCTTCCAGGTCACATTTGTGCAGCTCTGTCCCTACGGCAATGGTTGCACGTCCAATGTCTCTCCCGCTTGCATTTATTTCCCTGCCAGACACAGCAGCTGACAGGCTCTTTCCTGGGCCTCTTCTGCTCTTGGCACTCTGCAGTCTGCATGACGATGGCTAATAAATTAGGAATGTTCGGTTGCGGGGAATCCTCCCTCGGAGTTGAAGGCTACGAAAGCCGAGCTTGCCTTCCTTTTCAGCCGTCTGATTACTGGACATGTGTTTAATTTCAGCTGCTATAATCTACACAAACAGAAGATCACATGGCAGAAGTGTTCCTGGACTGTGGGAGTGTGGGAGCATTCTGTTCCATTAAAATACATATATACTCCCTGCACATAGAAAACTAAGTGTCAGGGAGAAGCGTTCTAGCCTAGCCTTCTGCCTGGCATGCTGTGAATGAGGATAGGGGAGCCATTCAGACATACAGTAAATACATTTCCCCCTGACCTGCAGCCTGCAGTGTAAAGATGGGTTAGATTCCAGGTCGTTGGAGGTCCAGGGCTGATTAGAAATGGCTCTAGCTTGGGTGCTTTTAGAGCAGGCATGTCAAACTTGCGGCCCTCCAGATGTTTTGGCCTACAACTCCCATGATCCCTAGCTAGCAGGACCAGTGGTTGGGGAAGATGGGAATTGTAGTCCAAAACATCTGGAGGGCCGCAAGTTTGACATGCCTGTTTTAGAGGGTATATGGAAATGACTCTGTTCTGCTGCAGCCTTTGGTTCATGAATTCAAAGGGCTACAACTATTCCCTCCCAACCAGCGTTCGAAATTCACCAGGAGCCAGGCGCATTTTGCACCTGACTATCGCCCACTTGTGACCAAGTGAAGATTCCTGGTCCACCATCTGGAGGCGCATGCCTGGGGATCCTTGGATCTTGACCGTTTTCATGCACTAGCAACACACCCTGTAGAATTCTGTCTGTGATGTTTTATCTGCACAATCAGAATGGATTTCAGGAACCAAAAGATCATATTGAAAAGTACAACTTCTGAGCCTCCTGGTTGAAGAATGGCAAGTGGACATTCCGTTTTGGTGACTGTAACCCTGGTTTAAGGAGCCATTGAGCACCTAGCTTATATATCTGAGTTTCTAACACTATGCCCTCAATGCACACACTTTGCATTACTATGCTTTGTACTAGCGTCTAGATCTAGAAGAAATAGGTAGCCTCCATTCTGTCCCCTAAGGAGTGGTGGGGAGGGGAGCCGGTGTTCTTCCAGAAGTTGCTGGATTGTAGCTCCCATCAGCATGGTTGGTGATAAGGGATAATGGGAGCTGTAGCGCAACAACATCTGGAACACTGCATGTCCCCCACCCACGGTCCTAAAGGATGCAACACAGTGTCTTGGCCCTTTGGACCTTCAGGGAGCCATGGGAAATTCCACTCATCCCTTTCATGGACCACGCCATTGCTGCTTTAGGCTTAATGTGAATACCATCACGACTTGCTCTTTTTCTGCGACATGACTGAAGCAAACAAAGGCTTCCCTGCCGTTGTACAAGTGATTCCTTGACAACTTGCATCACCGGTTCAAACGTGTATTAAAGATTAACTAAGGCTGCAAGCATCCTTGCACAACTGAAAGCAAAGTTCTAAAACGTGCTCCGAGACCTTGTTTTGGAATGCAAGAGGTGTTCGGTGTCTCGTTTCCTTTGTGTATACAAGAATTTGCTACCCCTTTGCTGTGAGTGATATATATATTGCGTATTCGGACGCCGACTCAGCTCTGTGAAAACCCCAACACACCTGGGTTATGGAAATCTTAGACTGTGCACCTTAGCCCACGAACGTGGTAATTTTCATTGGCCTCTGTGTGGCTTGCTTCCAAGGAAATGTGCTGGGGAAGAACTGTAACTCAGTACTAGGAAGCATGCAGAAATTCCAGTGTTCAATCTCACGCGAAACCCTAGAGCTGCTGGCTGTTAGTGAAGACAAAACTAAGTTGGATGGCTGCAGTGGTCTGATTCTTCATAAGGCATCATCCTTTGCTGGAGTAGGCACAAACTCCACTGGCCATGTCTCCTAGCGCTGCTTTAACAATCTCAAAAGTGCCAAAGAAATTTCTTCTTTCTAGTATTGCAGTGGAATTGGCACACATGCCAGCATGCAAGTAACCATAGGTGTTTTTTAAAAGCAAATATGGCATGGGCAACTCGCCATAACGGATATGGTGCCACGGAGATTTCTACAGTGGTACCTTGGTTTACAGACTTAATCCATTCCAGAAGTCTGTTCTTAAACCAAAGCGTTCTTAAACCAAGGCGTGCTTTCCCATAGCAGCAGGGGACTCAATTTACACTCAACTTGTTCTGCTTCCAAGGCAAAGTTCACAAACCAATACACCTACTTCCGGGTTTGCAGCGTTCTTAATCCAAGTTGTTCATAAACCAAGCTGTTCTTAAACCAAGGTACCACTGTACTTAAATAAAGCACAATTTTCCATTGTTGTCCTCCTCTCGGAAGCAATTGCACTTGCTGTTTGTCATCGCATCTTGAGAACTGGTCCTCTCACCTGGCATTGGGCACATACAAAGGTGCGTTCCATCAAGTCAATGACTCTGCAGGATTTCAGAAAGTGGTCTCTCTCCCAGCCCTTACCCAGAGACGACGGGGATTGAACCTGAGACCTTCGGCTTGCAAGGCAGGAGGTCTTCCACTGAGCTACGGCCCTTCCCAGGCAATCCTGGACTAGACAGATCACTCATTTGATTCCCTATATGGCAGCTTCCCCCATGTGCATTATTAATTTTATTTTTGTGCAAAATGCACCTGCTGCTTAACCGACAAAATATCTCCAAGCAGTTTGCATAAAATGCTGTGAAACAGATATTTAAAACAGCGGAGCAGGTGGACTTTAAAAACAAATAAAATTGTAAAAATAAAATTTCAAAATGAAGATAAAATGATTAGATTTTTTTTAAAAAAATGTCCATAAATAATATTTAAGTTGCTTAAACAACAACAGTAAAAAGCTTTTGGCAGGCATCGAACAGAACAGAGAAGGCATCTGCCTAATATTAATATATTGATACTAATAAGGTAATATAATTGTAAACATGATGGGAGAGGGAAAAGGAGCAGATGGTTCCCTGGTTTTTACTTCCTTTTGCCAAACCTGTTCTGGCAGGAAAGTTGACACGTGGCCATTGTGTGTTGATTTATCTGCAGTGCTTTCTTAAAAAGCTCCTCCACGTGGCTTCTGTAACTCTTTCAAGTACTGGTCCGTTGATCCATCACTTCCATCCATTCCCTTGTATCTCAGATTGCTTGCAGGACTTTGGGATCAATTCCGGAACTGGCGCTTAGATGGCTTCTTTTGCTGCTTCCTCTCCTCGCTCACGCAGTCACAACCCTTATGAAGAGACGTCATAATACATGTCTGATTTTACACCAGCAAAGGTCACGCTTTGGTTTAGTGGCGGGGTGAAGTTGCCTGAGGTTTGCCTCGCATTTGACACCTTGCTCTGTCCACATTCTTTGTGTGTTTTGGATTATGTTGGTGGCTCGGGCGCAAATCAGCAGATCGGGTTAACATTTGCTGTGCGCTGATGTAACACCAGGCAGCGAAGTCACAGGTGGGCCAGTGCCCCATCTAATCCAGCGCCCTGTTCTCGCAGTGGCCAGCTTGTAGGGAACCAGCAAGCACGACCTCAGCCCTCTCCCATCCTACAATCTCCCAGTGTCTGATAGCTAGATAGGTTTCTTGTACAGTGATACCTTGGTTCTCAAACTTAATCCGTTCCAGAAGTCCGTTCCAAAACCAAGGCGCGCCTTCCCATAGCAAGTAATGCAAAATGGATTAATCCGTTCCAGACTTTTAAAAACAGCCATTATTAACATGAATTTTACTCTCTAACAAGACCATTGATCCATAAGATGAAAGCAATAAACAATGTACTGCAGTCACACAATCAATCCGTTGGTAGCTGAACTGGGTTCCACACAGTCACAGTCACACACAAAAAACCCCAAAAAGAGCTGCAAAAATGAAAACGCAAAATAAATAGCAAAACCAGACAGACCTCAGTGTAACACTCAAAACGGAGCACATTCGGCTTCTGGAAAAAGTTTGCAAACCAGAACACTTATTTCCGGGTTTGCAGTGTTTGGGTTCCAAGTTGTTTGAGTACCAAGGTACCACTGTATTACCGGTATTAGACGTTGGTGACTGGCAGCTGTTAGCCGTCACAAAGACCCCGTCTGCTTGTGCGCAGACTGGAGGGAAAGTTTGTGAGCATTGGCAACAAACTATTGTCTCGCAGCTTAAGGGTGGGGCCTTTCAGATCATTCAGACTTTGGCTCCCACCGTCTTGACCACTGGCCATGCTGGGTGTGGCCGATGGGAGTTTGGAGACCAACAATGTTTAAGGGTGTTATGGGAATCTTTATTGTTTTTCCTGTAGCGGAGTAACATGGCTGCCCATGTGGAAATTAGGGTCTTCGATGGAAGGAGGTGGAAGTTTCCTGTTGCGTTTGTGCAAATGGTCGCCTTAGTAGGTAAGCACTGTACTGTATGTTTACCTGCTTTTGACTTCTCAGCTTGTTGTTAACATCCGTCTGTCTCGGGAGACAATGCAGGAGTGCGTCTTTGGGGGTGAAGTCTTTTATGTATATATAAAACAATTTATTGTTTCCCCAAAAACAACAATGTAAAAAAGGGGGAAACCATAACCAAATTAAACCATAAATTTTGCTCGACTTCCCTCCACTCCCCCTCTTGGTTCCATTATAATATACTTGTTTATACACATCCATAAAACCTTATATACTTAACAATCCAATTTTAAAACCTTCTTCATCTTGGCTGGTCTTGGCCTGGAATTCAGTCTCGTATATCGGAACAAAGTCTTTCGTTCAAACAGTCCATCAAGTCCTGTACATCTCAATATCATAACTTCAATTTTTTTAACAACAATCATTTCCCACAATTTCTTAAAATCTTTATATGTTTTTACCTTTGGGGGTGAAGTCAAACGGTTGGAACTTGCAGAGCCTGCTGTGGCTGCAGAGAGGCATGTTTCGTTGCAGCTGGGGCAGAAGAAGGCGTCCGGTTATGCTGCTGCAGATACACCGTGACGTTTCTTCTCTCTATGCTCCTCCAAGTGCTCGTTCCTTCTCTGGTCACTGCTGTGGATGCCTGACCTGACTATCTGCCTCCTGGCACTGCGGTCATTTGCAATGGGTTGATGTTGCCAGACTTCACATCCCGTTTGTAGACATCTTTGTAACGCAGAGCTGGTGCCTGAAGCCAGCTCCCCATATCCTTGGGAATCCTGACATCTTCCATTCTGTGTGCATGACCAAGCCAGCATAGATGTTGCTGAGATGGGAATGCGGACGTCCAGGGAATGCGGGTTTGGAAGAGCATGGCTTAGTTTGAGACTGTCCTGCCATGTGCAAGTTGGAAATAAACAGTCAAACCTCGGTTCCCAAATGCCTCCGTTTTGAAACATTTCGGCTCCCGAAAACCTGGAAGCAAGTGTTCCTGTTTTTGAACGTTTTTCAGAAGCCGAACATCCAACGCAGCTTCCATTTGAGGGCAGGAAGCTCCTGCAGCCAGTTGGAAGCCGCGTCTCAGTTGTCGAACCTTTCGGAAGCCGAATGGGCTTCCGGAACGGATTATGTTTGACAACCGCGGTTTGACTGCATCCTGAAAACACCATTTCTCTCCAGTATTCTTTTCTCAGTGGGAAATGGACTCAGCTTACGTACAAAGCTGTATTTGCAACTTCCTCATGATCGGAGGAGTGTGAAGTGCAGGGATCAAAAGCAGCCTCATTGCCAGTCCTTTCGAATGGAAGTCCTTTTGCTGGAGGACTTTCCAGGTGTGCTTCCAGCTGCTCCTTGTCCTCAGCATCTGCGGATCCCATGTGAAAGGTACATATTGGAAGGGAAGTGGCGCATTGATTCACGCAGTCCATTGATCTGCTTCCCACTCTTGGCAAAGTATTGACAGCAGTAAATGGAACTCGTATCCGGTTGGAGGGTATATTAAAAGTAGGTACATGATAAAATTCACACAAATGAACCAGCTTGGCTTTATCTCTCTTCTTTGTTGACAAAAAGATTCTGCAGCAGGTGCTGTTGTTATAAAAGCCATACTGTCATATATAAAAGTTAACCCTTTCTCTTCAGCGACGCAGAGGAAGGAGAGCGCACTTTATAGAAAATCAGCTGCTTGGCAGAATGTGCACAGAAATCTTGAAAGAGAAGTTGGAAGGCAATGTTGGCCTAAACCTCAGGGGAGAGGGTTTAGAAATGTTATTTTATTGAGTTTTGAACAATCTAAACGGTACAATAAAGAGTAACAATGGTAGCAAAGCAATTGCAGCTCTCTTGCAATTTGTTCCATAAACTAAGATGTACATTGCGAAGACAGAAACAAGGAGTGGAAACGAAGATGGTCTCAGATTAGTTCATCAAATCTCCCTGCATGTAAAAGCTGAAGGTTTGCTAGCTACAGATGAAGCACTGATAAATAGAAACCATGCAGTTAAAAACATATCAGGTTTAGCCTGGCCGTTGGCTAATCTGAAAGGTTCATTTTTCTAGTTACATAATGCCTTAAGGCAGTGGTTCTCAAACTTTTCAGTCTTGGCCTTTAGCCCTTGCCCACACTATCAGAATCAAAATGTGCTTGCACCACATCAAAGTTTTTGTTGATAAGAAATATGTCAGAAAACCAAAAGAAGCAACTTCTAGCCGTGCTTGGTTTCTAACATGGAACACAACTGCTTTGTGATATGATCATGGGGCAGCCCGGAAGGCAACCCTGTTTAGGGAAGTTTTTAATGACTTGACGTTTTAATGTATTTTTAATCTTTTGTTGGAAGCCACCCAGAGTGGTTGGGGAAACCCAGCCGGATGGGCGGGGGTATAAATAATAAATTATTATTATTATTAATTATTATGGTACAAAACAATGCAGCTAAAAAAAGAACATGACTTACTCCCAAAATATAATTATAAATGAGCCTCTTACATACGTACCTTAGGTATGTATAGAAAACACAGTGAGAGGTGTGAGCTTGCTTTTGCCAGGTAACCTCTGTATTGGGTCTAATTAGATCAATAATTAGGACCCAGGTGGCGCTGTGGGTTAAAGCCTAGGGCTTGCTGATCAGAAGGTCGGCGGTTCGAATCCCTGTGACGGGGTGAGCTCCCGTTGCTTGGTCCCAGCTTCTGCCAACCTAGCAGTTCGAAAGCACGTCAAAATGCAAGTAGATAAATAGGAACCGCTACAGCAGGAAGGTAAACGGCATGTCCGTGCGCTGCTCTGGTTTGCCAGAAGCGGCTTTGTCATGCTGGCCACATGACCTGGAAGCTATACGCCGGCTCCCTCGGCCAATAATGTGAGATGAGCGCGCAACCCCAGAGTCGGTCACGACTGGACCTAATGGTCAGGGGTCCCTTTACCTTTACCTTTACCTAGATCAATATAGGTCAAATTAGACTTATGCTAGGTCTAATTTGAGACAAACAAAATCTGCTCATTTCTGATCTTTCATGTTTGTCGGAATTGAAAATCCCTGTTCCCAACAATATTGTCCTTGGTATCCTTTGATGCTCTTGCTCTCATTTTGAAAAGGTGCCTACCCATATAATGCAAATAAATAAATAAAAATATTTTGTTACTACACTGAAATGTCTAAATGTCTCTTTGATTGACCTTGAATCTTCCTGCCACGCTTGCCATCCTCTCCTGCCCCACCAGTGTGGCGTGCCACACCCTTGGAGAACCACTGGATTACAGCAAGGGGTAGAGATCCTATGGCCATACAAATGTTGTGGGACTGCAACTACCATCACCCCTGCCCAAGGCTGAGGGGAGTTGGTAATCCAACAACAACTAGAGCAGGGCCAAATTTGGTTATCCAGCTGTTTTTGGACTACAACTCCCACCATCCCTAGCTAGCAGGACCAGTGTTCAGGGATGATGGGAACTGTAGTCCAAAACAGCTGGAGACCCAAGTTTGGGAAATGCTGACCTAGAGAGTCACAGGTTCCCCACCCCTGTCTTATAAAGAATAGGCTCAAACTCTGGCCTCTTGTGACTCAGCTACGCATGCAGAGAGTCCCGGGTTCAAATCCCAGCATCTCCAGGCAGGGCTGGGAGAGATCCTGCTCCGAGCTATACAGACCATTGTTCTGGCTTTGTATAAGGCGGATTCCTAGGCTCCCAGCGCTGCTACCGGTATGTCGGCTTGAGCTTCTGTGATGTCATGGAATGTTCACCAATATCCCAGATGAAAGGGAACAGCGCCAGCCACAGAAATCTTAAAAGCAGACACAAATGAAATGGGCAAGACCTAGAGATGGAAGATGGGCCGGTGGCTGTAAAGTGAGGACAGTGGCAGAGGTGCTGGTGGTCGGGGAATCAAGTAGGAAGAGGATCGAGTAGATGCTAAGGGACCCGGGGGGGGGGGATTTCGCTGAAACAGGGCCTGGGAACAAGAAGGCATCTCTGCGATGTGAAGAGCAACAAAGATGCTTCTGGGTGGGAGGCAGAGATCTTTTGGACTGGAGAGCCCCAGGTTTAAAGAAGCACAGCAAATTACGTTTCACATACAGTGGTGCCTCACTATACGAATTTAATTCGTTCCACGGGTCTTTTCTTATAACGAAAAATTCGTCTAGCGAATCCCATAGGAATGCATTGAATTTTTTTTGAATTTTTTTTGCCCATAGCAACGCATTAATTGAATTTCAATGCATTCCTATGGGAAACCGCGATTCGCTAGACGAATTTTTCGTAAAACCTTTCGTTAAGCGGAAATTTCGTTAAGCAGGGCATTCGTTAAGCGAGGCACCACTGTATTAATATAATGTCCGTGAAATCTTATGCCACAAGAAACTGGTTAGTGTTTAAGATGCAACAAGGCTCTCTTGTTTATATTAATAACAGTTCTTCGAAGTGCTAGGCCAGGCCTTTGGCTGTGGGTCGCTGGTTATCTAACATGTGGGAGTTCATCTCGGGACAAGGAATCCAACAGAATGGATCTCTGCGCCTGGCCAGAATCAGCTGAAATAAATCCAAGGAAAGCCCCCTAAGCTCCCTCAAACAGCGTTCAAGAGTCAGACTTGCACCAGTGCTCTCCGGGGGCTGAGATAGGTGCCGTGGGTGGGGGTTATGGCAGACAACTTCACTCAAAAGAGTTTGCAAAACTGTGTCTGAGTGAGTGAAATCTTGATGGATCCAATCTGGGAACCTGCCCCTCTAACCAGCTACGGTCCCTTTGGTTGCAAAGGCGATGAGGGTGGGTATCTTGGTTTCCAATACCGTGAGCAAATCCACCTCTAATTATCCCTGCGAGTAAACATAAAATATAAACGAAGCAGGTGTGGTTGCTGCTTGGAACACACAGCTGGGATCTGGGATAGATGACCGGTCTGTTTTTTGCCAGGTAAGTCATGGACGCAAATGGCCCAACTGCTGTGAAATTGCCCGGCCTCTCTCTGCTAACAACAGAAGCATCTCGGAGGGACCTCACCTTGTAGTTGGCGGCTTGGCGCACACCTTGGACACAATGCATGTTCAGACCTTGAGATCTTGGGTAAAAATCCCACTTTCTGAAACTTTGGGGTGCCCTTACCTGAGTAGATGGGACTGGTTTGATGGGCCAAAGTCTAAGCCATTTCCCAGAATGTCTAATCCTCTTTTAAAGCCATCTTGGTTGGTGAGCCTGGCTGCCTTCCGCAGGAGCAAGTCCCATAGTTTGGCTGTATGAATAAGTCATTTCTTTTCTTTGTACTAGATCTTAATGGGATCTCCACCAGTTCTAGTGTTATGAGAGGGGGGGGGAGTTTTTGGAGAGCCTCTGCACACTTTTGGGAGGAAGTGTTTTGGAGGAAGTCTTTTGCCTCTCCTGAATCTTCAGCTTCATTGGACGTCCATGAGTTCCAGTTTTATGGAAGAAGGGGAAGACCCTATTCTCTAGCTGCCTTCTCCACATAACTAGTGCACTGAATTCTATTTTCTGCTCTTATGTACATAATAAGTTATGCGGGTGATAAAGACCGCATTATCTGTTGGCGAAGGTTTTAGAAACTGCCGCGCATTTCATTGAGGCCTAGTGTGTCAACAAACCCTTCTCCGGTTCCAAGATTTCGCAGCTTGCTCTCCGACATAAGTAAATTCTGTTTTATCTTGCCTCCCATTCTTTCTACTCGATGCCATGATAATAATAATAATAATAATAATAATAATAATAATAATAATAATAATAATAAAAACCATTCATTGTTCTATTTATGGCTGAGCCGTGCCTGTGCTTATTGGCCAGCCTCCAAAGGAGTTTCTTCCAGGTGTGCCCAGTCGAATTCTTGGCTCTAAATTTCCCCCTTTCTGAAGCGGTAGACGCCCAACCCTTATCACAAACCGCTTATGGGACTCCCTCAAATTTCAAATGTCACTTGCCATCTGGCACGGGCACCTCCTTTTCAAAGAACTGCAATCCCGGCCTCCCTTGGATGTGGTTCATCAGATCTAGTTCATGGTACAGTCGTACCTTGGGTCCTCAACGCCCTGAACTCTGATGTTTTGGCTCCCGCACACCGCAAACCCGGAAGTGATTGTTCTGGTTTGCAAACCTTCTTTTGGAACCCGAATGTCCAATGGGGCTTCCTGCTGCAATTTGGCTTTCGAACGTTTTGGAAATCGAACAGACTTTTGGAACAGATTCCGTTCGACTTCCAAGGTACGACTGTATAGAGAAGCTCCCTTAGCTTCAGCCTTGTGGCCAACCTGGTGCTTTCTTGATGTTTGGGACTGCAACTCTCATTAGCCATGGCAGGCACAGTTTTGTTGGCTTGGGCTGGTGAGAATTGGAGTCCCAAAATACCTGGAGGGCAGCAGGTCGCATGAGGCTGATCTACTGTTATGGACTGGCTGGATGCAGAAGAATGGTGGTGGTGGGGACCCCCCCCCCAACAGAAAAAGGCTCAGAGCCCAGGGATTGGTGGTGGGATGACGATGAGTGGTCAGAGGGAGAAGAGGGAGCAGACTGGGAAGAGAAGGTGTCAGAAGAGGCAACAGGGTTTAGTGAGCAGGCAGAGGCTGTGCCAGACAGCAGTCCAGAAATAGCGACAGAAGCAGAGGCTGGAGAGGAGGCAGGGAGTCAAGAGGCAGAGATGAGTCAGGCTGCTGAAGATGAAGCCAGGGACTCTCCTCCTGCTGCTGCGACCAGCTTCCCTCCCCCTGGTGTCCCAGGACACAGAGAGGAATGAAGAGGGCAGAGCAAAGAGAGACAAGACATCATCTTCTGAGCAGATGAGAGGAGGCTTTAGCCTAGTTGCCACTGAGGTGGCCAGCCTGTGCTTGGGCTGTACCCACTCAGGCTGCAGTTAGGAGCTTGCATGTTGGACTTCTCTGCCATATAAGCAAAAACATTGCATGCAGAAAAGTAGCACATCATGGAGAAAGAGCCCTGACAGGCACTCTTTCTATGTGCATGGAATGTGTATGAAGATGCAACCAACTGTGTGAGCCTATACTGCGCTTTTGAATAGTACTACATAGAAGGAGGTTAACAAACCTGAGGGAGAAGGAAATATGGGGAAGGGAACTGGCAGAGGCGAGGAAATCTTGCATCAGTTCGGAAACAGGCAACGTAATCTTTGTCTGCTTGCCTCTAGTCATGTATCTTAATGCTTAAATGTGGAGTTGGAAACTGGGTCAGTCGTGTCTAATGGTCATTACGGCCTCTAAAATATCCGGCACAGCAGCTTCCTTTGTTAAAAATAGGATGGACTGTGGCTTAGCGGAATGTACATGTAGAATGTGCATTCCACGTTCTGCAGGTGACATGTCCTGGGTTCAATTCCTGGCATCTCCTGCTACCTGATCCTTCTGGCAGGCGATGCCAAACACCTGTGTCCCAAGGCTGTGGGGATCGGCTGACAGTCAGACTAGGCCAGTATCCTCTAGGTCAGTGGTTCCCAACTAAGTACTGCAGACCACCCATTTTTCAAAAGCCAAGCCATGGGGCCCCTACTTTGGAAAATGTTGATATCTATGGTAGAGGACCCCCTGGGTGGGTTATGTCCACCAATTGGGACCACTGCTCTAGATGTTGTCGACTAGCTCCCATCACCCCCGGCCACTGGTCACGCTGCCTGAGGCTGACGGAAATTATAGTTCATTAGCATCTTGGAGGGAGGGTGCCATTTTTGTTACTCCTGGCATAGGTTGCATTGGGTTGGAATGATGGGACAATGGCTTGGCTTGTCAGCTTCCTGTGGTCCTAAGGCATTTTGGTGTTACCTAAACAGCCTCTAAAGGAGCGTCTCCAACCCCATTGTTCAGCCCAGACACCGAGGTCCTCCTCTGAGCGCCTTCTGGCGGTTTCCTCACTGCAAGAAGTGAAGTTACAGGGAACCAGGGGAGGGCCTTCTCGGTAGTGGCACCCGCCCTGTGGAATACCCCCCCCCATCAGATTTCAAGGAAATGAATAACTATCTGACTTTTAGAGGACAACTGCAGGCAGCCCTGTATAGAGAAGGTTTTAATGTTTGATGTTTTATTATGTTTTTGTATATGCTGGAAGCTGCCCAGAGTGGCTGGGGCAACCCAGTCAGATGGACAAAGTATTATTATTATTATTATTATTATTATTATTATTATTATTATTATTATTAATTTTGCCCCCCCCAGTTTTGTAGAAGAGTTGTGGTTGGGCTCTGCTTAAGTTTCCCCCAGGCTGGCCCGTGCAGAGCTTGTCTGAGGCCAGAGATGGGAGTGTTGTTGCAATAAAATTGTAAACTCAAACAGAAAAGCAGCCGTTCGGGTTACATAAGAGGGCAAGGGAGCTCGGTTAAACCAGTTTATTTTGCAACATCTCCACTGCAATATCCTTTACATAGCTGTTTATACACGAGAAGCTCAAAAGTTAGCAATCAACCGTACCTGGTGACCTGCTCCGACAGACTCACAGTCCTTGAGACATGCCACATCAGCAGCAGCCCCTAATCTGGATTAATTTCATTTATTATCTATCATCATCATCTTTTATTATTATTAATTAGCTTTTCGTTCACACAAATCGCAGAGCAGCTCACAAACTACAATCACATAATAGAGCATCACAAATGCAACATAAATCACGTGGAATAATAAACAAGCCATCAGTAGCTCAGTTGGTTAGAGCGTGGGGCTGATAATGCCAAGGTTGCAGGTTCAATTCCTGTATGGGGCAGTCGCATATTCCTGCATTGCAGATTTTCAGGGTTCCTTCCAACTCTACAATTCTGATTCAGAAAACAAAACCACTATTTACAAAACTACTATAATCACAAGCTGAAGAGCACAGTTGCAGCGGAAGCTCATATTGCTAGATTCACAAAGTACTGCATCATTCATAATATGCAAAGCAATATTAGCAATGTTAGGAAGCCAGCAACCAAAAATAAACCAAGCATTGCCGAAATCGTACACTCAGTCTTCCCACTCCCATGACTCATAATCTTACACCAGTTCATTAAAAGACACATGCGTCTAAACGCTCGTGGCAGCAGCTCCATTCTGAAGGTTTCTCAGGCTGGAGGGCGGGTGGGAAAAGCCATTGCCTGGTCTGACACTACACACTAATATGCAGTAACATGGCTGCAGATTTTTTACCATCAAAGCCTTGTAGTGCATACAGACACTTAGACAGGCAGGGCGTTCTGCCCATCAGGTGGGAGGCAGGGGGCAATCTTGGCACAACATCATAAGTCTAGCAGGCCCCTGGCGGGGACCCCCAGCCAACTTAGCTCTCCAAAGTCTGGGGCAAGTGTACCTGAAGGAGCGTCTCCACCTCCATCATTCTGCCCGGACACTGAGGTCCAGTGCCAAGGGCCTTCTGGCGGTTCCCTCGTTGCGAGAAGCCAAGTTACAGGGAACCAGGCAGAGGGCCTTCTCGGTAGTGGCACCCACCCTGTGGAATGCCCTCCCATCAGATGTCAAAGAGAAAAACAGCTACCAGACTTTTAGGAGATATCTTAAGTGAGCCCTGTTTAGGGAAGCTTTTAATGTTTAATAGATTATTGTATTTTAATGTTTCTGTTGTAAGCCGCCCAGAGTGGCTGGGGAAGCCCAGCCAGATGGGTGGGGTATAAATAATAAATTATTATTATTATTATTATTATTACTGCCCCCACAGGCATCTGTTTGGTCACCGTAAGAGCAGGATGCTGGACTTGAAGCTGCAGACGTTATTTCTCCCATAAAAATGACAAAACGAGAACAGCAAGGATTGGGTGGCAAACCCAGTCCTCGCTTATCCATTTGCTACCTACCCTGGGCAGGTTACGGAGATGAGGAGTAAGCAATTGCCAATATTTTCATTGCTTGCAAGCGACCTTTGTTCGGATGGTGGTATTTGTTTTATTTATAAGTGATTGTTCCGGTTTGCAAACGTTCTTTTGGAACCCGAACGTCCAACGAGGCTTTCGTGGCTTCTGATTCCTGCAGCCAATCAGAAGCCGCAATTTGGTTTTCGAACGTTTTGGAAGTCAAACGGACTTCCGGAACAGATTCCGTTCGACTTCCACGGTACAACTGTACTGCAGTTTCATTTTAAAAAATCAAATCATTTTACAACAGCTATAATTGCACAAATGCACACACACACACACCAATTTAATATTGCAGATCACCAGCTAACTGAAATTTTTATTGATTGCATAAGCCTAAAAGGTTTTCAGAAAATGTGCACAGGTTAATAATAGAATGTCCTGCTGTATATTATGCCCCTAAATCCCAGTTTCTGGAAACTGCAGGAGGGGAGAGTGCTGGTTGGCCACTGCAGGATGTTGGAGCAGGTGGACCGCTTGCCTGATCCAGCAAGTCTCTCTTCCTATATTTTAGAGGGCGCTTTGCTGAAATCTCTGTTGGGGGATCATTGCACTGGGCAAGAGTGCTTCATGTCACTGTCAAATGAGCCTCACCAGCTTGGGGAGCACAGACAACCAGCGGCGATCCTACAGGAGGTCTTGGGGATTAAGCTAGGATAGAAAAAGTAAAGGTAAAGGACCCCTGGCAGTTAAGTCCAGTCCAAGACGACTCGGGGGTTGTGGCGCTCATCCTCTTTACAGGCCAAGGGAGCCGGCGTTTGTCCGCACAGGCAGTTTTTCCAGGTCATGTGGCCACCATGACTAAGCCGCTTCTGGTGCAACAGAACACCGAAACCAGTGAACGGAAATGCCGTTTAGCTTCCCGCTGGAGCGGTAACTATTTATCTACTTGCACTTTTGGCTGTGCTTTTGAACTGCTAGGTTGGCAGAAGCTGGGACAGAGAGATGGGAGCTCACCCCGTCGTGGGGATTCAAACCGCCGACCTTCTGATCGGCAAGCCCAAGAGACTCAGTGGTTTAGACCACAGCGCCACCCGCATCCCTATAGAAAGGTTAGGTGGTCCCTAAGGCAGCTGGACCTAAGGGCCTCGAGCCTGGCTCTGTACCCAACTTGGTATATATTTCCTGATTGATCAGAGGCTGATGGAAGACACACTGAATCCTGTGTCTGTTTAGACAGCGATGACCCTGGTTTGAAGCAGATGTGCTTGTCAGTCAACAGCCCCTTCTTGCTCCGTCAGGGCTCTTGCACTCTGTATTAATTTCCAGCCTCGTTGCAGCTGCCCGTCCTTTTGCGGCCAGTGGGATTCGGGGTTAGTGGCGCTCTCGTTCTTTCGACGCTTCTGTTGTTTTGCGCTTTGTCTTTGAGCCGTCGTTCTGTTTTTATTTATTTTATTTTCGAAACGCTGTCTCAATGTCCTCCTCCATTAAGATGTCCAGCTTGCTGTAAGTCAGATCTCTAACCAAAGGCAGGGAGGGCCAACGGAAGACATTGAAGGAATTGTGTTTGGGGGTCAAGAGGGTGAGGGAGGCCGACCCGGGGGTCCACCAGTTCCTAATTCTGATAAAACCAAAGCTTGGTTGGGTGTCTGGATTTGAAGCGGTCGACTTTAAAAACGCAGGCTCTGCCAGGTTTATTATAACTGCAAACATGTTTGGTTTTTTCGTACAAAAAGGGGGGGTGCGTGTTTATGGGTCAGGTTTAACTTGGCGGTGTTACTGACTTTCTTACAGAGGTGAATGCTTGAAATGTTGTTCTCTTTATAACTGCATTTCCACTTGTACCTATTCATTTAGAAAGCGCAGTGCCTGCCTTCTTATATAGATATATAGATAAAATATATGTTTCAGGTGCTTTTTTGTACCATATCCAGTGCTAGCCTTTTCCTGCTACTGTACTTGAATTTAATTTGGCTGACTCAGTATTGCGTATCTTGAGATCGGGATCGCCAGTCATCACTGGTGTGAGCCGAAATATTTAAAAAATTGGACTAGGTGTGGGTAAAAAAAAAAAGCAGGTTTAAAATGAAATCTGGATTTATTTAGCTAAGTCACACTAAGAACTGAGCTCTTGAAATCAGTGACTTAAAGGATCTACTCAGAGTATGAGTTATTTGGATACAGCCAAATATGCAAACACATTAAAAGTCTACACTTATGCCTTCTTAAGGTATATAAAACAAATTGAATTTAAACTCTTAGAGATTTTTTTAAAAGGAAGAGAAAACTAGTCTGCTAACCCTCTTAATGGAGTGCTTTCCATTTTATAGGTATTTCTGAATTCTAGGTTGATTTCCCCCCATTTATCTCCAGGAGGGTTCTGTTGCCAAATCTGCAACAAGAGATGTGTTGAGCTGGCTCGATCTGCACATCATGAAGCCCTAGGTTGCGTAACAGAAAGCTGGTGTATCTGTTTTCATCTGACACTATCCTCTTGCAAGTGGAGGGTAGTGAGGTTATAAAAATTGCAGGGTTTTCGTGTTTGCTGGATCTGGCAATGGTTTTTTGGCGAACCCTTGCAAAAGACTGCCCTCCGCCCCTGTTGATGATGTAATTTTGGCCGGGGTATCCCTGACTATCAATGGGAGAGCTTAATTCTCCTTTTCACGAGAACCTCCCTGCTGCACACTTCCATAAATAATATGCAAATCAAAGTGAAACAATCTTCTGAAATATCACGCTTCTCTGAATTTTGCAAAAATAATAATAATTTATTCAGCTGGCAAACGTGTGTATAAGGAGGAAGCCTACATATAAATTAGTAAAACAAAAACAAAACAACGCATGGAATTCATTATGCCAGGAGAGATTGCTTGGGGAAAATGTGTGTCGTAGGCAAAATTGCATACAAAAGCATATAAATTTGAGGAAAAGCACACCAAACTCCAGACTTTTTAAAGAATAAAATACAAATCTTAAAGAAATGGCAGGAATGTGGTGACTGAGTATGATAGCAAAGGGGAAGAAACTGAAACAGAGATTTATCCACCCACCCCTATCCCCGACCTATAGACTGTGGCCTTGGCTTGCGAGTGTTCAGGTTTTGAGCTAACTGTTTACTTTAGCTCTGGAGCCTGTGTTCTTGCGTTGGTGTGTCACCTGGCCAACTGGGACTATTGCTCCCATGGCACCTGGTTTGCGTGGGTGCTTTTCGGCTCGTGAAAGGCAGCTTCTGAAATCACCACATCCACCTACAGTTGGAAGTTCGACAGTGTGCAAGTCTGTAAGTGTTGGAGAAGCGAAACCGATTGTTCTAGCTGGGATTCTTGCGTATAAAAGTTTTGACTTGTCGATTGCACGTGGCTCAGGCTGGTTATGTAATTCGGTAAGATGCAACGAGAAAGTAAGTGGATGCCATTGTGTTGCAATGGCGTCTTTGTTTATGTTTGATTTGGTCACACATCTCATTATTATTACTGTGTTTCTTTCCATGGGGTGGGTGCCGAGTTTGGCAGAACTACTGTGTGCAAATGGAATTTAGCTGGTGCTTGTCTTAGGGGAAAAAGCCAACAGTGAATACTGTTTTGCAACAGCATAATCTGGGTGCATTTTGGACACTCACGCTTCTGTGTCAAGGGGTTCCCCTTTCTGCTTCACCCTTCTTACTTATTTGGTGCCATCAGATGCCAAGGAAATAAATGACTATCTGACTTTTACCCAGCCAGATGGGTGGGGTATAAATAATTTTTAAAATATTATTAAATTATTATTACGAACACTAGACCAAGATTGAGGTGCCTGAATTTCCTGTCCCACAGAGCTTGCAGTCTAAATGTTTGATGCTGGACTGGTTAGAAACTCAGATATATAAGCTAGGTGCCAAGTGGTTCCTTAAACCAAGGTTGCAGCCGCCCAAACGGAATGTAGAGTTGCGATTTTTGGGCAAGACGGATCTCAAGCCTTCTTTTTCAAATGATGGACTTACTGTGATTGATTCTCAGTTAAACATCTGGCTACTTCAGATGACAACCTTGAGCCGGGTTAAGAGCTTTGAGGACTTGAAGAAAAGTCACTTGAACCAGGGACAGTCTACATATATATTGGCCCGTTCCGACCTCTTTTTCTTAATGGTGACACAGATCATTCATAACATAAGAATATTCATCACAACTGTGAGCAGGGCAGTGGGGCAATTGTCGTAGATGAGCTACAACAATTAACTATACCATTGTTGTCTCCTCCTGCTCAGGCTGCACAGAAAAAGCAATTTGGCTCCAGAAATTCATTCTGATTGTGCAGATAAAATATAACGGATAGAATTTTACAGGATGGGGTGTTAGTGTGTGAAAACAGTCTCGATCCCAGGATCCCCAGATCGTGGAGATGTCAGGCACCCTCCTGGCACCCACCCATCTTCTTCACTTTGTCGAAAGTGATCGAAAGCCAGGTGTAGCTTGGTGCCCGGCTAATTTCAAACACTGGAAGTGTGGGTTGGTAAGGGACATACAACTATTGCTGACTTTATTGTAGCACTTTTCAAAAAAATGCATGGTTTTTTTTCCCACCCAGTCATCCAGAGCCACACTAAACTCTCCTGATTTTTGAAGCCAAAACTGTTTTTGGCTGAGGTCCTTCTGAGCTGGAACTGAATGAATACTTCTATATTGAATCTTTGTGGTTGGCCTAGAACCTCCTATCGAGACTTGCAAACTTGGGGATGAATTCAAGTGAAGATTGGAGCAAAACTCTGTAAAGCGATTCAAGTGCAGTGGTAGTTAAATTGCACGGCAGAACTTGGTGCTTTGATGATGGCAGCTCCTCGGAGCCGCAGTGTTGCACCTGCAAAGCACGGTTGCAATTTGTTTGTTTCGGTACTCCTGCTCCACTCATGTGTAACGGTACTGAGAGAGAAATCTGGACGCATGCAGACAAGGCTCTTTCAAGGCTCTTTTTGGAATTAACTGCTGAGAGAGATAACTTGGAAGTGGGAAAGTGCTTGCTATGAGCTGTTTTCCGTGAACGCCCTAAGTCTTTTATCTATCCTCTTGTGCTTTATGTCTTGATGGCTTATAAAGCAGCTGTTCCCAAAACATCTGATAGCTGAAGCACAATCCTCTGCCACCACTGGCTGGATGAAAACATCACTCCTTGCAGCCAAAAGTTGTTTTATTTTTAAAGTGTGTAACTCTTGGCCTGCCCTTGGATGAGAGCATCCTCTGTCTTAGGAAAGAAGTATGCAGCTGCCCAGTCTTAGTCTCCGATGAATGGCAGCGGCTGTCCAAAGCCTCAGGCAGAGAACTCTTTCCAACATCGGCCACCAGGTCTCTTTTAACTGGGGGTGTCGGGGAACGAACCTGGAGCTCTCAGCATGCCACATCCATGCTGTTCCACAGAACTGCGGTGCCTCCAGATTTCCGCACGAATCACTGATGTGGATATCCCTGCTGCTTAGAACAAGGCAAACCCAGGGCAGGAACTCATGCAGAGATGCACCAGCCAGTCTCTTCTGTGTGCATTCAATTCAGTGTGTGTGTCCCTGGTACCTGTAGAAGGCATTAAGGCGAGTTGAAGATCAAGCTAGGGAGCGGGAGACTGGAGCTGTGGAAGAAATTCCCCATGCAGTGGGCAGAGTTTGTAAAAACCCTAGGCTAGCCGCATCATTAAAAGTCCCTTCTCAGAATGAAGGGTGCTCGGGGAAGACAGCCCAGCAGAGCTTCCCAGGGTGTTTGTATTGCTGCCACCTTTGAATGATTTCTGAATTCCCTGGATCTGATGGCACGACGGCTACCTGGGACCTCCACCGTCAGAAAGAATGCCAGGCACTGGAGAACACCTGTGGCAGAGAGCTGTTTCCTTCATGCCTTGCTCGGGGGCTTCCCAACAGCATCTCTTTGCCCACGGTGCGAAGCAGGATACTTTGTTTACGGGGTACTTGGGTCTGATGCAGCAGGGCCCTTCTTAAGCCCTGCTGAGCTTGCGGATCTGCGAGTGAAGCAAAAACCCGTTTTCGTTGGGGCTGAAAACCCTGAATCATTTAATTGCGACTCTCTCCTGCCTCTTCTCCCATACCACTCGAGACAGCATGCATGGAAGATCTTGGGTGGCCTCCCACCCAGGCACTGACCAAGATCCCAGACCTGGGTGCCTTCGGGCTGTAGACTTGCAACCGGATCGTCAAGGAATGCCGAGTCCCTGCTGTATTGCCAGGCGCCAAGGACGTTCTGCTGGCATGTTTTCTCCTAAGAACTCTCCTCTGTGACGCTGGTGAGGTTCTCAAGCTACCCCATACTATGGCAGGAATTCACCTTGGGCGCATGCTTGCGCATCTCCTCTTCTTCCCCTGCCTTCCTCATTTATTTAAACCAGGCAGCTGCATGAGGGTCCCAGAAGCTATATTCCAGTGTGTGTTTGTTGCATGCCAGTAATTTCAAAACAGTGCAGTAGGTCATTCACTGCCCTAACTGCTGCTTGGGTCTTGGGTCGCATCTGATTTCCTCAAAATAAGCAGTCGCAGCGTCTGTGCGTTGCCTGAGGTCTACACACACATTTCACAATGATCTTTTGTCCACAACATCTCCTGTTCCATATACAGTGGTACCTTGGTTGTCGAACGGCTTGGCTTCCAAACAAATTGGCTCCTGAACGCCGCAAACCTGGAAGTGAGTGTTCTGGTTTGTGAACATTTTTCGGAAGCCGAACATCTCACGTGGCTTCTGCGGCTTCCAATTGAGTGCAAGAAGCTCCTGCAGCCAATTAGAAGCCGCATCTTGGTTTTCGAATGGTTCCAGGAGTCGAACGGACTCCCGGAATGGATTAAGTTTGAGAACCAAGGTACCAGTGTATAAACATCCAGACAGAGATTATTGCAGCCTCCCACAGACTACTGCAGCCCCCCCCCAGGTGCAAAGTTAAGCGAGAAGCCTGTCTGAAATTTCCCTGCGAGTCAGTACATACAGCGCAGCAAGTTAGTATTAAGACCACTTCGTATGTTCCTGTTGTCTCCAGCCACCAGTAGGGACTGGTGGACACTGGAGTCCAACGTCCCCTGGAAGGAGCCCTGCAGGGTGACGACAGGATAATTCTTTAGCTGTGGATTGTTACGCAGTAGGATCCTTTTGGCGCAGTTGATCATGGGAACATTTGTGTGTGGCAGGCTAGCAGGGTGTGTGTGTTGTTTTGCTTTTTGGCTGCAAAGTCCTCTTTTTTTTAAAAAAATAAAATGCTGGCAGAAGAATGAAGGCCTCTAATTCCTTATAATGAGATCAAGGGCTTAATGGCTTAAAATGCTTAGAAAATTGCGGAGATTATCATAGTCCCCTCGCCCCCTCCCTTGTCAAATATGACAGTGCAGTAGTGCCCATGCAGAAAAAAAGCCCGCCGTGCAAATTCTGCTCGCTGGCGGTCAGCCGGTTCCCCCACCCTCAACCGGTGAGCGGAAAATAGCAAATTGTAATGGTACCTTCCACCTATTCAGTTGTACGCTGCGGAAGGATGCGAAGCCCTCCGGTGCCGTGAATGTGAATCCTGCCCAGGGTTTTGCTTTGGAAAGGGTTTGGAAGCCAGGCTGTGTGGTAAACCCTCCATTCTTCCTGGATGCAACATGGGCTGCAAGCTGCAAACTCTTCTCTTTTGCAACTTCACAGGAAGCAAGCATATGTTGTCACTGAATTGCGCAAATGGAGCACAGGCTCTTTAAGGGAAGGACAGAGAGTTGCAAGCCTTAAAGAAGGGGGGGCGCACTTTTGTTTGCTTGTAAAGTTTACATGTCGTATTGCTGCCACCTCCAGACACTCACGCAGGACCATAGAATCATAGAGTTGGAAGAGATCACAAGGGCCATCCAGTCCAACCCCTTGCCAAGCAGGAAACCTTCACTGCCCTCACTGGTTCTGATTTAAAAGAGAGGTAGAGCTTTTGCTGCTCCCATTTCATGCCTATCTGGGTTCTTGGAAACCAGGGGAAGAGGAGAGCTTGTCGTGCCAGGATGGAGAGACAGCTGTGCCTCTTCACCACCTTTGGCCTCCCCCATGCCCCTCTCCTGCTTTGGCTTCTGCCTCTGCTTTTGGAGTTATTAGCAAAAACATTATCTCCCCAATTTGGCTGAGCATCAGCCCTAAGGAGCAGAGCGGCTCATTCCCAGTGGTCTTCCTCCATGAAAATCAGTTGCCGAGACTGAAATTCCAGACACCTGCTCACAGCCATCCCCTCCTCGCCAGGGTTTCCCCCCAAGCAATCGGAGACCACGCCTGCATGCAGACAACCTCTCCTCTGCCCTTTTCATGTCTCTGCTGGGTCTGGGAGAGAAGTGGGGAAGGGAGTTAGTTGCAGCAGGATGGGGGGGCACCACTCCTCTGCATCCAACAAGTCCATTACATCCCATCTCACACACACACACACACCCAGCCAGCATGACAAGCAGTCACAGATTAAGGAAGTTGTAGCTCCAAACGATCTGGAGGGTGCCATGTTGAACCATCCCTGGCATAGCCAGTGCAGAAATAGTTGGGCCATTGGTCTGCTATGGAGTAAGACAACTTCCTGTGTTTACCACTGATCTCACCTGGCGCCCTTGAAATGTTTTGCGTTGTAATTCCCACCAGCCAGCAGGAGTTGTAGCCAGAAACATCTCCAGGATGGCAAAGGCTGCCCTGATGCCCAGAGCTGCCTAGGGCGTGAACGTGTAAAAGCAAAGATTATTGTGGAGATTGTGTCTACTCTCCTAAACTTCCCCATCAAAATGCAGAATCTTGCTGGCTAGTGAATGGGGGTGGGGTTTTTTCAAACCTGCCTGTCTTGTTTGATTTTTATTCTGAGTGTCATGATCTTGGCTCTGACTGTGCAGATAGGTGTTTCTCATTGGCAGAGGAAGCAAAAGCATTCCTGCTGCCCAGGATTTTCTAGGCATGTGGTGTGTGAGGTTTTCGAAATGATACGTAACAATGAAGGAGTCACGTTTTCAAACATGCAGTGTTCTCTTTTGTAGACAGGCTTGTGCAAAGTCATCTGTAGCCCTGCCAACAATAGCTACCATGACAGTATTTTTAGCAAGCTTGTTCCACGAGTTCGGTTTACAATGTCAAATACGTCAGTCTTGCTGGAGCTGAGATGCTTCTGTGATTCAAGGCAACTCTTTTATTTTATATACCGGTATATCTATAATAAAAGTAGCTTTTGTTGTTGTTTAGTCGTTTAGTCGTGTCCGACTCTTCGTGACCCCATGGACCAGAGCACGCCAGGCAGTCCTGTCTTCCACTGCCTCCCGCAGTTTGGTCAGACTCATGTTCGTAGCTTCGAGAACACTGTCTTGTTCTAAGCTTGTAGCTAAGCTTGTTCATAAAAGAAAACTGCCAAATCCATGGTTGGGCAACACCTGTCCAAGCAAAAAGTCACAGAACAGAATCACAGAATCATAGAATTGTGGAGTTGGGAAGGAACCCAAAGAAGAAGAGGAGGAGGAGGAGGAGTTTGGATTTGATATCCCACTTTATCACTACCCTAAGGAGTCTCAAAGCGGCTAACATTCTCCTTTCCCTTCCTCCTCCACAACAAACACTCTGTGAGGTGAGTGGGGCTGAGAGACTTCAGAGAAGTGTGACTAGCCCAAGGTCACCCAGCAGCTGCATGTGGAGGTGCGGGGAAGCGAACCCGGTCCACCAGATTACGAGTCTACTGCTTTTAACCACTACACCACACTGGCTCTAGTCCAACCCCCTGCAATGCAGGAATCTCAACTATAACAGGGTTCCACTCTAAAGTTTGACCGTTACAGTAAATAACTGTTCTACAGTAGATGGACCTTCAGGAGGTTATATGAGAAAATAAAATATTAAGCACAACGTTAAAAAGAAAAAAGAAAAGTGCAAAAATTAGACTGGACATTGCAGTCTCCGTGTAGACTCGGCTCCAAGATGGAGACTGCAGGCAGAATTAGGCCTCTGGCCGATGCTGCAAATATCAGGTTGCACCTAGAATTCTTGGACCAAGAAGCAATGACTGATCCCCGTTTCTGAAAATATAAAGGCTGGCTGTGTCCCAGAACCTTCCATGTAACTCGAGACCTTCAGCGCCGGAGAGTAATAATTCAGTCGGCGCTCTCCCTCTTAGAACTCGGTGCTTATTTATTTTTTGATGCGCTCGTTTTCTGAAATACACACAGCAGCGCGAGGGCCAGGGGTGGGCTTGTCACTGGAGAGCGATCACTAATTGACTCCGAGGGCTACCCCTTATTTTTTGTCCTCATTGAGTGTTGTCAGCCTGGAAGCTGGGAGATGCCAAGACTTGCAGCAAGACGTTTTTTCAGTGGCGTTTATTTCTGTCCGTCATCTTCTCATTATTCCCGTCAAATCAAAGTACAAGTCTGCCAAACTGTTATTACAACAAAAGAGAAGGCCAAAGAGATAATGCTAATGGTTTAAATAATAGGTACAGTAAATAAAATCAAGATTATGAGAATAGCATATATTCCAACAACACTGTTTATCTAAACAGAATGGTATAGGTAAAGGACCCCTGGATGGTTAAGTCCAATCAAATTTGACTTTGGGGTGCGGCCAGGGTGGATAAAAAACAATGTTTTTGTTTTTTTGGTTTTTTTTAAATAGAAATTAAAAAATGGATTTTTAAAAGTTTAAATCAGATTTTTTAAAAAAATCAGACTTTTTAAAATAAAAAGCTTTTGGAGGAAAAATCTTTCTAAAGATAGTTTTCTATTTAAGTTACATTATAGTCCAAAGGCTATTCATCAGGAAATAAGGATTTTTTAAAAGTTTTTCATGTGTGCTAAAACTCAGTCTGTTTTTTTATTAAAAAAACAACAACAACGTTTAACCACATCAGTTAACAAACATGGATACATATGCTATAATGTTATTGCTTTAGTTAAATAAATTGTTTAAATTGTTATTAAGGAAATGATCGTTTTTCTCCTTCCAATAAAGTACAGCAGAAAAGTTATCCAAATATACTGTAGTTAGCTTGTTAAACCTCACAATAATTTCATAATTATCTGTCTATGTATTTCTAAAAGTATAACCAAACCAGTAATTTTTGATATAACTGTAAAAACTACTCTGAAAATTTATTATTCCAAAAATGAAACCTTAAATGTATATATTAAGATTATACCAACAAGAACAAGTCTTTAAAAAAAAGAAAAAAGATTTAAATCAAGTCTTACTGACTAGTGATTTAAATCATGATTTAAATCAAATCCACCCTGGGTGCGGCACTCATCTCACTTTTCAGGCTGGGGGAGCCGCCGTTTGTCCACAGACAGCTTTCTGGGTCATGCGGCCAGCAGGACTAAACCACTTCTGACACAACAGAACACCATGATGGAAACCTATTTATCTACTTGCACTGACGTGCTTTCCAACGGCTAGGTTGGCAGGAGCTGGGACAGAGCAACGGGAGCTCACCCCATCGCGGGGATTCGAACTGCCGACTTTCCGATCGGCAAGCCCAAGGGGCTCAGTGGTTTAGACCATAGCGCCAGCCACTTCCCTGCGGTGATATATGTGTGGCCTTGCATGCTCATTTTCTATTTGCAAAAAACTATTTTTTGTATGGCGCCACAATCCACCATGTGATTCTTCTCCAGGCAGTGCAGTCCACAAAGCAGATGATTACCTCCTCCTCTGCAGTTTTGTGAGATTTTGGCCATGGTAAAAGCAGCTCTGCAATAATGTTTGGGGTGCTGTATTTTTTTATTTTAGAGATGGCCTGTTGTAAGGCATCTGCAGCCTGTGTTTCAAACGCTTGTGCTTCTCCTTGACTGCGGATGCACGCAATGTCTTGACCTTTTTTAAATTCTCCGGCATGTTAGTTGCTAAATCTTGCAGCTGGTGCAGACAATGCCATACTTCCTTCCATCGTTTCAAATTTCTGGTGACATTTAAACACTGTTGAGGGAGCACCAGCCTTCCACAACCCGGTGCCCTCCAGATGTTGTAGACTGCAATTCCTTTCAGCCGCATCCAGCACAGTTCTGGTGGGAGCCGTGGTCCAAAACATCTGGATTGCACCAGGTTGCAGAGGCTGATGCAGGATATATGCCAGGGATGGAATTGAAAGTTGCACGAAGGAGATGGGGCCACCAGTGCGAGAATCTCTGCTCACCTTATACAGTGGTTCCTCGGGTTACAGACGCTTCAGGTTACAAACGCTTCAGGTTACAAACACCGCTAACCCAGAAATAGTACCTCAGGTTAAGAACTTTGCTTCAGGATGACAACAGAAATTGTGCTCCTGCGGCACGGCGGCAGCGGGAGGCCCCATTAGCTAAAGTGCTGCTTCAGGTTAAGAAGAGTTTCAGGTCAAGAACGGACCTCCGTTAAACAAATTAAGCTCTTAACCAGAGGTACCACTGTAGAACTATTTCCCCCTGTTCCTCTGGGGGTTCTCCTGACAACCCCCAGAGGTAATTTGAGGGGGCACAGGGGAGAAGAAAATGGAAGCCCTATTGTGCAAGCGAGACTCATTCCACTGTCTGCTGTTAGCACAACTGTTTAGTGTATTAGCTTTTTAATTTCATCATATTTTTTCAGAGTTGGTTTGTCCCTATCTGCTTCTAAAATTAATTGGTACGTAGGCCACTCTCCTTTCATATTTCTTTTTTTACTGCCATGGCTTCTGTAGGTGATGTCCAAAGGGGTATTTTTTGTTCTAGTGTTCCTTACTATTTAGTCCATATCTTGTACAGTGATGCCTCGCACAACGAAACATTCGCAAGATGAAAGCGTTTTGCGATTTTTTTTTTGGTGACTCGCAGGACGAAATTTTCTATGGCCGTGCTTCGCAAGACGATTTTTTTGCCTATTTTTTGTTTGTTTGTTTTAAATCCTATGGGAAACCGCAATACGAAACGACTGGCGGAACGAATTAATTTCGTCTTGCGTAATTACTTTTCCGTATATTAAATAAGCGTGCCATCCGTACCGATTATCATGGCCTTCGAGGGAAGACCTGGTTTCAAACACCTGAAGGGACATCGATTAGCCATCCCTGGTCAAGTTCTGCACTCAGGAAAGATTCTGCGCCTTGTGTCGATTCTTCGTCATCTGTGCTGTGCTGTGTTTGCCATTGTGTATTGTTGCCACCTGCGTAATTCTCTTGGGCTTTGTTTAGTCACGGCAAAATGCTCTGGAAGGTGCTGGCATCTCGCCCCTGACCTCTGAAAGTCAACAGCCGCTTCTTAAATTGCACCGGACGTTCCCCACGCATTCTTCATGCGTATCTGCCCTACCGTAAGAGTTAGGGACTTCCTATTTGAAACAAAGCAGGGTTGCCAGGAAGCCGTCTTCCTTGCGTCACAAAGCGTTCGGTGTTCTTTCTGGCAGTTCCTCAGAATCGCAACACACCTCTGGGGACACAAGTGGGCTTCCTTCGCTGTAATGGGCACAATGCTTAGAGGGTTCCTCTTTCGCTCTTCGCTTTTTCCTTTCTTTGCATTCTACATTAGAGGCAACAGCTGCTCAGATGCCATCTCAGGCAAGCGAGGGCTGATGCCACAAGATTATGGAACATAATCTAGTTCAGGCATCCCCAAACTGCAGCCCTCCAGATGTTTTGGCCTACAACTCCCATGATCCCTAGCTAACAGGACCGGTGGTCGGGGAAGATGGGAATTGTAGCCCAAAACATCTGGAGGGCCAAAGTTTGGGGATGCCTGATCTAGTTCCTTGAAAAGAGGAGTTAATTTTTAGATTGTGGGTCAGTTTTGCTTGCTTGGGGGACCATCTCTCTCTCTTATTTTAGTTCCCTCAACAGTATCCACCTTTCCTGTGTAGTCAGTGAGTGGCATAACCCAGAGGTTCTCCAGGTGTTGCCACGCTACAATTCCCTGATGGGTGTCGGAGTCCCAAGATTTTGTGGAAGGTCACTACCTCCCCATTCCTGGCACAACCATTTCATCCTTGCTCCCAACTATAATCAGAATAAAAAGCATGCATTTGTGTACATTCAATCCTTGCGGCATTTATTTTCCCCTCTCCTTGTTGTCTCACCCAGGGGTTTCCCAAACTTGGATCTCCAGCTGTTTTTGGACTACAACTCCCATCATCCCTAGCTAGCAGGACCAGTGGTCAGGGATGATGGGAGTTGTAGTCCAAAAACAGACCCAAGTTTGAGACACCCCGGTCTAGCATGTTGGCCTGCTTAACACATACAGTCAAACCTCGGTTGTCAAACGTTGTAGAAGCCCGTTCGGCTTCCGAAATGTTTGACAACTGAGGCATGGCTTCTGATTGGCTGCAGGAGCTTCCTGCGCTCAAATGGAAGCCACGTTGGACATTCGGCTTTTGCTTCCGGGTTTTCGGCATTCAGGAGCTGCAACGTTCCAAAACAGAGGCATTCAGGAACCGAGGTTTGACTGTAACACTAATCCATGGTTTGTTTAACAGACCATCACGTAAACCACCAATTGTCCTACAGATGATCAAATAAACCATGGCTTACCTTCTCCAAAGTTTTGTTTTGTTTTCTAGCTGCTCATGCCTTTGTAGTCAAGAGAGCATAGTTAAGGAAGGATGCTGTGTGTGCACATGACGCCACGCCATAGTTAAAAGAAGCCAATGCTCCTAGTTCAGCCACTGGGGAGAGTTTTCGCATAACACCAAGCCATTGTTTAATAAACCAGGCCATTTTTAGACTGCAGAGTCTTTTGAGGACAGAGACCTGTCCCTCTCTCTCGGATGAGGTTACTGCATACCGTTCCCCCATACACTGCTGACCCTGTAGAAAGAACAATAAGTCTTCTTGGTATCATTCGTCTTCCTGTATGTTATATAATCTCCTGTCAGTTCCAAGGATGAGCAGAAGTGATTCTAGCAGTTTAAAATCAATACTCCCATCCCTTTGTACGCAGAGACCCCAATTAATTTGTTTGGTTCCTCCCACACCGAAGAGGGTGTACCAAGGAAATTGCAAGTTATGTAAGCCCCCAGCTTGCAAGAGTGGTGACCTTCTGCTGATCGCGCAGAGCAAGTGGCACGTTTTCCTTGCCCGGTATTGAGTATTCATGTCAGTCCTGACATGCGGTGCCGTTCCCCAGCAGGCCTGCGATAAATGAAAGCAAAACACTGGATATGACTTTTTGATCTCTTCGTTTTTGACTTTTTGATCTCTTCCTTTCCCACCAATCGCCAGAAAACAAAGAAATGGGAAAGTGAAACCTTCAAGTTTGTTGATTCCGCTCCACATTGCAAAGCTAGAATGCATGATTAAATACCTTTTCCTGGGCAGATGGAACGTTTACCCTCGGTAATGGCAGACCGTGGCTTCAAATCCTGCTTTCTGACCGATTCTGAAGTATGTTTCAGGTTCTGGGTGGTTCGTGGGCCAACTGTGCAACACACCCCTAACTTTGTCTGCTCAGAAGTTAAGTCTTACTGAATTCAGTGGGGCTTACTCCCATAGAAGTGGGTCTAGGATTGCACCTCTCAGCGTGGAAATAGCTTTCCAAAATGTCTAATCCTTATGTGCCAAAAAAAAGGCAGTGAAGCCTGAAGCTTGGCTCTGTTCCATATCTTACTCAGTATTTTTTTTATTTATTTATGATTAATTAAGAGCTGTTTGTAACTTTCCAACAAAATTCATGACACAAATATCCTGCAGAGCATAAACATTTCCTTTATTTTGGTGACTCCTGTATACTTTTTATAAAAAGGCTTTTCCAGCTCTAGACCTACATTCCAAAAGCTGCCTTTTACAACTGCATTTGGACAACAACAACAACAATTTATTTATTTATACCCTGCCCATCTGGCTGGGTTTCCCCAACCACTCTGAGCGGCTTCCAACAAAAGATTAAAAATACATTAAGACATTAGTCATTAAAAACTTCCCTAAACAGGGCTACCTTCTGATATCTTCTAAATGTCAGATAGTTGTTTATTTCTTTGACATCTGATGGAAGGGCGTTCCACAGAGCGGGTGCCACTACTGAGAAGGCCTTCTGCCTGGTTCCCAGTAACTTCGCTTCTCTGCTGCCAAGACCATATAACACCGGTACTGAAAGACCTACATTAGCTCCCAGTATGATTCCGAGCACCATTCAAAGTGTTGGTGTTGACCTTTAAAGCCCTAAACGGCCTCGGTCCAATATACCTGAAGGAGCATCTCCACCCCCATCGTTCAGCCCGGACATTGAGGTCCAGCACTGAGGGCCTTCTGGCGGTTCCCTCCCTGCGAGAACCGAAGCTACAGGGAACCAGGCAGAAGGCCTTCTCGGTAGTGCCACCCACCCTGTGGAATGCCCTCCCACCAGATGTCAAGGAAAGAAACGACTATCTGACTTTCAGAAGACATCTGAAGGCAGCCCTGTTTAGGGAAGTTTTTAATGTTGGATCTTGTATCGTGTTTTTAATATTCTGTTGGGAACAGCCCAGAGTGGCTGGGGAAACCCAGCCAGATGGGCAGGGTATAACGAATAAATTATTATTGTTGTTATCATTATTATAGTGACATCATAGTGCTTTAAATGCACTGCGTGACTGTTGCCTTAAATTGAGCAGCTGTTGGGTTTGCTGTGCGTGCATTTTGGGGGTGTTGGAGGTGGAGGAATGCAAAGGCAAGGCATGATGCAAGAAGCCCTGCTTCCAACAGGGCCAGAGTTGCCCTGGAGATAGCCTCTTGGTGAATCTGTCATTCGGAGGTTTGGGGTGGAGACGGTCATGCCCTGCGCAGGACATTGGTCAATACGTCCCCTCCCTCCTTCTCTCTCTCCCTCGCTATTTGCATTTCGTCAGTGCAGCCAGGCGGTGTTGCAACTTTTACAGCGCTGTTTCCAAATCGGCCAGCTGATAAATGGGTAACTTTTCTGTCCTGGCTACATAGTCTCTCCTCCTGATCATGAGTGGTAAAGGCAGAAGCCGGGGGGGGGGGGGGACAAAGAAGGACCACACGCAGGCCAAGTGTGTTTGGAAGCAGTGTTAGAAACTCAGCTAGGTGCCAAACAGCTCTTTAAACCAGGCTTACAGTCGCCAACACGGAACACCTAGTTGCCATTTGGAGGCCAGGCAGATCTCAAGTCGTATTTTTCATTCTGTGTGGCTTTTGGGTTCCGGAAATTCGTTTAACTGGACACTGAGTGAAGAAGCTCTTCCTTTGGCCGTCTTCCGTCGTTTCCCTCGGTTCTTGCCGGCACTGCTTTTTGCGAAACCACACTGTGAATCTCTCATCTTGCTTCCCTCTCGGGGAGAGAATAGGATCTGGGTCTTGGCATCGACCAGTGGGAACATAACGTAGCATCTTGGGATGATTGAGGATTAGATATTATTAGCTCTGTTCCAGGCAGCCGTTTCGCCCTGGCAGAAATCCCATACATGCACCCCATGTGGAAACCTCAAGTTGTTGCCGTGTTGCCTTTTTAACCAGGGAGTCTCCCAAACCCCCACTGAAAACCTAAAAATTATATCCTGGGACGTGAGCCGACTTAAAGCCTCTCGGCTGCCTCTCCTCCCTTACGCCCCTTTTGCTCAAGTTAAAAAATAGTTACTTAGAAATTGCTACCAGCTGGAGCTAAGCCTCCTGAACTTTCCCCTTCTTCTTTAAATAACATTTGTGGTGTATTCTTGGCCAGCGTTTTGACATTTCTTGGAACCAACAAACCCCTCTCTCTCTCTCCCCCCTCTCTCTCTGTCGCACACCGACACACAACACATGCACAATTATTTCCTTTTCACAGAATTGTAGAGTTGGAAGGGACCGCGAGGGTCATCGAGTCCAACCCCCCTGCAATGCAAGAATCTTTTGACCAAGGTGGGACTCGAACCATTGACCCTGACATTATGAGTCTCAAGCCGGTTCAAACGAGGTACATTTCATCTCTGATTTTCCTTAGACTTTTCTTAGTTTGTTTCTTATCTTTTCCTTTGCCCGTAATTCTTTTGGGTTTTGAGACACTCTTTCTGTCCAGTGCTAAAAATCTGAGGAATTCCTACATGGAAAACTGTATTTCCCTGCAACAGCTGTTCCTTTCCAGTTTTCTGCAAACCTTTAAAAACAAAGGGTGGTATTCAGCTAACTTGTATTCAGAGAAGACCCATTGAAATCAATGGACCTAACTTGTTCATTCATTTCAATGGGACTATTCTGAATTCTAAAAACTTAGTCAAATACCACCCAAACTGTTTAGGCAGCTAGGGAGGGCGCTTCGTTGAAGATGGGTCACTGCACCGATCCTGCGTCGTCATTTTGTTTTCCAAAGGGATGGCCATGTTAATATGTGACAGCGAAACAAACCCAGAGCCCTGTAGCCCTTTTAAAGATTAATTTGTTACGCCTTCAGCTTTTCTGGAGTAGACTCTGCTTCCTCAAAGGAAAGTCCCTCCTTAATTTGCAGGTTTCTATATTCATAGGTGTAGAGGAATGTTATTTTTTATGTTTTAGCCAAAGGTAGGGTCTGTTTTTTGGGACACAGGTGGCACTGTGGGTTAAACCACTGAGCCTAGGGCTTGCCGATCAGAAGGTCGGCGGTTCGAATCCCCGCGACAGGGTGAGCTCCCGTTGCTCGGTCCCAGCTCCTGCCATCCTAGCAGTTCGAAAGCACGTCAAAGTGCAAGGAGATAAATAGGTAGGCTGCAGCGGGAAGTTAAACGGTGTTTCCGTGCGCTGCTCTGGTTCGCCAGAAGCGGCTTAGTCATGCTGGCCACATGACCTGGAAGCGGTACGCCAGCTCCCTCGGCCAATAATGCAAGATGAGCGCCGCAACCCCAGAGTCGGTCACGACTGGAGCTAATGGTCAGGGGTCCCTTTACCTTTACTAGGGTCTGTTTTTACTTTCCCCCAGGGCTGAGAATGGGAAATGTGGTTGGAATTTGGCTGGGGATTTTTGTGGGAAAGTGGTTTTCTTTCCTTTGTGTCTGTGATTTGCTTTCCTTCAGGTGGACAGGCTTGTTTTTGCATGTACAGTATTTAATTCGCTTGTGCTTTTTCTTCTGGAGGAGAAGAAGAAGAGTTTGGATTTGATATCCCGCTTTATCAGTAGCCTAAGGAGTTTCAAAGCCGCTAACATTCCCCTTTTCCCTTCCTCCCCCACAACAAACACTGTGTGAGGTGAGTGGGGCTGAGATACTTCAAAGAAGTGTGACTAGCCCAAGGTCACACAGCAGCTGCATGTGGAGGAGCAGGGAAGCGAACCCGGTTCACCAGATTACAAGTCCACCACTCTTAACCACTACACCACATTGGCTTTCTGGTGGTCCTACGGTAGCCAGAGCCAGAGCAACGCTGGGCTCCCAACTCCCATCATCCAGTGTGGCCAATGGTTGGGGATGATGGGAGTTGTAGTCCAACAAGATATTGAAGAGCATCATGTTGGCCACCCCTAATGTAGATCTAACATGGGATACTAAATGGCAGAGAAGCAGGCGTGCAGACATTGACGGGTATTTTCAAGCGTTTTGATCAAACCACTAGCTTCTGAGGTTGATGTTGCCTCCTTTCCCAGGAAGCTACGAGTTCCTCTGGTTTGGGCTAAGCAGATGCATGTGAATTTTGAAATACAGAAGGTGTTTTGCCCAAGCCTGCAGAGAATCTGGCCCCACCACCAGCCTGACAAAGACCAACATCCTGGGTCAGGACATCTCCAGCCTTCCACGCAACAGCATTGGTGACCACATGCTTGAGGTGGTAGATGATTTTCTCTTCCTGGGTTCCACCATCAGCCTCTCCCTGGATGCTGAGTTGGACAAGCAGATTAGCAAGACAGCAAACGGCTCACATCTCCAAAAGGGCATGGGAGAATGAGATGCCAACGTCCAATTCCAAGATGAAGGTCTACCAGGTTTACATGTTGAGCATGCGACTTTATGGAAGTGAGTTGTGGGCAAATTAGAACCGCCAGGAGCAACACATGGCAGGACAGAGTCCCCAGTCCTCTCCAAAGCTCTTATGGGGAGCTGGCTTCAGGCCCAGGCCCGTTGGCAGACTGAATCTGCGTTTCAAAGACGTCTGCAAATACGACAACATGACTGGCAACATCAGCCATGTGGGAATTCCTTGCGCGGTGCCTGGAAGCAGAGAGTCAAGTCGGGCACCCACAGCAGTGACCGGAGGAGGAATGACCGCAAGGAGGAGTGCAGAAAGAATAAATTCCCTGGTGCACCTGCAGCAACACAACCAGACGCTTTCGCCTGCCCCAGCTGCAACAAAACATGTCTCTCCTGTATCGGTCTCTACAGCCGCAGCAGGCGCTGCAAGTTCCAACAGGTTGATTTTACCCCCAAAGGCGAACTCCTCTGTTGCCTCCCAAGACAAACGGATGCCAATCAGAAGGTGGCTGACACTCAGTTGTCAGGTATCTTTTTAGTGTAATAAGCTAAGTTTCCAGGGTTCAACACTGACCACGATGGAACCTCAAGCCGGATTTTTGAAAGCAACCACAGGAAATCAAATGTTAGGGTTGTGTATATCCCAAACATTCGCCTCGGGCATCCTTGTCTCTGTTGTTGTCTCTCTGTGTTGTGGTTCAAGCAATAGGGCTTTCAGTATTTCTTACTTCTTCCAGTCTTGCACCCTGCTGTAATTTTCCTCTCTGTCGCTGCTGGGCTGTTTTTGGTATCTTTCTCCGTCTCCTTTTGATCTTCCTCATGGGTCAGCAGTCCTGTCTTTCCTGCAGAGGTGTGTTAACTTCCCCTGAAACAGATTGTGAACCGTGGTTTCTAAGCAGAGTTTGGATGGCCACCTCTCATGAATGCTTTAGTTGAGATTTCTGCATTGCAGGGGGTTGGAATAGGTGTCCTTTGATGTCCCTTCCAGCTTTGTGATTCTATGACGGCTGACTTTCGCCCCACCCACCCCGATAGTCAT
The DNA here is from genome assembly GCF_963506605.1 of Zootoca vivipara. Lineage (NCBI taxonomy): Eukaryota > Metazoa > Chordata > Lepidosauria > Squamata > Lacertidae > Zootoca > Zootoca vivipara. The sequence continues at coordinate 6,410,052 of NC_083284.1, read as the reverse complement.
TTGCTGAAGTCTTTGCTGATGTACAAAGCTGAGGGGAGCCAAGGAAAAAGAGAATGGAGGCAGTTTGCAGGGTGGGAGACAGAAGGCAGGACCAGAGGCAAGGAAGGGGAAAAAGAGACATTTTGAGTATGTCAACAGCTGACCACTGTTGGTGGCAGGATACTGGTCTGGTATGGGTCTTGATCTGATCCAGAAAAGCAGTTATTGGGGTTCGAATCAGCATCTTGAGACCTTACGCAATGTGAGTTTGGTCCTCAAATCAGGGTTTAACTTTGAGCCTCTTCATACAGTTGACATATTTCCAACGTATTCATTCTGTGAAAAGTGTGAAGGGGAGCTGTGCTTGCACTGGTGCCAAGTACCAAACTAGTGATTTAAACTATTGATTGATCGAAACACCGACCTTCTAACAAACGGATTACATTTACTTTCCTGTTGCTCAATCTTCAATTACCGGTTGCGACTTTGTAATAAACAGAAGCCACCTTTCCCTGTGTGGTGGTGGTGATGACATCAGAGCATGACACCAGAGCGTGGGTGGTGGTGATGACATCATGCTGTGGAGGCGGTGCTTGTGGCAAAAGTGGGCTGGGCTATTGCATTAGGGCAGCCTTCCCTGGCCTTCTGCTTCTCAAATATTTTGGATCATGGCTCCTCCAATCAGCCGCAGCCAGCATAAGAAATGGCAAAATTCCACCCTCCAGTCATTCATTTTCTTCTTCTAAACTATTAACCATCAAGAATATAGCCTCTTCCACCTTAAATCTCTCCTTTCTCAACAGCAGCCTTGCAGAGGAAAAACTTGGGAAAGTTTTGACTCTTCAGCCAGTAATGCATGGAAATATGCTTTTCTTGTCGGTATCTGGTTGTTGTTTTTATTAAAAAAGCCTCTTAATCTCTTGCCTCTGGCCAAAGGCAAAATTATCTCTGAAATGGTCACAGAAATATTTGGCTGGTCTTTCTCCCGGGGCATTTTGGCACTCTTTATTTAACGTTATCTCCTAAAGAGCATATTGAAGAATGTGACTCAGAAGAGAACGATCCCGCAGGTCGCAACGGAGTACATTTCCGAGTGTTTCTTTCATTCTCGGCTTTTTAAAGCATATTTTAAGAAACATTTTTTAAAGGGAAAAGAAAACATGTTTCCAAAGGTGGGGCAGGGGCTCCCTTGGGAAGGACTCCTGACGGCCTCTCTTAGAAGAAGAAAATAACCGGGCAGGGTTTTTTTTTAGGGGGGCGGGCAGGCGGACACTGTCAAGGGTTAATTTGTCCTAGTAAGAATTCTGCCTTGTTCTGTGTTCAAGTCACTCCTTCATCTGCTCAGACTCTGGAAATCCCTGCTGTTCATAGAACAGCTGAATGGATTTGATTATTAAAGACACTTTACTTTGTTTGGAGTTAATGCCTAGATATTTCCTGGGTAGAGGCAGTATTTGTGCCTCGCAAACAATGTCTGGGCATGTCGCAAGTATATTTTCATTTAGATTTTGCAAAATCTAATTTTTTCTGACTTCTCCATCCTAATTCTTAAGTGCTTATGGGGCGCTCTAGAGCGCCATACATAACATCACTTTTAGGTAATCGGCACGACAGTCCGGCGATGTAGTTTAGTAGTAATATTACCTTCCCTGTTTCGTTTTATCGTTATTATTTATTGAATTTATATGCCGCTCTATACCCAGAGGTTTTGCAGGGGGTGGGAGGCCTTGCCTGAGTATGGCGCTGCGTGCTGCAACATAAACGCGTCTCACTCAACTCTGGATGCAATTATATCGAGCTTCCCAATGACAAAATAAGACATTTACATTCCACCAAGAGTCCGTGACTTTAAATAGACCCTTTGCATAATTGCAGACAAAGTTGTGCCTCTTGATTTCTCAGTATTCCTTTGCGTGGTGTTTTACTGACGACGAAAACACACACCGAGGGCTCGCCCGCACTCCCGCTTGTTCCGTGCCTAGAAAGCTTGTGTCCAAGGGCGTACCCACCATGGGGCAAGTTAGGGCAGCTGCCCTACTCTAGAAGCCAGCTGCCCCCCCCCCCTCAGGCAAGGCTAAGCACAGCGGGGAACCAGGGAGCGCGGCGCGGTGGGCGGGAACGCCGAACCTGTGCTCCGCTGGGCTGAGCTCCGCCTCTGCCCACCAGCCCTGCTTCTAGGGAGGGGCACAGCCCGGCAGAGCGCGAGTTTGCCGTTCCCGCCCGCCGCGCTGCGCCCTCCCTCCAGCTCCCCGTCGCGCCCTCAGGCAAGGCCAAGCGCGGCGGGGAACCAGAGAGCGCGGCGCGGCGGGCGGGAACGCCAAACTCACGCTCCGCTGGGCTGGGCTGCGCTCTGTCTCCGCCCACCAGCCCTGCTTCTAGGGAGGGGCACAGCCCAGCGGAGCGCGAGTTCGCCGTTCCCGCCCGTCGCGCCGCGCTCTCCCTCCAGCTCCCCGACACGCCCTCAGGCAAAGCCATGCATGGCGGGGAACCAGGGAGCACGGCAGGGGGGCCTTCCTGCCCTGGTGAACTCCTGCCTTGCTGCCCCCTTTCCTGGCGCATCGGCGGCTGCACTATTGCCGGCGCCTCCCCAGCTTTCCTCTCTGTGCCAAAGGCGCCCGCCTTTGGCCAGGGTCTTTTCGATTGGGCCATCGCGAGGCAGCGGGAGGAGCTTGGCTCCGTCATCTGCCCGCATGCAAAACTGTGCAGGGGTCGGCAGTTGCTGAGAACAGGGTCGCAAGGAGAGAGGGGCGTCTGCGCGGTTCCAGATCACTCTTTCTTTCTCTCTCTCTCTCAATCTCTCTCTCAATCTCCCAGCTGGAGGGAGGTCGCGCCACGGTGCACTCTGTCGGGCTGTGCTCCGCCTCTGCCCATCAGCCCGGCGCCTCTGACTGCACTTTCCCCGCCCACTTTGTGGCCCCTCCCCTTCCATGCCTTGGCCCCTCCCCTTGCCCCCCCCCCTAGTTTTGATCCTGGGTACGCCCATGCTTGTGTCCAAGACCTTTTTCCACTTGCCTCCACACAACATGACCAGTCCAACGAAGTTGATGTTGAAGAATCATTGCTTCGATACTGGTGATCTTTGCTTCTTCCAGTACACTGATATTAGTTCGCCTGTCTTCCCAAGTGATGTGTAAGATTTTTCAGAGGCACCGTTGATGGGAACTTTCGAGGAGTTAGAGATGGCGTTTATAAGTGGTCCATGTTTCACAAGCATACAGTAAAGTTGGCAGTACAATAGCTTTGTAAACAAGCACTTTGGTTTCCCTGTGAATGTCCCGGTCCTCAAACACTCTGAAATTCAATTGGGAGAAAGCCGCACTCGCAGAGCTCAGGCGATGCTGGATTTCGGCATCAGTGTTGACCCTTGTGGAAAGATAACTGCCTAGGTAGCAGAAGTGAAATATGTACATCGTATAGGAGCCTACACAACACAAAACAGTGTTGCTGTATGTAGGTTTTATTTTATTTGTTTTTTATGTTATATTTTGGAAATGTACATCCATTTTTTTCCTTTACATTTTTGGGAGCCCCCAATATAGGGGGCCCCTAAGCTATAGCTTGTTTAGCTTATATGTAAACCCGCCACTGCCCACTTCATAAAAGAGCAGTGATAAGGCTGCAGGGATGTATTATGTGGAAGATTAGGCAAGTGAGGCGAGCAAACAGCAGGCTGAGAGCACACAAAGCACACCCTTGCCCCACCTTGAGCAAAGTGCTCTCGCACCCCCACCCCACCCCAGCCCCGATCCTCCGCAGCTGCTTATTCCTTGGGATTTCTGAAGAGCCTCTCAGAGGCAATGCCACGAATCTGGGTTATTTGCAGTCTCGATTTGGCTTTTCGTTTTTTAAAACGTAGCCGTTTCAGTCTTCTGTTCTTCTCGAGCCATGTCTGTGGTTTTCGTGCCAAGTTTGCCTTCCTTTCAGCTTTTTCCCTTGTTCTCCAATGGATGCAAAGTGCAGAAAGAGAATCCCGTTTTGTCTCCTCGTGGCCTTCAAAGGGGGTTTCGCCCAATTCGGGGAGAGATACGGCTGTCAATGGCTACGAGTCATCGCAATGGCTTTGTGCTCGTTCCAAGATCAGAGCCACCATGCTACAGTAGGGGACCCCAAGGTTCCAAATTTCAGTCGCGCCCTGCGCAACGCCACCCCTCTCCCTCTCATGCACTATTCTTAACAGGATGGGTAAAAATCAATTGTTATTTTTCAACAAAATAAAAAAAATCAGTGTTTTTTAGAATTTAAATTGGATTTAAAAAAAATCAGGGTTTTTTCAATTTTAATCGGATTTTTAAAATAAAATGCTTTTGGAGGAAAAATCTTTCTAAAGTTTTCTATTTAAGTTACATTATAGCTCAAAGGCTATTCATCAGGAAATAAGGATTTGTTTGAAGTTCTTCATGTTGCTAATACTCAGTCTTAAGGTTGTTCTTCTTGTTGTTTTTTTAAAAATTGTTTAACCACATCAGTTAACAAACATGGATAGATACATGTGCTATAATGTTATTGTTTTAGTTAAATAAATTGTTTAAATTGTTATTAAGGAAATGATCATTTTTCTCCTTCCAATAAAGCACAGCGGAAAAGTTGTCCAAATATAAACAGTTATTAACTTATTAAACCTCACAATAATTTCATAATTATCTGTCTATGTGTTTCTAATAGCATAACCAAATCAGTAATTTTTGATATAACTGTAAAAACTACTCTGAAAATTTATTATTCCAAAAACGAAACCTTCGTCTGGTTGCAAATATTAAGATTATACCAGCGAGAATGAGTCTTTCTGTAAAATAAAAATATGATTTAAATCAAGTCTTATTGACTAGTGATTTAAATCGTGATTTAAATTGATTTGATTTAAATCTAATCCACCCCAATTCTAAATCATAGCTGTGGCGTCCCCAACGACATCCCTGAGACTCTGTGCCCAGGTTGACCGAACCATTTACACCCCCTAAACACCCCCCTCTGCACTCTGCCTTTGAATATTAACTTCTGGGTCGTGCAAGTAGGGAGAGTGTTTTGTCCCTCTCGTGACCTGCTTGCGGACGTCCCCTGGGGGCACCTCATCAGACCAGGCATTGTGTCAACACACAGCCAAGTGCCAAGGTATGACCCGCCACCATAGCTGCCAAGTCTCCTGTTTTCCCCGGGAAACCCCCGTTTTTACTTACCTTTTTCCGGTGGTCCCCCGTATCACTTCGTCTCCCGTTTTTCTCCGTTATTTTCTCCTGCCGGCGGCCATTTTTTTTTCTGATTTGCCCTTCTATGGGCACAAAAAATGGCCGCTGGCGGCTTCAAAAGTCGCATCTACGCATGACCGGACGGAAGTGCATAGATGCGATTTCCGGTGTCGGCGGTGGCCATTTTGGTGCCCATAGATGGGCAGTGCGACACCGGAAATTACGTCGACGCAACTTCCGGTGTCACACGGCTGCCGGTCCCAGGTTCTGCAGTCCGGGACTTGGAAGGTAAGCCCGCCACGGAGGCCTTGCTTGGGTTTCCCATACTCCTCTTTAACTTGGCACCGCATTCAGCACCTGACAACTTCTTGCTTGCATCCGTCTGGCTCGGGAGACACCGGAGGAGTGAGTGCGCCTTTGGGGTGAAGTCAAACTGTTGGAACCTGCAGCGCCTGCTGTGGCTGCAGAGACCGATACAGGAGAGACATGTTTTGTTGCAGCTGGGGCAGGCGAAGGGCGTCCGGTTGTGCTGCTGCAGATGCACCAGGGAGTTCATTCTCTTTGCACTCCTCCCTGCGGCCATTCCTCCTCTGGCCATTGCTGTGGGTGCTCGACAGGGCATGGTGGCTTACTGTGAGTTGAATGCATGCCAAGTAGGCTGTGTATTCCTGTGGCAGTAGTCACAGAACCGCCACCCCCATTTTTTCCCTCTTTTCACCAGTCAACCTTATTCCAGGAGGTCAGGGAAGCTGCAGAACAGCTCTGGCGAGAGAGATTTTGCTCGGGGACTCCTATGTCTGTTGGCTCCACCCAAAAAACACATACGTGCACATTCTCTCGCACGGATGTGCAGCTAATTATTTGTTAACCAAGGTGCGTTTATAATGTTTACCTCATTCACCCTCCTAACGAACTTAAGTGAGGCCAGGACACAGCAACTTGCCCAATTCTGACAAAGGAGCTAGGCTCTGAAATTGGATTTCCTCCAAGTCTAAACCTAATACTCGACACCGCTTGTTCCCAAACACCTTCTGTCCTTGCATCCCTATATGAGTTACCTGTCCTGAAATAGATTGATTTAAAGTATTCATATACTTCTTTTCAGGTGGACCTCCCCCAGCCATTCTGTACGGCCCCCAACAGAACACTAAAAGCAAAATAAAACTTCAAACATTAAAATTTCCCTAAACAGGGAAGCCTTCAGATGTTTTCTAAAAGTCAGATAGTTGTTAATAAAAATTAGGCAATGAGACAAGACACAGAATTGTTTCTGCCATTCCCTGCCTTTCAGGGGGTTGGACTAGATGATTCCTGGGGTCCCTTCAAACTCTGTGATTCTGTGGTTCAGGGCAATATACATCTTCAGAAGCCCCTCAGTTGGAACATGCGCAAAGACGCAAATGCTAGGAAAAATCATGCATTGCGGGTTACCCAAATGGATTAGTTAAATTAGCGGGGGGGAACTGTTTGCATAAATGCATAAATGTGCACATTCAAATGGTGCTGACCTTTAAAGCCCTAAACAGCCTCAGTCCAGTATACCTGAAGGAGCGTCTCCACCCGCATCATTCTGCCCGGAGGTCCAGCACCGAGGGCCTTCTGACGGTTCCCTCCCTGCGAGAAGCCAAGTTACAGGGAACCAGGCAGAGGGGCCTTCTCGGTAGTGGCACCCGCCACCAGATGTCAAAGAGAAAAACAAACACCAAACTTTTAGGAGATATCTTAAGGCAGCCCTGTTTAGGGAAGCTTTTAATGTTTAATAGATTATTGTATTTTAATGTTCTGTTGGAAGCCACCCAGGGTGGCTGGGGAAACCCAGTTAGATGGGTGGGGTATAAATAATAAATTATTATTATTATTATTATTATTAGGCAAGGTTGCACAAGCGTATGTGTCCAACAGGACACGGCCGTGCTAAAACGCCGGTACGTTTTCAATAAGATAAGAGTATGTGTGTGTATATGTATATGTATATGTATGTGTATATATATATATATATATATATATATATATATATATATTTAAGCGACCATCGCAGACTGATGTGGAAATGTGGGGAACTGAACCTAAAAGATTGGAGAAACGAAAAACAGAGAGAAACTTTATTTGAGCAGGTTTGCCCAGGCTTCATGGTGGCAGCTCCCCTGACTCTATCTGTAAGTCTTCTTAAGTCAGAAAATGGCTCCAGAACAAGGTGAGGGGGGTCCTCTGTGTGTGGGTGACACTTGTTTTGCACACTTTGCCGTCAGGAAGGCTCTCACTCCCATCAGCGATACCTGGCGTGGCCAGTGGTCAAAAATGATCAGAGTTGTAGAATTGCCCAACGACCCTGCGAGGTAGGTTAGGTCGAGAGGCAGCGAGCTTCATGTCCCAAGTGGGCATTTGAACCCTGGTCTCCCATGTCCGAATTCTGACGCTCTAACCCAGGCACCCCCAAACTGCGGCCCTCCAGTTGTTTTGGCCTACAACTCCCATAGATCCCTAGCTAACAGGACTAGTGGTCAGGGATGATGGGAATTGTAGTCCAAAATATCTGGAGGGCCGAAGTCTGGGGATGCCTGCTCTAACCACACACACACACCCCACTGGTTCTCTAGTACAGAAGGCTGATAAAATCATCATCATCTGAAATTCAAAGTTGGGAGGAGATACTTTGACATGCAGGCTGCAGCGAGGAGGCATTGAGGGGAGCGTGGGATATTCTGAACACCTGCGTAATAAACGTAAGACAGATAATGAAGCTGGTGGCACACCTTTGGGAGCAACCGTTCGGCGGCTTCGTAGAATTGTAGAGTTGGAAGGGACCCCGTGGGTCATCTAGTCCAACCCCCCGCCCACAGCACAGGGAAAGATTCTCCCCAGAGGAGTATTACTCGCCAGAGTTTGTTTTGCAAAAGAGGTTTGTGCACAAGAGAGAGTTGTGCTTGCCCATATCTTTGTTTGCCCAATTAATTAATCACTCCTATCAGTTAACCCACACCGCAACCTTTTCATTACTGTTTATAAAGTGCAGGGAATTCAGGCAGCAGTGCTAGTGACCTAGTTTTCCTGCTGGTAAAACTCGAGTGAAGCAAACATGTAAAAAAACGTCCGCGGAAGCACAGGGGCCTTAACCCAAACAGCCCCGTAACTCGATTCCGCCTCTTTTATTTTTATCCAGTAGCAGCAGCAACACACTATCCTTGTTGCAGGGAGAGTGGGCCAGGCTCCCTGTTGGGTGCAGAACAGCGTGAGGGGCAGGCGAGACCCTTTCCACGAATGGCGTCACTGGCGCTGTCCAATAGGTGCTTGCAATAGCCCTGTCTCCATAGCCCATGCTCAGTGTGTAATCAGAATGGCAGAAATCTCACTTGCCCCGCAGCAGATGACCCTGTTTCGAGTCTCCAGTAAAGGTAGCGCTCGCCTAACAGAAGCACTCTCTTAAGATAGCAGCATCTGAATCCCCGGGCATAAGCAGGATGTGGTGTAACAGTTAGAGTGTCAGACTATGGCAGTAAGAGACCAGGGTTCGAAACCCCACTCAGCCATGAAGCTCGCTGGGCAACCTTGGGCCCGTCGCTGTCTCTCCCCCCCCCCCCCCCGCAATCTACCTTGCAGGGTTGTTGTGAGAATAACATAGGGAGAACCAGGAGCATCGCCTCGAGCTCCTCCGAGGAAAAGGTGACGTAGATGCAATAAGTAAATAAACAAGGGAATCTTTGTTCTATTTATTATAAAAAGTATTTATAAGCCGCCGTATCACAAAATGCCAGGGCATTGCACGGCAACATTTTTTTAAAAACCCTTCATGCTGAGTAGTAACCGCTGTTGTCTCAATGAACCTGTTTTCAGCAGTGTAGAAAAATGCCTCCCCGTGTCGACAGCTTTCTCAACACAGCTTGAATAAGCAAACCTTTCTGCATGAGTTCGTCATGCAGTCAAATGATTGACTGAGTAGCAGCTTGGCAACGTCCTGTTTGATGCTTGAACCCTCCGTGCACAGGAATAGCCCACACAGCCAATCAGATACTAAATGGAGCTTTTTTAAAATAAAAAAGTAATATTCCGAACATGCTTGGGGTCTATTTCCTCCTTTACCTACCTGAAAATCAAAAGTGGCGCATTAAATATCTACCTCTTTTCCATCCTTTCTCTTTTGCGCAAATTGGCCTACAGATAAAGTCGCCAGCTTTTCCCTAGTAGAGTCCCTTCAACCATGAACTTGCAGAAACTTTAGCAGGTGGAGTCCCGGAATTGGGCATGAACGGCTAGGGGCATGTTTGCGTGCTGAATTTCAGGAAATTCAGGAAAGGCTCGTTCGTGCAAATGCAGTGGGAGTGTGAATATGCTTTGGGAATAAAAATAGAATTCCATTATACATGCTGTTTTGTTGGCTGCCAGGTGAAACATTTCCTCCTTTTGCTGGGGGCGTGCAGGTCCGTGCAGTTGAAAGACTTTTCAGCCCCACTCCTCGATGGAAAAGGCTCCCTGAGGAGCTTGCAAGGGTCAGTAACCAATAAGCCTATTCTAGGCTGCATCAACAGAAGTATAGTGCCCAGATCAAGAGAAGTTATATTCCCGCTGTGTTCTGCCTTGGTCAGAGCTGGGTAGCTCTATTGCTTAGAGTGTGGTGCTGATAATGCCAAGATTGCAGGTTTGATCCCTGTGGTGACAGCTGCATATTCCTGCATTGCAAGGGGGTTGGACTGGATGACCCTCAGGGTCCCTTCCAACTCTACAGTTCTATAATTCTATGACCACACCTGGAGCTGTCGCTCTAGCCACTACACCGCACTGCCTCTCGCCTGCGCACATCACTTGGTGACTCGCCGCTTTTTTATTTGTTGTCAGTTACATTTATATACATCACCTTTCTCTTGCAAGGACCTTAAGGCAAGGCACGTCGTTCTCGCCTCTCGCCGTTTCATCCTCAAAACAAACCTGTGTGGTCAGTTAGGCCAAGAGATGGCGACTGGCCTGAAGGTCAGCTTCATGGCTCAGCGGGGTTTCGAACCCTGGTCCCCCGGGTCGTAGTCCAACACTCTAACCATTACACCACGCTGACATGTGGGCAGAGTGGTCTGTTTGGGAGCCAGTAAATATGCTGGAATTCAGGGTGTCCATTCCTGGCAGCAACTCTCCAGGAGTCAAAACAAGGTCCTCCTGCAGGGTGCAGAGATTGAACCTGGGCTCTTCTGCATTCAGGACAGGTGTCCCACGACTGAGCCACCTTGCATCTCAAGGAACAGTTCTTAAAGTCACAAAGCCGTCCACGGCACAGATTTTGCGTAAAATATGCGCACGTTGGTTTATGTGCATAGGTACAAGTTAAGTCAGTGCGGGACGGGGGTCTCGCAAGCTCCGAGCTTTGCAACATGCCCAGCAGCTCTGCTGTTGCACGAGGATTTGAACCCTGGTCTCCCAGGTCCTCATCCAACACTCTAACCCAGGCATAGGCAAACTCAGCCCTCCAGATGTTTTGGGACTACAATTCCCATCATCCCTGACCACTGGTCCTGTTAGCTAGGGTGTGTGGGAGTTGTAGGCGAAAAACATTTGGAGGGCCAAGTTTGCCTATGCCAGCTCTAGCCCAACGGCTCCTAAACTTTTTTCTCTGGGCCACCCTTTCAGAATGAAAATTTTTAGTTGATAAGAAATACATTTGGGTGGGGGGGAACCAATTCCTAGCAGAGCCTGATTTATGACACAGAACACAACTGCTTTATGATACGATCGTGCCACATCCAGAAAGTAGAAAACAACCCTGCTAAAAAATAACATGAATCGTTCCCAAAATATAATTATAAACAAGCCTCTTACATATGTACATTAAGCATGTATAACTCCATGAGAGGTGGGAGTTGGCTTTTGCCGGGTAATCTCATTTATGTTACGTCAAATTTGTGGGGGGGGGGGAGCGCCATGTGAAAGTTGCAAAAAAAACCATTCTTGTGACGCTTGTAATTTTCCTCTGTCTCTGCCACATGCTCAATGGAAATCTCCTCCTCCTCCTCCTCCCCCTGAAAGCCAAACATAATAAAAGCTACGATAGGGAAGCCACGCCTGGAAACAAAAAGGGGAAACTGCTCTCTGCCTATAGGATCAGTCTCCGGGACCAAGCCAAGGCAGGGATCAGCTCGGAGCCTTGGAGAGCAGCCAGGTTGAGCAGCGGAGGCTGGAGCTTCCAGGAGGGAATTTCTGCCGGATGAGAGGGCTGTTTCTCGCAGCTGCCAAAAAGCATTATTCATCTTAGCCAGGAGCCACTTAGAAGGAAACTTTCTCCCGGTCCGTTCTTTAACCATTTTGCTTTCGTGTCGCTACGATGCCGCACAGCATGTGAGTCCTAATTTTGCCGGAATTGTCTTAAGCGCCTCTTTAGAGGGCTGCTTGTATGAATGTCTGGGGAGTGAAATACTGAGAAGATCAAATGAAGAGGAAGGTGGCAAAAGTTTTGGCCCTCTGCTTTGTTTGGTGGGTGTTGCCTCTGCAGGGCTGGAGTTGTCAGCCTTTCTCAAGGTGGACAAACCAGCTTTGCATTTAGCATCTACACAAACCTCCATGTTGTCTCTTTTTCGCAAGGGGGGGGCAGGCTGAAGAAGGGAGGGACTTGGTTAACTCTGCCTTGTGGCAAAGTTATGGCGAGGGCACTTTGGAAGCCGCCTTATTTCTCTCTCTCGGCTCCTCCAGGTTTATTCTCTGCTTATTGAGCATTCGTCCTGATTTGCTTTGCTTACGCAGAGGTTGGACGGCATCCGGACTTTTATTGAGCATTTATTCCAGTTTGACTGCGGGACTGTCATACAACCAGTGCTTTTTTTCTTTGAAAATGTTTAGGGGTACTCTCATTTTCCTACTCATATTGAAATACTGCCCCTCAATAGGGCCAAACATAGATTCACAAAATGTTTAGGGGTACGCGTACCCCTGCGTACCCCCAGAAAAAGAAGCACTGTATACATCTATGTACTCCACGTGTTCAAACCTAGCTTATCTCTAGGAACAAGAACAGTGTTACTGGTCCTGGATTATTATTATTATTATTATTATTATTATTATTATTATTATTATCTCTCGCTTGGACTACTGCAATGCGCTCTACATGGGGCTACCTTTGAAGGTGCCCCGGAAACTACAATTAATCCAGAATGTGGCAGCTAGACTAGTGACTGGGAGCAGCCGCCGAGACCTCACAACACCAGTCTTGAAAGATCTACATTGGCTCCCAGTACGTTTCCGAGCACAATTCAAAGTGTTGGTGCTGACCTTTAAAGCCCTAAACGGCCTCGGTCCAGTATACCTGAAGGAGCGTCTGCCCGGACACTGAGGTCCAGCTCCGAGGGCCCTTGCTGGCGGTTCCCTCGCTGCGAGAAGCCAAGTTACAGGGAACCAGGCAGAGGGCCTTCTCAGTAGTGGCACCCACCCTGTGGAACGCCCTCCCACCAGATGTCAAAAAGAAAAATAACCACCAGACTTTTAGAAGACATCTGAAGGCAGCCCTGTTTAGGGAAGCTTTTAATCTTTAAGAAATTAGTGTATTCTAATATTTATGTTGGAAGCCGCCCAGAGTGGCTGGGAAAACCCAGCCAGATGGGTGGGGTATAAATAATTTATTATTATTATTATTATTATTATTAATTGTATGCCACTCTTCTAACTGCATTGCACCAGCCATTCTGGGTGGCTCCAAACAGAATATTAAAAACACAATAAAGCCTTAAAGCTTTATTGAACAGCTGCCATCTGCTCCTTCCATCAGACCTCAATGACCAGACAACAGCTAAGGTTGCTAGCTTCATTGCTGGGGCAATTAGAATATGGGCCACCAACTGGTTGATAATTCAGGATTCTAATTTGTGCTTTTATCAAATCTGTTTGTGTACACACTATCGTTTTATTGTTGCAATGGCCTTTGGCTAATGTGAATAAAGTTTATTATTATAAAGCATTAAAACTTCCCTGTAGAGGGCTGCCTTCAGGTGTCTTCTAAAAGTCAAATAGTTGTTAATTTCCTTGACATCTGATGGGAGGGCGTTCCACAGAGCCGGCGCCACTACTGAGAAGGTCTTCTGCCTGGTTCTCTGTAACCTCACTTATCACAGGGAGGGAACTGCCAAAAGGCCCTCAGAGCTGGACCTCAGTGTCCGGGCTGAACGATGGGGTGAAGACGCTCCTTCAGGTATACTGGGCTGGGGCTATTTAGGGCTTTAAAGGTCCGCACCAACACTTTGAATTGTGCTCGGAAATGTCCTGGGAGCCAATGAAGGTCTTTCAAGACTGGTGTTATATGGTCCCGGTAGCTGCTCCCAGTCACCAGTCGGGGATGATGGGAATTGTAGTCTAAGAAACAGCTAAAGACCCAAGTTTGGGAAACCTTGGGTTAGACTATAGCTGGTCTTTATTGAGCATTCGCTCTGATCTGTTTGCAGAGAGGTTATACAGTGATGAGACACTTCTACGACAATGAGCATTTATGATGATTTGCTTGCTTGGTGCAATGCCACACAGGGCATCTTCTTGCTAACTGCCCGTCCCACACTTTTCATTGCGTTTCTCTGTCATTTTTTTAAAATAATGTTGTCAGCCGCTTTGGGGGTTCGTTGAAATCAAAGGTACAATGTTTCCAGGAAATAATAATTCAGAATTCTCACCGCCTTGTTTTTTGTTTCGTTTTTCTTGCCAGACCATCCATGAGCTCAGATTTCCAGCATTACAGTTTCAGGATGCCAAACATTGGATTTCAGAACCTGCCTCTCAACATATACATTGTGGTCTTCGGCACGGCCATCTTTGTCTTCATCCTGAGCTTACTCTTCTGCTGCTATTTGATCAGGTAAGGACATAGAAGAGCAGCAGGTGGGCAAAGGCCGCTTTATTCCAAAGACAGGCTGCTAGGGGACTGTGTGTGTGTGCGCGCGCGTGCCAAAGGCTGGAGGAAACCCACCTTGGTGGCATACGCCATTCGGAAAGAAGGAGGCTGTGTTCAGCTCGGCAGATGCAAGGAAATGTCTCAGATTCCTGTGTGTAAGCCACCCACACTGTGAGGCATGGCTTCTTGCCAGGGGGTTCCTTTTAGTCTTCCCCAGTCTAAAAGGCGACAGCAAATCCTGCTGCCTCTAGAGAGAGCAGGCGATTTGTGTCTCCCAACTCCCTTGCTTAGGAGAACTTTGCTCCGAGGTTTCCACCGGCAGAGTGGAAGCGTTCCTTTGATGTATGGAGCTCACATTGTGCCGTCCTAATGTGGACAGACTCCAGTTCCCATCACTCCTGGGCCATTGACCTGGCTGACCGAGACTGATGGGATCTGGAGTCCAGGAATATTCAGAGGGGACCATGTTGTCTACTAAGCAGGCCTGAGGATCCTGGTTCAGAAAAGCAATTTTCCGGTTTTCGAGAGGCTTCGTTTTTTGTGAGTGCGTCTTTCCCGGTGCACAAGGGAAGTAGTTTCCATTTGGCGATTTGCGCAAGAACCTGCCGTCTCCCTTTCACAGCTGTCGGGATGCAGAAGCGAGCTTTTCAAGGAATTTGCTCTTTCTAACACTTCAGGGCATCCATCTCTCTCTCTCTTTCTCTCTCTCACCCTCTCATGCGAATAACTTGCATACTTGTGGTTAAGAAATTGTCTGTATTCCCCCCCCCCCCGCCCACCTCTCCAAAGTGTCTTGCATGCAAGCTGCTCTCCCAGCAGCACGGTTCAGAGGTTAGTCGATGAAACAGGCTCAACTTGTTAATCTGAAGAAAGTGGGAAAAGGCAGCCCTTTCCAAACCAATTGCCACTTGGGAAGTTTGAATATTCAGTGGCGCAGACCAAACAGGTTGGAGTAGGATATTTACATGGTGTGTGTTTAGCTTTAAGAAAGTCTGCATGCCGGCCACCAAAACAGCAGGTTAAGTCCGGTGGGCATAGCTGCCAAGTTTTCCCTTTTCTCGCGAGGAAGCCTATTCAGCATAAGGGAAAATTCCTTTAAAAAGGGGCAGCTATGCCGGCGGGTAGTCATTCAACGGGCAGCATTCTGGCTCTTTGTCAGGAACAAAGGGATTTTATTGTGTGGGATTAGCTCCTATTGTGCCACATCTTGCACAAAGATTGGTTTTCTAAACTATCAGCTCAGCAGTGACAGGCTGTACATTTTGCACCCATCAGAGAGAAAGACACTATTTGGCCACTGCTCCAAGCTATAATTTAGTGTGACGAGAATGAGTCACACTAACACATGACTTTTTCACACCCCACCATGACTCCCTCCCTCCTTCGTGGCCTCAAGGAGGAGTTTGTACTTCTATTCTTGTTGAATTGTAGTATTGTGATAAGGTAAAGGTAAAGGGACCCCTGACCATTAGGTCCAGTCGTGACCGACTCTGGGGTTGCGCGCTCATCTCGCATTATTGGCCGAGGGAGCCGGCGTATAGCTTCCAGGTCATGTGGCCAGCATGACAAAGCCGCTTCTGGCAAACCAGAGCAGCACATGGAAACGCCGTTTGCCTTCCCGCTGTAGCGGTTCCTATTTATCTACTTGCATTTTGACGTGCTTTCGAACTGCTAGGTTGGCAGGATTGTGATACAAACCAGTAAATTGTGGTTGATATTTTTAAAATATATACTATATATATATATATATAGTCATACCTCAGGTTACAGATGCTTCTGGTTGTGTGTTTTCGGGTTGCGCACCGTGCCAAACCCAGAAGTTCTGGAACAGGTTACTTCTGGGTTTCGGTGCTTGTGCATGCGCAGAAACACCAAATCACGACCTGTGCGTGCACAGTCGCGGGGCTGCAGGTTGCGAATGCTGCGGGTTGAGAACGCGCCTCCCGCACGGATCATGTTTGCAACCCGAGCGTCCACTGTATTTGGTTTTTCAAATTAAAATTTTACAATCACATATCCTACATACAACATAAAAACAAGATTCCAAGGAATGTCCTGGACTTCCCTCCTCCCCTTTGTGGGTCCTTTTGTTAATCATTTCCTCCTGCATCTTTTATAATAATCCAAATCTTTTCTCTCTCCATTGTATCCAAAATTCACTGTTAAACTACAAGTGATATTCCAATCCTCCTGTTTACAATGGTCTTTAGGATAAGTTATAAATTTTCCCCATTCCTTATTAAAAATTTTGGTCTTCCTGATTTCTGATTCTTCCAGTCATTTTAGCCATTTCGGCATAGTCCATCAACTTGATCTGCCATTCTTCTCTGGTAAGGACTTGATCTTCTTTCCAGGGATGGCCCAGAAACTGTGGTTGAGCTTAGCTTGTTTCAAACAAACCATAGTTAACTTGGAATGATGGGCTTTAAGGCTGAGTTGTTTAAAGGAACGACAGTTAACATTTGTTGCAGCTGAGATGTTGGAACAAAGATTAATCTGTGGCTAATTGGAAGTGAAAGCTTCAGAACTCACCGGAACTCGGTTCTGGCACTCCTGATACAGGATTGAGAAACCCAAAAGAGCATGCAATTACATGTGACCTTTAGCCCTCCGGCTAAACTACAACTCCCATCAGTCCCAGCAAGCGTAGCCAGTGGCCGGGGGCGATGGGAGTTGTAGTCTAGCAACATCTGGAGAACCAGAGATTCCCTCCACCTGGTTTAATTGTATTTTCCCAGTATTGCCTGGGTGCAGGTTCCTTTATGTAGCTACGTTGGCTGATTTAAACAAATCTTAGTCAATTGGTTGTGTGGGTTTTTAATTTAGTTAGCGATTCTTCCAGGAAGCTTTTGGTGGCGTACTTGAATTCTTCCCACAGCCCTTTTATTCTCACCACAACCTTCCAAGGTAGTTTGCACCCAAGGTCCAAGGTCACCCATTGAGCTTCATGGCCAAGGGAGGATTTGAACAGAGTGCCACCCTAGTGTGACACTCTTAACAGCGACACCCCCTGGCTCTTGCCACTTAAAAGTACACATGAGCAAAAAAGCCCGATAGTTCTAAAACAAAAGGCATTCTTCCTTTGATTTTTAGATTTTGGACCGGTTTGTTGCAGGCGTCATCACCTTAGAAGTGAGTTTTGTTCCCATTTGGAGGGCAGGTTGATTGGGGGAAGAAGCCTCTTAAAATAGACCTCACTAAAGTATAGTTTTCTATTACTATTTCTTTTCTTTTTTTAAAAAAAAGCAATGTAATTAAATTGCAGCACCTTTCTAGTTGATGAAAAGGTTTTTAGAACGATTCAGCTAACCAACTAATTGATGTAAGTGTTGCCTTCTCAAGTAGAAACATTCAACATCCAATTTTCCCTTGAAGAAGAGCACCATTATGGGGTCCTAACTGCCACCCCAGTGGCGATGCTCTCTTCCAGCTCTGTGACATTTGCATGTTGCAGCTAATGCCTTTTTGGCCAAAGCATAGCAAACAACTGCATTTTAAAACACAAAACTATCGGGGGAGTGGGTTTGTTTTCAGCTCAGATCCAACAAGTTGTTTGTTGTTCCTCTTGCGAGGCCAAAGATGCAGTATCTCTCCGTCCCACGATGTACATAGATGCCGTTTCTATTTCCCTGTTAAATGTAGTTATTTATACAGAATTATGCGCTGTCGCGGCACCAAGGCTCGGGCGACTCTGTCTACAAAGATTGCATTCTGCTCATTCGTATAGAAAAAGAGCATCTTATCTGAAAGCACTGCACAGATCTCCATTCTTTCGGACGGCAGATTTGTCCGTCAATTGCCACCGTGGGTTGTGAATGGGCTTTCTGGAGACATTGAGGGGCAATGCATGGCACGGAGTTCGTGAGATAGCTCCACCACATAATGTACCGGGAGGCTCGCTTCCTTTTGTCAAACCCCCCCCCCCCGCATTAGAAAGCTAGCACGTCAGCAAGGAGGCTGGACCGGTTGTTTCACACAGAGGAAGATTTTGCAGCCTAGGACCCTCATACTTATGGGACCACCTCTCCTGGTATGTCCCACAGAGGACCCTAAGGTCCGCGAATAATAACAGTCTAAGGGTCCCGGGCCCTAAAGAAGCCAGATGATCCTTCACCAGGACCAGGGCCTTTTCAGTGATGGCACCGACCTGGTGGAATGCTCTGTCCCACGAGACTAGGGCCCTGCAGGACTTGATCTCCTTCTGCAGGGCCTGTAAGACAGTTATTCCGCCTGGCCTTCAATTTAGCCTGATCCCCCATTCCTTTTTCCCTTCCCTTTTTCCATGAAGAAACCTTTCTGGGTCCCCACATTCTAAATACTTCCCTGGTCTCCTTGCTGGCCATAGCAGGACTAACTTGGTCAGTTAGGCCTGGTGATGCTACATTTATGTTGTATTTCATGTTGTTTTTAAGCTGTTTTTAAGTCGTTTTTAATCATTGTTTTATATTTGTTGTTAGCCGCCCTGAGCCCGCTTTCTGGACTGGGAAGGGCGGGGTATATATAAAAATTTATTATTATTTATTATATGTAGTAGCATGGATTATTCCTCTGTGTCTACTGCAGAGATGCCATCCTCTGGGGAAACCCTGTCAGATGGGCGGGTTGTTGTTGTTGTTGTTGTTATGCTATGATGAGCTCGACCTGTGAATGCCCTAAAACTATTTCGACTCTAAGCCAGAGCTGTCAACCATGAGTGCCAGCAGGATTTGGGATAAAGGAGACCTCCTTTAAATAGAAATGCTACTTGGGTCCTTTATCGTTCAACTCAAGGATGGAGAACTTGCAGCCTTCCAGATGTTGTTTTTAAAAAAGCCCAGCTCACATCATCCTTGACCGTGGACCACACTGGGTTGTGGCTGACAGGATTCGGAGTCTGGCACATCTCGGGTGGCTAAGGGTTCTCCCAACCTTATTTCAACTGGTTCCAAGGAGTATATCCCGAGGAGCAGAATCTGTGTGTGGGAATCTCAGGCCCCTGTGATGAGCACCACTGAGATCTGGTGGGGTGGAAAGACGGTGGATTCCTCTTTTGTGTGGAAGCTAGGGCTGAAGCAAAAATGTTTTTTAAAAAAGAAAAGAAAAAGAAAACAGAAGTACCAATTTGAACATCAATCTGCATAGGTCTTTTTTTCCATTAGTTGTTAAAAAATACCACAATCGAAACAACCACCCAGGAGTATTTATAGCAGGAAAAACAAGTTCCTGGTCTTAAAACTTGTTGGCGGTATTCTTAAGAATTCAAGAGCCCATGGAACAAGAAGCAGAGAGGAGATTTATAACAGGCAGATGTTTCTTTTCTTTTCTTTTTTCTTTTTACCACCTTTAGAAGGTGGTAAAGGGAAGGGGCACTGAGCTAGCATTTCCACCCTGGGGTGTTGTGCATGTATTAGGTCCACAGAGACATACTGCCTCTTTAAACGCACCCCTGTTGCAAACTGTCAGGTTCCGACGAGCTTCCTTTCCTAACTGTCAGGTTCCGACGAGCTTCCTTTCCTATGAGCATGCTATTAATGCTCATGAGCATGCTATTAATGGAGGCAAATCTACAAAAACATTAATCATTTTTTTCTTTGCGTTTTTGCATAGCGTTGGCAACTTGCAAAGTGTTCACTTTCCTGTGTACGAGTGGCAGAGTCCAGTAAGCCTTTCACTACTCTGTTTTCATTTGGGCAGACCAGGCCTAAAAATGACTGCCTGGTGTGATCTGTTCCGAAGGGTGGCGATTCTGATGTGCTGTTAGAGTCATAGAACTGTAGAGTCGGAAGGGACCCCAAGGAGCATCCAGTCCAACCCTCTGCAATGCACGAATTGTTGTTCCATTCTGGGTGTTCTATCTACCTTCTTCATATTCAATCTTCTTCCTCTTCTTCTTTATTTTCCAGGCTTCGACACCAAGCCCACAAAGAGCTTTATGCCTACAAACAGGTAAGCTTTTCTTCCTCTTTGTCCCCTGCTGCCGATGTCGCTACCACCCGGCCGCCCTGACAAATTTCAATCAGGGCATAGTTGAAAAGCTTCCCTGAGCTTTCACTTCAACTAAAAGGCCAAATTGTTTTCAGGCTGCAGGCAAGCGAGCAAAACGTCTCAGGTGGTGCTCTCAGCCCTTTGCAGGCGAACAAGCCATAAGATTTGACCCCTGCCCCAGGGAGCTTCCAAATTAGAATTCACCACCAAGGGATGGAGATAGATATATATATATATATATATATATATATATATATATATATATATATATATATACCGTGTTTCTCATATTATAAGACATGTCTTATATTTATTTTTTCCTCAAAAAAACACACTATGACTTATTTTCAAGGGATGTCTTATTTTTTTCCTCCTCCTCCTGCCGCGGCCGGCATTGCTGCTGCGCCTATCACTATGTCTTATTTTCGGGGTATGGCTTATATTCCTTGAATGCTTAAAAATCCTGCTATGGCTTATTTTATGGGTATGTCTTAAAATATGAGAAACAGGGTATATATTCAAGGTTTTTGTGGGAGGGAAGCAATGGCACTAGCTGCAGTACGGATAAACTCCATGTGCAAACAGGACCTTCGAATTGCTCCTGAGCAAAACATGCATAGGATTACACTGCGCCTTCTCTTTCATGATCCCATGGAAATATATATTATTTTATTTTTTTTAAAAAAATGTCCAGTAACACCTTAGAGACCAACTGCATGCACACTTCATACGAAAGCTTATACCCAGATCAAACTGGGTGCTACTGGACAACTTTTTTTATTTATAGTATATATATTTCGACGGCTACCTACCTGAATCATGATCCCATGGAGGCAGTGCTTTTTTTTTTCTTAAAAAAATATTTAGGGGTACTCTCATTTTGACTCAAGAAAATCACCATTTTATAGTTCAAATCAGGGGAAATAAATACAGTAAATGGACAGAAGTACAAAGATTCACAAAAATGTTTAGGGGTATGCGTACCTCTGCATGTTGTGTTCCCCCCCCCAGAAAAAAGCACTACATGGAGGCCATTCAATGCATTAAACTATTCCCCACCCTCCCTTCCCGTTTCTATAAGTTGTTGATACGTTTGTGGGGCCCTTTTTAGCATGCCCAGTGGGGCAGGTGTCCTTCAGCTCTGCTTTTCAACTTTTGCAAGGCAAGGCTTTGGGAGCAAAGGTCTGCTGTGTCGTCCGGCTTGTGTGCATCTTACAAGAATTCAACCCCCGTTTTGCAATGTTTGTTTTTGTTGTGTGTGGGTGTTGTTGTTGTTGTCCTTTGCACAAGTACAGGCACCTCCGTTTTCTAACTCTCTCTCTCTCTTTCCCCTTGCAGGTTATTCTAAAGGAAAAAGTCAAAGAACTCAACCTACATGAGGTAAGCTGGCTTTGTCACCCACGAAGAAAATCAAACTGATGTGGAAACAAGGAGAACTGAATTTAAGGATGGGGGGAAATGAGAAATCGAGAGAAACTGAAGGACAGATTTGCCCTTCCGCTAGCCACCAAGCAGATCTATACCACAGCCCCAGTTTGCCTTAATCTTGATTCCAACCCTCCAAGAAACTCTGGGAACTGTAGTTCTGTGAGAGATTGGCTAGCTCCCATCAAAGAATTCTGAACAGCCACCCCATTGTTCAGCTTCCAGGGTATTTGGGGAGGGGGGTTGAAGAGGAGTCATGGCAGTTAAATAGATATAAAACTAACTTCATTATTAATAATATTTGATTAAGAAGATTTCAGTTACATCATACTGAACAATATGGGATAATTTAAATCTTTGTTTTGTGTTGGTTGTAAAATGAAAAGTATAAAGAAAAATTTAAACAGAAAAGAAAAGAAGTAATTTCAGTTATAGAAACTAAAGTGAAAAGACAGAAAAGTGCAAATGTAAAGAAAGTAATATATACTGTATATATAATATAGTACACTAAATATACAGTCTTACCTCGGCTCCCGAACGCCTTGGGAGTCGAACGTTTCAGCTCCCAAAGAATCAAAAATCGGAAGTGAGTGTTCTGGTTTACAAACGTTTTTTGGGAAGCCGAATGTCCGGCGTGGCTTCCACTATTGTTTCCAGCACACCTGCACAATCGGAAACCATGCTTTGGTTTCCGAACATTTCGGAAGTTAAACGAAATTCCGGAACGGATTCCATTCGACTTCCGAGGTACGACTGTAATCAGAACCAACATAGTGCCAACAGAGACATGAAACCCATCTAATTTTCAGAACTCTGTCACATAAGCTGTGCTCTCCCCTTGTGAATAATGTAGAGCCGCCTTCTCCAAAAATAAGTCAGGGGCTTTCTTTTCCATCCAGAGTCTTGTGAAGTCTGGAATCTTGCCTCCTCCCTTTGCCGGTGAAATAAAGCATCACCTTGCCTTCGACCTTTTCCTGAGCTCAGCAAGGATGTTTTCAATCTCTTGTAACTCTTGAAACCTGGCAAGGTGGGAAGAGACATCGAGCCGAGGAGGGAAAGAGAAGTTCGAAACCCTCCTCAATTACCGTGGCGCCATCGGCGCTGGCAGAATGAGTTACAGGGCTCAAAATTTAAATTTTGGAGGAAAGTGGGGAGTGTGCTGGGCCCCCCGGTATAGGTGCTCAGAAGGCTGGCCTTTCAGCAGCACAAACCTGACACCGTTATCGCTCTGCTCGGAGGAAATAAAAGCCAAAAAAGAAAGTTTGGTTATGCAACTGGGCTGCCCCTGCCAGTTGCCACACAGCCGGAGAAGTTATTTTTATTGGCTATAAAACCTTACCACTGGGTGAGAGTCCCAGCAGGCCTTAGAGGAGGCTAGAAAGTTCTGTCAAAAGAATTGGCTCCGACTCGGGCACATTTCCCTCCAGTCCTTTTCATAGAATTGCAGAGTTGGAAGGGGACCCTAAAGGTCCTCTAGTCCAACCTCCTCCCTGCAATGCAGGAATCTGAGAATAATGCAGGAATATTGGAGACAAATGTGTTTTTTCTGAACTGGGAAATACAGCCCTGGGACCCACAGGGTACTGTTCTCATTTCTGGTAAATTGTCCTGCAAAATCAGGACAGTCCAGGAGCCAGCACAGTTATGGGTACCGTCAAAACTATTTCACTTATTTTTATTTTACCAAAATTATCTCCCACACAGTCCCCGGCATCCTTACCTTTTAATCCAATCAAAAACATTCTTGCTTTGTGGCATCAAAACTCTTCTTCCAATGCAGCAATAGCAATTCAAATTCTTTTTTAAAAAAAAAAAACATAGGAAGGGCCTGCAGGATCAGGCCAGTGGTTCTCACCTTGTCCAGCATCCTGTCCTCAAAGTGGGGGAACAGTTGTCTGTGGGAAACCAGAAATCAGGATTCGAACACAAGAGCAACTCGCTCCTCCTGCAGTTTCCGGCAACTGGGACCCTCATGCATTGCTGCCTCCAACTGGCAAATATAAATATATTAGCTGCAGCCAGTAGGACTGTTCCTGTGCACCTAATATTGTTTTCTTCTTTTGAAATCTATCTGAGTCCATCATCCCTGGATAGCTCAGTTGGCTAGAGCATGCTGCTGATAATTCCAAGGTTAGAATCATCGAATTGTAGAGCTGGAAGGGACTCTGAGGGTCATCTAGTCCAACCCCCTGCAATGCACGAATTTGTATTATTATTATTATTATTATTATTATTATTATTATGGGTTGCCTTTGCAGGGGCTTGGATTAGATGGTCCTTGGGTCCCTTCCAACTATGGTTCTGAATGCAAAATGCTTCTTTCCCACCCCCTGTCTAACTGACCTTTCTTCTTCCTCCCCTTGTTCCCCCCCCCCCGCTCCTTTCAGATCTGTGCTGTTTGTTTGGAGGAGTTCAAGCCCAAAGATGAGCTGGGAATCTGTCCATGCAAACACGCCTTCCACAGAAAGTAAGTGCGCAGAAAGGTTTGGAGAGAAATGTTTGCAAAGGCCTCCGGCCTCTCTTGGAAACCCCTGGGGCCTGTGGGCAGCCTGTAAATTTTGGGGGGGGGGGTCAGAGGGGGAGGGAGCATCTCAGCAGGTGGGCCTTGGCCGTGAGGACGGTGCCTCCTTATTTCCTCTTGAGGGTTGCACCCACAACCTAAGAGCCAGAGTGGTGGCCGCAGAGGAGAAAGCCTTCCCTGTGATTCCAGGCCATGGGGACATCCATTGGGAGCATCCATTGTCGTGTACGATAAACAGAGCCAGACCCCCATCAGCGCTGCCTGCAGAAAGTGCCAAGCTCATTCCCCTGGCAACGCAAGTTCGAAGGATTGTGGGTGCCAGAGCTCAGAAAGAAAGACGACCAAGCCAAGAGGCTGGCAGTCTGATGCAGTATAAGGCAGTTTCAAATGCAAGCAGGGTGGCTTTATGATTATTAAATTTATTAGTTGCCGCAGGCAACTCAAAGCGACTTACAAAAAAAGATATTTGCCCATTAAAAGTCAAAGGCTTGGTTTAAAAGGAATGTATTCGCTTGGCACCTGAAAATAGGTAATGACAGGAGAGCCTCCCTGGGGAGAGCATTCCACAAGCCGGGAGCCACCACTAAAAAGGCCCTGTTCTCATGTTGCCACCATCCAGAGCGGTGTTAGAAACTCAGATATATAAGCTAGGTGCCAAATGGCACCTTCAATGAGGTCGCCACAACAGAATGTCTGTTCGCCGGGGGTTGAACTAGATGACCCATAGGGACCCTTCCTACAATTCTACGATTCTGTGATTTTACGAGTCCAACTGCATTGCTTGGCTGTAGCTTGCTCTTAAAACAGTTCACTTGTCCCAGTATGCAAGAAGGGGGAACACACACAGTGGAAATGGAAAATGGTGCCTGGCTAATTTCTAACACTGATGAAGGCGCCAGGCGAGCCTCCCTAGGGAGAGCTTCCCACAAGTCGGGAGCCGCCACTAAAAAGGCCTCCATCTGCGCCTCTTGTGGGTTTTTTTAGAATATCAGAATATGGATCAAAACAAAACATCCATCTAGTCCAGTAGTCTTCAAACAGAAACCCTTGAGAATCTTGCAAGCGGAGCAAAACAGAGCCACGTTTATTGCTCCTTGCCCCCAGCAGCTGTTCCTTGGAGGGATCCTGTCTCTCTCTCTCTCTCTCTCTCAGCCTGATGATCTCTGGGTTCAGAGCGCTAGGGAAGGGGTGGCACACAGGCAGCCGCCAGCATCTCTTTGAAGGATCGGGGAGCAGGGAGGGAACGGAACGGCAGACTGGGGAGCAGTAGGCATTTCCTGCACGTGGTAGATAAAGGGTCTGGCCCCAGGGTTTTAGGCGGGCAGGGACCGTATCTCGGTGCTGTGCTCTGCATGCAGTAGTTCCCAGGTCCAATCCTCGACGGATTTTGGATATCTAGTCTGAAGGTGACCTCCTTCTGTCTGGGAATATTGAGGGTGTAAGGAGAGCCCTGTAGCCAGTGGCCCACGCAGTCTGGGATCCTGTCCTCCCTGTGGCCAGCCTGATGCCTGTGGGAAGCCCGCAAGCAGGATTCGAACACAAGAGCAACTCTCCCCTCCTGTGGTTTCCAGCAACTGGCGTTCAGAAAAATAATAATATTATAATAATTTATTACTTATACCCTGCCCATCTGGCTGGGTTTCCCCAGCCTCTCTGGGCGGCTCCCAACAGAATATTAAAAACACGATAAAACACCAGACATTAAAAACTTCCCCAAACTGGGCTGCCTTCAGATGTCTTCCTAAAGTCAGAGAGTTGTTTATTTCCTCGACATCTGGTGGGAGAGTGTTCCACAAGGTGGGCACCACAACCGAGAAGGTCCTCTGCCTGGTTCCCTGTAACCTCACTTCTCGCAGGGAGGGAACCACCGGAAGGCCCTCGGAGCTGGACCTCAGTGTACGGGCAGAACGATGGGGGTGGAGACGCTCCTTCAGGTCTACTGGGCCGAGGCCGTTTAGGGCTTTAAAGGTCAGCACTAACACTTTGAATTGTGCTCGGAAACACACTGGGAGCCAATGCAGATCTCTCAGGACCGCTGTTATATGGTCTCAGTGGCCACTCCCAGTCACCAGTCTAGCTGCCGCATTCTGGATTAGTTGCAGTTTCCGGGTCACCTTCAAAGGTAGCCCCACGTAGAGCGCATTGCAGTAGTCTAAGCAGGAGATAACCAGAGCATGCACCACTCTGGAAAGACAGTCTGCAGGCAGGGAGGATCTCATCCTGCGTACCAGATGGAGCTGGTAGACAGCTGCCCTGGACACAGAATTGACCTGCGCCTCCATGGAGAGCTGTGAGTCCAAAATGACTCCCAGGCTGCACACCTGGTCTTTCGGAGGCACAGTTACCCCATTCTGCTGCCTCCAACTGGCAGAGCACAACCATCTGTGGGTAGTAGCCCTTCTCTTATGAGGGTCCTCCTTTGCTTGCCCCAACCAGGAATACCCTCCCTAAGGAGGCTAGTATGGCCCCAGGCGAAGGAAAGTCTCTTTGTTTTCGAAGACCTTGTTTGATGCTGTGGCTCTCTCTCCCCTCAGCCCCATTATCTGCAATTTTATCATTTCACTTTTGATCTTATTGTTTTAATTGTGTTAATGCTTCCTTGGCCACCCTGGGAAAAGAACAGGGCTGGGAAAAGGAGCTGTAATTAATCTAAAATGAAATAACAAGCTTTTCATTGATCTGTCCTCCATGAACTGGGTTTTGCACGTGGCCAAGCAATGTGCAGCTGCATGTCAGGAGCCCCCGAGGAGCAACCATGTTCCCAGAAAATGCCATAGAATTGTAGAGTCGGAAGGGGACCCCCGGGTCATCTAGTCCAACCCCCTGCCATGCAGGAAGCACACCTAAGAATCCTTGACCTATGTCCATCCTATGGTTCCCCCTTTTTTTTTTTACTTCGGGCTTAGCCAAACTTCTTTGGGGTCTGAGATTTCACCTGCTTGTCCAGTGACATCTAGGCAATGGGTCTGAGTAGTTGCTGTTTTGTTCTACTGCTTTCCCTGGGAAAACCCGCAGTTTAGACCCAAATCAGAGCAAACATCAGTCGGGTTTTCTGTAGTTTTCTCTTCATTAAGATCTATTTCATGTTGCCATTCAACTGCCAGAGGCAAATCAACTCGGTGGGGCTCAGGAGCCCAGTTGTGCCTGCAGAGCTGGCAGCCTCTCACCCTTTTTCGAATACCCTTGCGGAGGGTTCCCTCAGCCTCCTCTCCTCTCCCCTCTCCTTGGGAGTCCTCCGGGCAGCCACTGCTGCCGCCCCTGGTCTCGGAGCTGCCCCCAAGAGAGGTGCCTCCTCACACTGCCCCACAAGGGCCTGGGACTTGTCTTTCCATTCGCAACAACAAGGGCTGGCAGACTGGCAGGCTCGACTCCCCTGCGCGCTTGCTTCCCTACTCTGAGGGCACCTCAGTTCCTGGCAATCAGCGCCCCCTGGCCAGCCCCAGAGGCACCGTTCGCCTTCAGAGCTTGTAGCCAGGGCTGCTGCAACAAACAGCCACACAAGCCTTTGGGAGGCAGAAATGCAAGAGGGCATCAAAGGAAGGGAGGGAAGGAAAGAGGGATGGAGGCCAGTGTTGCCCACGGCACCCCTGACCATCATTCAAGGCACCCCAGGTTGTCGTGGCATACTGGTTGAAAACCACTGCTTTATTTGGGTTACTATATTCCTAGTTTGAAGGCTGCCTATACTGAAGGGGCTGCTTTCTCTCTCTCTTCCCCCCCCCCAACCACAGGTGCCTCATCAAATGGTTGGAGGTGCGCAAAGTCTGCCCGCTCTGCAACATGGCCGTCCTGCAGCTGGCGCAACTCCACAGCAAGCCGGATGCCCACGGACTCCCCCAGGAGCCCCTCCCCGGGGCGGCCAACATCGTATAGCTCCCCGCGAGCCTCTCTCGGGCGCAGCCTGCTGCCCAGAGATGTCCCGCTCTCTGAACCTGCTGCTTACGGCCTCGGGGCCTCCGCCGGGGCGTCTTCCATCTCGCGAGGAACTCCCAGGACACACTTGAAGGAGGGGGAAGGCGCGGGTGCTTGGACCGCAGAAACATCCTCAGCACCGAGACCACCGCCGGTGCAACAAGAAGAGGCCTTTCCGGGCTCGGCCTTTTCCTTTCTTCCTTTCGACCCCCTTTTTCTTTCCGTAAGAGCACTTTACGAAGGACACATGCAGGTCCGACGCTTCCATTTGGACTGAGCTGCACACATGCCGGAGCGAGGGATGTGAGATCGGACAAGCGCACTCTTTGCGCCTCGGGATCGAAGAGACCCTGCGTGGTCCTTTTTTGCGGGTGGATTGGGAACAGTGTCCCGAGATTCTGCCGCTCAGCGGTTACCTCATACCGAATTGCCTGTGGCTTCCAGAACAGAACAGAACAAGGCAAGGGCCCGGCATGGTTGCAGAACGATCCACAGCAGCAGTCCGTGTGACTCTCTCGTACGCTGTGGGACGGAGAGCAAGAGCAGAGCCCAGCTCTGCAAAGGAAGAGTGGGTGCCTAGAGGCCTAGCGGCAACGCACAGAATATTATTTGGTTACCAGTCAGGCCGACGTCCACCACTGCCCTGCTAGGCACTTGAGATCCACACTGGCTTGATTCCTGCCTCAGAAAATGATTCCTTAAGTGCCCCGGGAGGGAGGCGGGGGGAAGCAAACCGCGCAGATTCCTGCCACGTTAATGGAC
Source organism: Zootoca vivipara (assembly GCF_963506605.1). Classification (NCBI taxonomy): domain Eukaryota; kingdom Metazoa; phylum Chordata; class Lepidosauria; order Squamata; family Lacertidae; genus Zootoca; species Zootoca vivipara. The sequence goes on along the minus strand of NC_083284.1, from coordinate 6,381,461 downwards.
AACTCAGAAGCCAAGGAAAAGGCTAGGCCCTGCCAGCATCCCACAGAAGAGGCAGCTTTGGGATTCTGCAACAGGGGAGCGTCCCTTTTTAAAATCCCACAATGTAGCAAATCCCTTTTTTTAACCAGGTTTGAGTGCAGAAGGGCATTTGCATGCGTAGAAGCTAGACCCGATTGGAATTTAAAATAAAAATGACAACTATTAGGAACCCTGGGATCCGCAAGCTTCTTAGCAGCTTTGCGTAGAGTTGAGCGCAGACTTTTGGCGGGGGGATTCATCTGAAAAAGAAGCCTGCTGGATCAGACCAAAGACCCTTCTAGTTCAGCTTCGAGTGTCCCACAGCAGCCAGCCAGACGCCTCTGGGGAGCCGTAAGGGTGATAAGCCTCTCTCCCATTGCAGTTCACGAGCAACTGGGGAATCTCTGTAGGCCTCCTGCCTCTCAACCCGGAGGGTCTCCCATCATAACCAGTAGCCATTGATGAGTCTCCGTTTTCCAACGGGAGTTTCAATTCCATCAGCCCAAATCTAAACTTTGTCAACCGCTAAGGCGCCAAGCAAATATAGTTCGGCGTACACGAACGTAGAGAATTCATTGGATTTGTTCAAAAATAATTGTTTTCGGTTCCACTAGATAACCCGTCAGGGCAGGTTGGAGTCCAATTCATGTTCCCTTATCGATTTGTGAAAATATTATTTTTTAAGCAAGTTTCTGGCCAGAGAAAGTTCTGATGGTGGAAAGGTCCATTTCCAAGATTACCTGCGCAGATAATTTCGGGGTCTGCTAAGGAGGCAGGATGCTATCCTCAAACCCCCTTTTGGGCAGTGTGTTTTGTTTCTGTGTCAGCACTTGTTCAAAAGACACAGGGAAGGGATTTTGCAGTATTACGTTGTACAGCGTGAGGTTCCCTTTTTGCTAAAAATAAATTAAAATGGCACAGACTGTTCTTCCCAGTCCTTCCATAATAGGGGCAAATTTCCAATAGCCGGTTCTTAGTATGGCATGACTTTCAGTAGCCTTTTACTGTTTTCGTCCATCCGGGTTCAACCTGATCTCTTCCTGCCCCGCCTGCCGCGGTCTTCTTTTTGTAAATAGCGTGTGATTCGAGAGAGAGAGTTTATGAACCTTAGACGTCCTCCTGGAGGAGACATTTGTACACTAAAACAAATAAATAAAATTCTGCAGCAGAATTTTTGGTTTTTTTAAAGAGAAAAGACACAAAGAAAACATGCTGGGTTTTTATTTTGTAAACTATATTTTTGTATATTTAATTGCTATTTTAAAATTCTAATGCATCTTTTTTGCTAATCGCTATTCTTAAATGCGGGGAGGGTGGGGGAGGGGAACGTTTGCATGCGATTTGACTTGAACTGTAAATAAAGGCAGATTTTGGAAATAACAGCAGAGTGGTGGAATCTGTGGCTGCTAATCTATATATCCGTTTGGAAAGTCAAAACCAGCTTTAGGTAATCTCTTAAGGGATAATATGAACTATGGTTGCAGAGCCACTAAGGGGGCAGAGGACAGTGGATGCTAAGGCATTGAGGGGGGGGGAGGTGTTTGCCGATTTACTTTGGAAAAAACCAACTCGCCAACAACAAATGAGATAGAGGAAGCCTGAGGAGAACACATGCAGATAGCTGTTTTCTCAAACCTCCGTCACTCTTTTCTGTAAGAGCTCTGGTTTCAGTATATTGAAATGAGTTCACCAAGGAGCCGTGGAACGTTTATGAACATTCTTAGCTGCCTGGAAGTTTTGAAAAAGAGCTTATTGCAGGAGTGGAGTATATGTTTGGTGGGAAGGGATGCAGTAGGCAACATTACCATAAATGTTTGCCCATTGTCAGGAGTGAGCAGGCAGTAAATCACACCATGAAAGTTGGGACTTAACTTTTCATTCGCAAGAATACGATCTGCACAGACTTGGATGGCTGTCAGGCCTAATGAGCAGAGCACTTCATCCCCGGTAGGGTCAGTTGCCGAGGCTGAAAACCCCCACCTCCCCACAGCCGTCTAAGTCCCCTCCTCTCCAGGGCTTTTCCCAAGCAATCAGAGACTGTGCCTGTGTGCAGCCAACCTCTCCTCTGCCCCTTTCATGCCTCTTCTGGTTCTGTGAGACATGGGGGGAGGGGAGCTGTTTGCAGCAGGGGGCGGAGACTGCACCAGCCAGACTCATCACTGCCTCTGGGCCTTCCTCTCCTTCAGCTTCTGCCTCTGATTCTGGCCTTCTCTCTGCCACAGACTCTCTCCGCTCACTAAGTCCTGTTACATCTTCAGCTTCCGACACCACCTCTTCCCAGTCCCTCTGACCACTCATTGTCGCCTCACCTCCAACCCCGGGCTCTGAGCTTTCTTCCTTTAGGGGTTCCTCAGCTGGTTGCTCCCCCCACTCCTTCGCATCCAACCAGTCCATTGCACATGTGTGTGTGCAAGAGAGAGAGAGAAACTATGAAGGCAAAGCAGATGGAACACAAAGCTCCATGCACAATTTATGTTGGTCTGCGCATCTATTACTCCTATGAAGTGTCTTCTGAAACAAGTGCTGCAACGATCGATATTCTCACAAACACCCCTATAAGGTTGAACACATCTGGTCCAGCATCCTGTTCTCACAGTGGACAACCAGATGTCCCTGGCAGAACATGACTGCAACAGCATCCTCCCCATGGTAAATGGGAGAACAAAGACATTGCAGCTAGGAGCCATTAATAGTTGCCTCTTCCGTTATTTTATCTCATTCTCTTTTAAAGCCACCCAAATTGGTGGCCATCACTCCCCCTTGTGATAGTAAAGTCCATAGTTTAATGATGCTCAGTGGGCATACAATTCTTTTGCATCTCCCAGATCTTCCATCATTCAGCTTCTTGTACATTCTCAATTTCTACTGTTGCAAGACAGACAGAATTCCCCTGTGCACACATGTACACTTTTTGTATTTTTATACACCTTTATCGTGTCTCCTCTCAACCTAAACACAAAAGCCCCTGCAAACATGCCTAAGAAGTGAGTTGCTCCATCCCATTGATCATGTCGTTTGCCTTTTTCCCCCTGAACCTTTTCCAAGTCCATGCTTTGATGGTGTTTCCTGCTTGGCAGGGGGTTGGACTGGATGGCCCTTGTGGTCTCTTCCAACTCTAGGATTCTATTCTTCTAAGTCCACGATGCTCCTTTTGAACTGAGTTGAGAACTGCAGACAGATTCCCCAGGTGGCAAGGTGGCAAACAAATGGCAGCTGCTTCTCCCTCATTGCTTGGGCATTTGGTTCGCCCTTTCCTGAGCTGCGTTTGATCTTGAGCTCCCACTGTTCAAGGCCTGTCAGCTGAGCATTGATAGAAAGCAGCTCTTGGCTGTGGGTGGCGGCAGCTCAGGCGTGATGCTAGCTGGGCACATCATGAACAATCTGGAGGGGAGTGGGGGGGGGCGGTCTGCCAGGTACCTGGCCACCTTCCAGAATATCCAACGGGTGCCAAATGTGGTTGGCAGCGAGAGCTGTTCTCTGCAGGTGCTCAAACAGAGATTTTAAAAACAAATAAATGTGGTGCCTGCGAGGCGCAGATACGGGAAATCTGTCCCCAGAAAGTACAGCGTATCTGTTTTTGAGATGCTGCATATTTTAAAGAAAAGCCATTGCGTTTGGCCTTGCTGGGGGGAAGTATGCATTAAAACGTGCATATTTTGCAATACTTATTTATTTATTGAATATATACACTCCGCCCTTCCTCCCCGAAGGAGCCCAGAGCTGCAGATGGACAATTTTAAAACAAAAAACAAAGGCACAATATTCTGAAACCCTTGAAACAGTCTAAAAACAAATGCAACATTTCTGCAGCAATTTGCAGGCTTTTTAAAAATAACAATTAAAAAATTATATATTTAAAAACGTAATGAAAACTCACCAATATTTTGGCGTGACTTTCTCCTAATAGCACAAAAAAAAACCTTTTGCATGTGATTATCTATAATCAAATGCATTACAAATGCTGTTTTTCACTAATGTATTCATTTTTATGTACACCTGTCCTGATCATATGTAATTTTTTGTCCGTCGGTTAGTTGTTTGTGATGCTGCATTCCCAAAATTTAGAGAAGTGCAAATTTCAAAGGATGGCTACATTTCAGTTCTCATATTGTTTCAGAAAGTGCAAATTAGGTGGTTTTGCCTTAAAATGCAAACGGAATCAAATTGCGCCCCATCCCTAATACCCGCCTGTTCCATGCCCCTCCACCATTAAATCCAGATTTACCATTCCCGAGGGAAATTTAGCAAATTAAAAAACAAACACTGCTCATGACCCGTTTGCAATATAACCCAGCAACCTCCTTAAAAGAGTAAGTCCTCTTCTGAAAGCACCCTAAGAGCTCAGAACCACCTAAAAAGTGATGTCAGCCTCTCTCTCTCTCTCTCTCTCTCTCTCTCTCTCTCTCTCTCTCTCTCTCTCTCTGTTTGCAGGAAACCTCCTGTGTGTTCCACACACAAAAACAAAAGGCCCCTTGGCAATTTCTTATGTCTTGCAACAACACTTTGGGGAAGACTAGCAGGCCCAAGTGCTTTGTTCTCTCTGAATACTGTGCTTCTCTGGCTTTTCTACCCACCAGCCTTTTAAAAGTTGCTTTTCCAATGCGAGTCACTATTCCAGTATTTGCAGCCAGTGTGGCACAGTGGCTGCAGTGTCGGAATAGTACCTGGGAGACCAGGGTTCGAATCCCCGCTCGGCCATGATGCTCACTGGGTGTGACTTTGCACCAGCCTCTCGCTGTTCTTTTGCTCAGGTCCTGCTTGCACAAGCTTCTGGGTGGCCACAGTGAGAATAGGATGCTCAACAAGATGGCATTTGGCCTGACCCAGGAAGCTCTTCTTCTGCTCCTAACCCGCACCAGTTTTCTAGAGACTGCCTTTGCTGTCCTCGATGGGCAGAGGCAGTGAGCAGAAGCAGGTGAGAGACCTGATGTTTCCAACAGGTGTTCCCAGCCGTATAGGTGCTTGTTTGGTTACTTAAAACCATTTATTTTGTCTTATCAGCGAAACCTGTTCCTACATGAAAAGGTTCCCAGCACGAAGGCTGCCTTTGCCTCCTCGAAGAGCTGATCAGTTGCAATTCTGCATAGGTGGACATCGGCTGCTGTCCTCCTGGGTCTTCCAGTTTCCCAAAGGTGAGAAGACTGATGTACAAACTCAGTGTCAGGGGCTTGCCAGCAGTAAATCACACCATGCAAGTTGGAGTTAACTCTTTATTAGCAAAATCACGATCTGCCTAGACTTGGTTAAGTGTCAGGCCTCCTGAGCACAACAGCTCATCCCTGCTAGAATCAGTTGCCAAGACGGAAGGTCCTTGCCTTCCCATGGCTGCGCAAGGCCCCATGTCTCCGGGGTTTCCCCCCCAAGCAAGCTGAGACTGCACTTGTGTACAGCCAATCTCTTCTCTGCCTATTTTAAGCCTCTGCTGGTGGTTCTGGGAGACCAGGGGGAGGAGAGCTTGTCAGGAGGGGAAGACCCCTGGACTTCTTCACCCCCCCAGACTCATCTCTGCCTCTGGGCATTACTCCTCTCCTGATTCAGCTTCTGCCTCCGATTTTGGACTTCTCTCTGCCACAGACTCTCCCAGCTCACTAAGCCCTGTTACCTCTTCAGCTTCCGACACCTCCTCTGAGTCTTCTCCTTTGACGACTTGTTGTCGTCCCACCCCCACCCCACCCCACCCCGGGGCTCTGAGCCTTCTTCCCTGGGGGTTCCCCGGCTGGTTCCTCCCTCCGATCCTACCAGTCTGTGACACTCAGCCACCCCAGTGAATCTGCCACACACCCAGCAACAAAACTTTGAAACAATCAACTGCATTTTGGACCAACGTCTCGCCAGAACAGCAGTCTATAAATACCTTAGTAAAATCAATATAAATAAATGAGAAGGTGGTTCCATTGCCACACTCCTGAATTCGTGTTGAAGGCTGCATTCGTCACTTTCGCATGCTCTTTTCAAAAAGAACAGCAGCAAAGACCATTTTTTCTCAGCATGTGTTATCGGGTGGATCTGTGCTGCCCTCCAGTGACTTCGATGAGTAACAAGCAAAGCTTTGAAAAGAATGACTTTCTCTTGCCACCCCTGTGACAGGTGAGCACAAGCTGGCCAATTTTTAAACAGGCCTCATTGGGAGGGAGGGTGGTTTGCACAGGTTTCAAAAGATGGGACCACATCCCCTGCACAACATGCCGTGAGCCTTTGTCAGCAAAAGCCCAGCTTTAAAAACATTATTTAAATCATGTTTCTGAAGCGTGTTCCGTAAGCTGGTTGCACTCCCAAGCATTTTTAAAACTGCACTTCCCACCACCCCTGACTGTTGGCTATGCTACCAGGGGCAAATGCAAATTGATCCAAAAGGTACACCTTTGTTAGAATCATAGAATTGTGGGGTTAAAAGTGATCCCCGAGGGGCATCTAGTCCAACCCCCTACAATGCGGGAATATCAACTAGATCATGACAGAAAGCCATCCAACCTCTGCTTGAAAACCTCCAAGGAAGAACAATTCACCATCTCCCAAGGGAATCCATTCCACAGCTCCCACTGCCAGAAAATTATTCCTGCTGTTAAGTTGGAATCTCCTTTCTTGTACCTTGAAGCCTTTGGTTCGGGTCTTACCCTCCAAGAGCGAGAGAAACCAAGCTTGCTCCATCTTCCACATGACAGCCCTTGAGATATTTAAAGACGGCTATCATATCTCCTCTGTCTTCACTTTTCCAGGCTATACATACCCAGCTCCTTCAACCGTCCCTCATAAGGCTTCATTTCCAGACCCTTGATCATCTTGGTTGCCCTCCTCTGCACATATTCCAGCTTAATCATAGAATCATAGAGTTGGAAGAGACCCCAAGGGCCATCCAGTCCAACCCCCTGCCAAGCAGGAAACACCATCAAAGCATTCTTGACATATGCCTTTCAAGCCTCTGTTTAAAGACCTCCAAAGAAGGAGACTCCACCACACTCCTTGGTAGCAAATTCCACTGTCGAACAGCTCTTACGGTCAGGAAGTTCTTCCTAATGTTTAGGTGGAATATTCTTTCTTGTAGTTTGAATCCGTTGCTCCGTGTCCGCTTCTCTGGAGCTTGTCAATATCCTTCTTAAATTGGGGTGCCCAGAACTGGACACAGTAGGCTGCTTCTGAATGCTGGCTTTTCAGCTCTCACCTACCCAAAGACATTATGGGCTATGGGGCTGGTGTGTTAAATATTTAAAAAGTCACCATTGTCCTTTGGTCTCTGCTTTGCATTGCAGGGGGCTGGACTAGATGACCCATCCCTTCTAGCTCTACAATTCTATGATTCCACCATTTCCTTGTGCCAGATCACTTCCCTCCCCATATCTCCAACCGAACCCCCTGGGACTTTCCAGCCAAAATGCAACACTCTTTCTTCCCACATTTTTCTAATGCTCTACCCAGCCTCCCCCCCCCAATCAACTGCCCTACTTCTTCAATAATTGCTCTCTTCAAATGGGATGCAGTATTTACTAATGACAAAACATGGGAAACAAAGTCATTTAAGCGCATAAGCTCCCCTTGACCTACTTTGCATTTGCCAGAAATGTATCGCTGCGGAAGGACGGCTGACTTTTCTCAAGATCCCGGCTCTTTCGAAAAGGGTACAGTATTTTAAACCATCCATACGGAAAAATTCATTTTTATTTCATTTGCCAAATGAATTGGGGAAGAGAACTGAGGTGGGCATTTGCCAGGACTGTCACCACCTCAGGCCCAGCTGCTCTGGTGTTTTTTTGCCCTGGGAAAATGGAATAAATCTATACCATTTTATAAACAGTCATGGCTTCCCTCTGAGGAATCCTGGGAACTGTAGTTTGTTAACAGTGCTGACGTACAATTGGAGACTAATCAAGGGCATCTCCCAAAATGATACAATCTGGTTCCCCTTTTTTATTGAAGAACAGGATATTTTAATGCCATCACAGCGGTATCTGTGGAGGGGGATATATATTCATTGAAAATGTTAGCATTCTTTTCTTTTCTTTTTTAAAGAACCTACCTGTTTCTTAAGTCTGGCACCAGAGGCCCTTCTCTAAATATCCCTGCCACTCTCTAGGTTTTCTTAATGTTAATTACTATTATTTATATGCTGCGACCTGACTGGATTGCCTGGAGAGGCACGTCTTAAGACATTCTCAAAAAGAAGATTGCCCAGGGTTTTAACTTATTTTATATCTACTGCTTTTTGAATTTTTACTGTTTCTGATGTTTTTGATGTGTTTTATGTTTGTTTTATGGGTTCTCTTTTGTAGGCTATCTTGAAAATCTAGATTAATAAAATTATGTAAAAAAAGAAAACAAAAAAGAAAACTGCTGAGAGTTGTTAAGAGACCCCCGTTCCTCTCTCAGAACAGTTTAAGCATTAATCCCTCTTTGTTATATGAATCCTGAAACCTTTTATCACATGGCTTCTTTTATTATATTACCTGAAGTACTATATTTTTAACCTTATATTTATTTGTATTGATTGTATCTCATTTTTTACTGACTGTAAAGCAAGCACATCTTGTTGTATTTATTTTATGCTGTACGAGTTTATAGCTGCAATAAATTTGATATGATTAATCCCTCTTCCCAGGGAATTCTGGGAATTGTAGCTTAGTGAGCGTAATAGGGCACCCTTGTCGTTCCCAGAATTCTCATGAGGGAACGCCGTGTCTTCAAAGCAGTACGATACTGCCAAAGCCCCCTCATGATACTCTTGAGAAGCTGGTAAAATGTGGATTTGTAGCTGAGAGAAGCTATGGCAGCCATCTTCAAATATCTCAAGGGCTGTCACATGGAATATGGAGCAAGCTTGTTTTCTCCTGCTCTGGAGGGTAGGACTCGAACCAATGGCTTCAAGTTACAAGGAAGGAGATTCCTACTAAACATCAGGAAGAACTTCCTGAGAGAAAGAGCTGTTTGACAGTGGAACAGACTCCCTTTGGAAGGTGGCAGATTCTCCATCATTGCAAGTTTTTAAGCAGGGGTTGGATGGCCATCTGTCATGGAAGGTTTAGTCAAGGGTTCCTGCCTTGCAGGGGGTTGGACTAGATGACCCTTGGGTTCCTTCCAACTCTACAATTCGACAATTCTTTCCTGTTCCTCCTTCTGCTTGGTGGCCTATTTACTTTTATCCACTGCTGCATTGTTTCTCCTGCTGGATGCCTTCAGGCAGTCTCACCTATTAACCTATTGATTGCATTGGTGAGAACAAGTGTATGGATTTGCAGGGATTTGGGAACAAGGAGAGGGACTTTGAGGAAAAATCACCAGGTACAAATGAATTAAATTTTATTGCAAAATTTTGTTGTTGTTGTTTAGTTGTTTAGTCGTGTCCAACTCTTCGTGACCCCATGGACCAGAGCACGCCAGGCACTCCTGTCTTCCACTGCCTCCCGCAGTTTGGTCAAACTCATGTTGGTAGCTTCGAGAACACTGTCCAACCATCTCGTCCTCTGTCGTCCCCTTCTCCTAGTGCCCCCCCATCTTTCCCAACATCAGGGTCTTTTCCAGGGAGTCTTCTCTGCTCATGAGGTGGCCAAAGTTTTGGAGACTCAGCTTCAGGATCTGTCCTTCCAGTGAGCACTCAGGGCTGATTTCCTTCAGAATGGATAGGTTTGATCTTCTTGCAGTCCATGGGACTCTCAAGAGTCTTCTCCAGCACCATAATTCAAAAGCATCAATTCTTGCAAAATTTAGAGGGGATTAAAAAAAGAACCACTTCAGATTGAGATGATGATGATGATGATGATAATGATTTTATACCTTGCCCAACATTAAAAAGTTTCCTGAACAGGGCTGCCCTCAGGTGTCTTCTAAAAGTCAGATAGTTGTTTATTTCCTTGACATCTGATGAGAGGGCGTTCCACAGGGTGGGTGCCACTACTGAGAAGGCCCTCTGCCTTGTTCCCTGTAACCTCACTTCTCCCAGAAGGCCCTCCGAGCGTGCTGAATGATGGGGGTGGAGACACTCCTTCGGGTATACAGATAAAGAAGTATTGATTTTCCATTTCACCTAAACCAAGCTATGTGGACACTCAAGAGGGTTGGCCATGTGTCAGTAAGGCCCTCAGTCGCTCAAAAGTTGTCCATCCCTCTGTTAGACTGTGTGGCCCCCATGCTCATCAAGGTAGCACAAGAGGGAAGAATCACCCAGTGTTCTAGCAGTGGGAGCCAAGAGTTTCAATTGCCTACGGTAAGCATCTGGATGGTTCATCAACAAAACTGGCAATTCGGGAGATTATTGTTATAATCAATGCTTGGAGGAAGCTTTCAGTGCTTAAAAACTCCTACCATCTCACTCAAAAAAAGATCTCCCGGCCGTTAAACCAAAAGCCCACAATCCTTTTCTGTGCCTTTTTTATAGTTACAACTGGTAGGGCATTTGAGAACTGTGAGTCAGCCTGCACATGCACCCAATCTAGAAATGCTATGGAAATGCCAGAGGCCCCATCAGCATTGGCATTCCGCGGGCTCTTGGAGACTCACCTATTTGGACAAATATTTCCTTCATCTCTTGCCTTGATACTGCTGCTTCAAAGGATGTTAATTATGGGTGTTTTATGTACTTGTTTTACTATCTATTTTAATTACAGGCAGCTGTATTTTTTGTTTCATTCTTGTTATGATGCTGTCGGCTTTTATTTATTTGTGCACTGCCTTGGCATTTCTTCTTGAAATGAAAGGCAGCATGTAAACTCTACTTGTAACAACTACAACAGATGCCCAATAACTGGGTCACGCAACCCACAGGTGGTGGGCCTCCGGTAGCAGTGGCAGCATGGATCTTTGGTATGCTATGGTACAAGGAGGAGGGTCTGCAGTTTAGGCTGCAGCATGGGATCAGAGATGCACCTATGCCTGTTTCTGCTGGGCACATTGCTGCCTTGCTAGGGGGGGGAAAGGACTTCCAAGGCACAAGGGAAAGCATATCTTCTGAAGCGTGATCTAGAGCAAAGTTCCCCAAACTTGGATCTCCAGCTATTTTTGGACTACAATTCCCATCATTCCTAGCTAGCAGGATCAGTGGTCAGGAATGATGGAAATTGTAGTCCAAAAACAGCTGGAGACCTAAGTCTGGGAAACTCTGATCTAGAGCAATCTTCTTTGACCTAGGGTCCCCAGATGTTGTTGGACTACTACAACTTCCATCAGCTCCAGCCATCTTAGCCAATGGTCAGGGATGGTGGGAGTTGTAGTCCATAAACATTCTGGGTACTAGAGTGACTCTATGCTACAAAATGGGCTCAGCTTGGTGCCCACTTGCAGCCCAAAAAGGTGGCTTCTGTTCCGCACCCTCCCTGTATTCCAAGATGGCCTCTTCAGAAGAAGGAAGCTGACAGATTACGTCGCCGTAACTGGGAATGCAGGCTTAAATCCTTCCCCAGATCCCCTTCCTTCTCCCCAATTTCTTTACATGAACACAAGCAGGAAAGCAATTTTCTTCAAAGCAATAAGGCTGCACACTGTTCTTTTTAAAAATAGATTTAATATCTCACGTTGTGTTTTCATATTCTACACATTTCAGTGCTATGATGAAAATTAATAAGAGTCCATACAAGATTACAAAAAACAGAACCTAAAAATAGGTTTTGAGCCGCCTTCACCAACCTGGTGTCCTCCAAAAACAGCAGCTGCAGTCCAACACTTATGGGGGCACCAGGCTGGCAAAGGCTGGTTTTCAGAATAGTACAATCTGCATCACCCATGCCCCTGCCCGCCTCCCGACATGAGCTGCTCAAAGCCAGACTGATTGAACACGTATTTTACCAGAGGCAAGACAAATACAGTCAGTTCGCATGTTTGCATAAACAGATATAGGCTTCTTACAAACTAGTTTATATTCAGATTAAGCTATTAAAAAAGCACACACACCTTTGTCCTTTTCGGCACTGATCGCTGAGGTCACTCACTATGACTTCCTGTTGTTTGTCAAATGGACAAGAACTCTCCCCACCACCACCACCTACAAATAAAGCTGAATGAACAGAGATGTTCCCTTTGGTGTAGAAGTTGCCAGCAGCAAAACCTGGGCCCAGGCTCCACCTCGAATCAGGGTGTCTTCAAAAGCTCCAAAAAAGCTCCAACCGCTCCAAAGTAGCCCTGTTTTAAAAAATGAAACCAGCACAAATGCAAAGGATCAGATTGCTTGTCAAAATACACTTGCCCCAAAGATCAAGATCGGCCTATTCATTACAGTGGTGCCTCACAAGACGAATTGAATTCGCTCCACGAGTCAATTCGTTTTGCGAAAAATTTGCCTTGCGAATCGCGGTTTCCCATAGGAATGCATTGAAATTTCTTTTTTTTTGCCCATAGGAACGCATTAATTAAATGTCAATGCATTCCTATGGAAAACTGCGATTCGCAAGACGAATTTTTCGCAAATCGAATTCGTCTTGCGAGTCACCATCAGATCGCAAAACACATTCGTCGTGCGAAAAATTCGTCTTGCAGGGCATTCGTCTTGCAAGGTACCACTGTACTTTGATTTTAAAGTGATGGTTGTTTGCTTAGATATCCTTTAAAAAGAAAAGAAAAAAAACACCACTATGTGTGACCACACCGAGCCAGGAAGGCAGGCAAGGACCCTGTCACACACTTCCTCTGAGACTGGCCGAGTCCCCCCCTCACAAGCCCCTCATATTCAAATGAACTACTTGCTTACAATGTGTGTGTGTGGGGGGGTTCTTTTTATTAAGCTCATCTCTCTCTCTCTCTCTCTCTCACACACACACACACACACACACCTGGGTATTACCCCTCCTCCCCTCTTTGCTCCTTTTATATGACCTACTAAATAGCTATTCACCACCCTTCGTCCTCAGGATAGTTAAGCTCTAAATCCAGTTATTCATTTATTCAAAAGATGGAAACAGTGGACAATCTATTTGCAGGATGCTTACCACCCACCCTACCCCGCCTTGGCTATAGTTGGGAGGGAGGGAGGGAGAGATCGCTTGCATTTCAATGTGACTCTACCTCGTGTTCCAGAAACAGGGCCTTCAACTGCCCTTTTGACCAATAATCCAAGGCATACGCCAGAAACTTCATGGAGATTGTGTTGATACGCAAGAAGTTCCCCACGAAAACCACCCGATTAATGTTCTGCAAGAAGGGGAAGGAGTGTTAAGATTCTTGGCATCTCTGTTCACAGTAACAAACACGCTTAAAACATGCACCCTGCCAACCTAGTGCGGCCCCCAATGTCGTTTGACTACAACTCCCATCAGTCCCACCTGGCTGGAGCTGATGGGAGTTGTAGTCCAATCTATGGAGGGCACCAGGCTGCTGAAGGCCGATTTCGTTCTTGCATTTGTGTCTCACTCAATGGCCAACATTTTCCAGTAGTTTAAGTTAGTTAAGAGCATCATATCCCCTGAGCCCCACTTTGCATTTCCAAGTTAGCACCAGGCTCAGGAGGTAAGCAATTATTAGAGAGTGCAAGCCTGGTCCAGATGGGAGAGGACAGATTGCGGCGTGGAAATTAGTTGCAGGAAATGCTTCTCAGCAAGGCTGTAGAAAGTTTCATTCCCCTCAGCAAAATGGGACAAGCTAGGATAGAGATTGAGATAATAAGTGGGGGTCAGGCATCACAGAAGAAGAGACGTTTGAGCAAAATGACTGAACAGTTGATTCCTGGTGGGTTTCTGCTGGTTTTCATCCTATGGACAGAAAACGTTCAAGATTGGAGGCCTTTGAGGTCCTGCCTTATTCCCTGGCTGAGCTGCTGCTGATGGGCAAGTGCCAGTCACAGAATATTAACTGTCAGGGCGCCTGCTGTGAAGGTGGTGGCGAGATCAGAGGAGAGAGAACTGGGATCTAGGGACAGGAGAAGCTGTGCCCAGTAAGAGAGGGGGACTGGAGTGGGCAACGGTGGGTAGGGTGGTGTGAAGTTCACATCCTAGAGGAGAAATAAGTCAGCACAATATCTATAGGGAAAGCTACCTTGCAGAAAGAACTTCTGCATCAGCGACTCACCTTAGGACCTGGGGTTAAGGCAGGCAATTAAGATCAGGTAAAGCTGAAGTCCTGGCTTTTACCACTTTCCTCCTCTAAACCTTTCCTACCACAGTGTCACCTTTGCCTCTGGTTTTCCAACTATCCTTCACACCTCCTTTGAGTGTCCCCCCAAAGGCTTCTCTCTGGAGCCGCTGTTATATCAGGCGATGGGTTACAGTGGCAGGGATGCTAGCCTTCCTTGCTGCGCCAAGGACACCCCAAGGCAAAAGATGAGAGGGCCTGGCTCTTTCATAGCCCTGTACAATGCTGCTTGACATGATTGCAACAAGGCAGCACTGTAAAGAAGCTGAAAGCACCAAGCTCAGGGAATGCCACGCAAGAAGCTGGGAGACAGGAGGAGAGACTCTTGCTGCAAGACAGCTTGCTTCCTGGCATGCTCCCTCTTCCTCAGCTGAAGTCCTCAGCCTCGACAGGGAGTTTTACCCTGTCTGTCTCTCCTGACTACCCTCAGAAAAGGAAGCTCTCGGTACTGTTTACAATCTAACAGTGGGGTTCATCGGAAACCTGGAAACATTACTTAGCTTGGTTTGGAACAGGTTTACAATATCAGTGCTGTCAATGCTGCCCAGCACATCTCAACAGCAACAAGAAGTGGCTCAGAGGCATTGCTGGACCATGGTGCAGAGTGGGGCCTCAGCATCAGCCATTCTCACCAGAGCAAAAGGACAGTTATTTACTCATTGTTCACATTCACACACAACGCTAAGCCAAACTCTCTGGTTTATCAGTGTTTATTGTGCATGCTGGGACGCGGGTGGCGCTGTGGTCTAAACCACTGTTTCCCGACCTTGTGCCTCCAGCTGTTTTCGGACTACAATTCCCATCATTCCTGACCACTGGTCTTGCTAGCTAGGGATGATGGGAGTTGTAGTCCCAAAACATCTGGAGGCACAAGGTTGGGAAACACTGGTCTAAACCAGAGCCTAGGGCTTGCTGATCAGAAGGTCGGTGGTTCGAATCCCTGCGACAGGGTGAGCTCCTGTTGCTCGGTCCCTGCTCCTGCCCACCTAGCAGTTTGAAAGCACGTCAAAGTGCAAGTAGATAAATAGGGACCGCTCCGGTGGGAAGGTAAACAGTGTTCCCGTGTGCTGCTCTGGTTCGCCAGAAGCGGCTTTGTCATGCTGGCCACATGACCCGGAAGCTGTCTGCGGACAAACGTCGGCTCCCTCGGCCTATAGAGTGAGGTGAGCGCCGCAACCCCAGAGTCGTTTGCGACTGGACCTAACGGTCAGGGGTACCTTTACCTTTATTGTGCATGCTGCCTGATATCATTCTCACGTTGCTCCCCCCAACCCTAAACACACACACCCGTGTGAAAGGAAGGTGGGAAACATTCAAAGCAGGGATCCTGGCTTGCTACTCCCCAAGCAGCCACAGTCAGCAAGCCAACCACAAACCACAGCTGAAGGGGAATTTTGCTGACTGTGGTTTGTAAATGAGCAGCCAACCACCATCTTTCGTTCAGATGTAACGGGAAACCAAAGATTCCTGGTTTATTTCTCCAGCTCATGGCAGGAGAGGAGCAAATTGGGAAGCACAAAACAGTAGGCCACTTGTTCACAACAGACCGCAACAAGACAGATAATGCTTTAAGAAGGCATTCCCAGCCACCACCAACAAGACCGTGAGGACCGGAAAGCACACTTCCCCTGTCTGGCTCCCTGGCTCCTCTCTTTCCATACCTCATTAAGCGCACACATCCGTGCTATGGAGCCGATGTTATTCGTGATGGTGATCAAAGCTGCTCTTGCCAAATCTTCCTTGCTAGCTGCCTCTCGCTTCTCCTTGCTCATCATGTTTCCAAAGCTGGACAGAAAATTGTGCACAATTTTTTTTCCACCTAAAAATCCATTTACATGAGAAACACACAGGATTGCCAACTTTGAATTCCTAGAATCATAGAGTTGGAAGGGAACCAAGGGTCATCTAGTCCAACCCCCTGCAATGCAGGAATCTCCACTGAAACATCATTGACGGGTGGCCATCTGGCCTCAGCTTAAAAACCTCTAAGGAAGGATAGTCCACCACCTTTCGTGGGAGCGAGTCTATTCCACTGGGTCCGTAGAAGCTTTCCCAAGAATTGCTACTCAACACCCTCGGGATCAAGTGTGAATTTCCATGCATTCAGGTGTTGAGCTGAAGCTCCTTGCCGGTTAAAAGTGGCACTGGAGTGAAAGGTGGGCTAGTCCCATGCCTGATTCACTTCCCTCTTCCAAGCCCACACTTCCACAGGCTACAAGGCAGGCTCATCAAGCCTGAGGAAGCCAGCAGTCTATAAACTGGGGAATATGGGTGTAAGATGTGAACTAAGTGACCTGAACCTTAAAGACACAATTCTTCTCTTGGGTCCTATTGGGACTTCCTATGCTCATTCATTTAAAGCAAAATAAAGACAACTGCTGCTATGTTTCAGGGTTAACACAAGTTTTCGTTTGTCTGATTCTTAGCTTACGCCATGTCAAAAGGCTCTGGGTAAGCAAAAAAATTAAATGCAGTGCACTACAATAGCTAAAAACATAAAAACTTAAGGAAAGCTCACGGCAGAATCAGACCAGAGACCCATCTAGTCTGCAGTAGCCAACTGGAAGCCTGCAAGGACATGAGCTCAACAGAGCTCTCCCAACTTGCAATTCCCCAAAACTGGCATTCAGAGGCTCATTCAGAAGCCACTTTTTCCCAGGTTGCCAAAACCAAGCAGATGGGGAAGGGTTATCCAAGCTGCCTCATGCCCCCTACTGAAACACCAGGTGCGGCCTTACCTGGATGCTACCGTCCAACCCGGCAGCCCAAATCTCTCATAGTCTCCTCCGTAAATGTCCCGCACTAGTTTGTCCACTTTGGTGCTGTCCCCGTTGGCTGCCATTTCGAGGGCCTCTTCAAAGGTGGAGCAGCCAGTCAGAAGGCAGCAGAGACCAAGGAAGGTTCCTCCTCCAAGGCTAGCAAACAAACAAGAGGCACAAATCACGTCTACCGTCACGTCAAAGCATTGGGTGGAGCGGGAGGAGAAGACCGGGGACCAACAACTTGCAGGACAAGACGCCTGTGATTGAACCCAGCAAAAAGGAAGTTAACTAGTTAATAGACAACGTCACGGCACAGGCCTCCATACTAGCCTCACGAGGGATGTGAGGATGTGGCAAAATCCTTTCTTTTTTTACATCCTCGCAGAGAAAAGGGAGCAGATGACACACTTGCAGCTCAACCCGAGGCACGCTTGCTCCAAAATAAGTCCCATTGTGGTCAATAGGCCTTGCTGCCAGATGAACAGAACTGCAGCCTCAGCAGCTGCACTGTGCCCATTTGACGCCAGAGGTATCACTTAGCCATGCATGTGGACTGCAAGTCACTTGATTTGTGGACCGGACTCCCTTAGCAGATCTGAAAGCGAAAATGGTTACGCTGTCAAAGCTCACCTGGTCCCAGTCACCCGCTTGTAATCGTCTTTAGAATAGACAGCCATGATGCTGACCCCAGAGCCAATGTTCACCAACAGAAGAGGGTAGGGGTTCACCAAGTTGAAGGGGACCTTCTGGCACTTCTCGGGATCGGTTGGGTTCTCAAAATAGTAGCACTCCGAGCGTCCATTGAACCCAACCGTATAAATGTACAGCACTCCTCTAATAAGGCAGTCCAGTTCATCTATTTTGCAAAGCTGGAGGTCACCCACCTGTTTGGAGAAACAAGCTTTGAAGAAAACTAGATACTGAAACACTCCAAGGAAGGCCTGGAGGGTTTCATCAAGCAGCTTACAGGTCCCCCCCCCTTTCCATTCTCTCTCAGCCCTTAGGAACATTGGCCAACCACAAACGAGGACCCTTTGAGTTTTAGTATTAGAAATGGCAAGGCCTGAAGGTTCACCACCATCAATGCTAGCAAAAAGGACTTATTCAAACCTATGCCAGTCTGCTAAACCTGCAAACAATTATTTGCTTTCATGAAAGGTGGGTTATTTTGGGGCGGGGGGGCATGCTTATTGTAAACTGACCAGTGAGTCTATTGCTTTTTTATGAATTGTATGTTTTAAAGCAGGCATCCCCAAACTGCGGCCCTCCAGATGTTTTGGCCTACAACTCCCATCATCCCTAGCTAACAGGACCAGTGGTCGGGGAAGATGGGAATTGTAGTCCAAAACGTCTGGAGGGCCAAAGTTTGGGGATGCCTGTTTTAAAGCATCTCTGAGGGCCCTGCCAACTGCTGGGTAAAAATAGCTTAATAAAATAAGCCAAGTCAGTAACTGGAAACTAACAGAGGGGTTGAGGCAAATGGACAAATGGGGCAAACAGTCATGAGGCAAAGGAACTGCTGCTCTCACAGAGGATATGTTTATGATTTAGGCTCTCTGAAACTGAACACCAGTAGCTACTCTGAAGTTTAGCCACAGCGCTTAAGTCTGATTTCATGAAGGTTTAGTCTCTGGAAACTGAAAAACAGGATGGGCAGGACAATAGAAGAAACACACACAAAAAACAGGAAACATCTAATGATGTAAACAAAAACAAAAGAGATAGAGAAACATAGTTCAAAGACGCTGGAAAGGATGAGAGTTGATTGTTAAATTAGCCCACATTTAACCATCAACATTCATCCTTCCCAGCACGTATGAGATACAATTCTCTTTTTTTGTTTAGAACAAGGGAGGAAGCAGCAGCTGAGAAGCAAAGGTCTGTTGAATACACCAAATTCTATGATTCACAGTGAAATCATAGGCATGCCGTAAACCAGTACCCCTGCCTAATGAATGAAGAACAGCTGCTGAAGCAGACATGGAGAGGATGCAAAGGAACTCCTTTCACTGCTTTTCCCCTCACTTGTCTTTGGTTACCTAAGAAAGCGTTTCCAACACGGTTCTGTGCGCACACCAAACCTGCAACCCAATGGTGAAGCCAAAGAAGCATGCAGCTTGCCCCAAGTTATCACAGCCACCACTACTATCAGTACAATATAAACTCTTCCATCAGCTAAACTGTCCTACGTTAAGCCAGCCTTCACCAACCTGGTGCTCTCCAGATATTTTGGACTACAACTCCTATCAGCCTGAGCCAATGGGAGTTGTAGTCCAAAATACCTAGAGAGCACCAAAGGCTGATGAAGGCAGTGTTAAGATCCTGAAGAGATGGCAATCATGGGAGTAGCAATAGCTGGCAGAATCATCTTGCTCACAGAGTTTTTCTCATGGAAGTTTTGTTTCATGGAATGCAAGAACAATGCTCAAAGTTTGCATCAAGCAAACCAGGGACTCAGCTACACTGGTTAATTATAACATTATAAGGGCGTTATAAAAATGTGATACCAGAGGACGCTGTAGAGCAGCAATCCATCACCAATGGTCAACTGCATTGAGAGCTATATTTTTATAGCATTTTTCATATCAGTGTAGATCCAGCCCAGCTCTTCAAATGCTGCTGAACTACAACTTCCATCAGCCCCAACCAGCATGGCCAATGGCCAGGGATGATGGGAGTTGTAGTTCAGCAACCTCTATCAGGCCAAAAGTTTCCTACACCTGGCAGAGACCAACTTCACACTGCCCTTACACTCAAATCAGAAAACAGCATTACAAAAGAGAGCTGCTACAGAGGTTATGAAGACACGCAGCACCTCTGTTTTGCAAGTTTTAACCATGTGCTGCAGCAGCTTAAAAATATATATAAGCTAAAAAATGCATACTGTGAGAAAGTCCTGCTCAAATTTATATGCTCCACCTCCCGTGGCACATAAGGTAGTGTGGAGGCTTGAGAAGCGCTTTTCGCTGCCCATTTCAATGAAAGCAGGCATGTCATGAGTAGGGAAGCGAATAAAGTGCAGATTGCCTTTACGTCCACACAGCATAAGGTCCTTTAGCTCAAGGTGAACATCCCGAATGCCTGTAGAGCCATAGGCAGTGTTGGACATCAGGTATTTCCGGATACTCTTCAGACTCTCCACTTCCTCCTCTTCTTCCTCAATGGTGATGTCTTTTGGTTCAAAATACACTAGCTTCACCAGGGTCCCTCCGATATCCAAGCCAAACCAAGGAAAGACTGAAAGGAACAAGGGAGAAAAGGGATCATTTCAAGGGTGGTGTTTTATTATACATTTCTAAAGAGACTAAACTGATCTTGTATTTTTATGCTGTGAACTGCCCCGAGATCCATGGATGAAGGGCGGTATACAAATTTAATAAATAAAAATAAAACCCAGTTGCCACCCCCAGTGGACAAGGGCTCACCCCAACCACTCGCTGAGCTGTCATGACACCGCAGAATGTTCACACACATTCTAGCATCATCACATGAATTAGAAACTTGGCAAAGCTACATGGTTTCTGCCACATTAGGTAAAGAACTGCAAATGCGTAAGAGAAAGGAACTTGGGGGTGGGCAAGAAGGCTGAGCATTGGGAAACTGAGTGGAAAGAGAGTCTTAAGGGAAAAACGGTTTGCAGTGCACAAAATACACCAAATACGCACCAGTGGTTGGCAAAGCCACAGCTGTTTTTGGACTACAATTCCTATCATCCCTAGCTAGCAGGACCAGTGGGCAGGGATTATGGGAACTGTAGTCCAAAAACAGCTGGAGACTCAAGTTTGGGAAACCCCGATCTAGTTCAACCCCCTGCAATGCAGGACCATGCATGCAGCTGTCCCTTATGGGGATCGAACTTGAAACCTTGGCATTATCAGCACCATGCTCTAACCAGCTGAGCTATCCAGCTGAAGCAGGGCTAGAGGCCAGCAGCCCTCTCCCACTGCCATTCCCAGCAACTGGCATTCAGAGGCATGAGGCATCTGAGACTGGAGGCAGGAACACAGCCATCAGGACTAGCAGTCATTGATAGCTTTAGACTCCATGGATTAATCTAATCTCCTTTTTAAAGCCATGCGCAAGCTGGCAGCCATCGCTGCATTTTGCGGAAGTCAATTCCATAGTTTCACCATGTGCTGTGTAAAGAAGTTCCTCGCTTTGTTTGTCCCGAGTCCCCCAGCAGCCAACTTCGTTGGTCGACTCCCAAGTCACAGTAACATGGGAGACAGGGGAGGACATCACTGAGGGGCAACGCGACTTACAAATCAAATGTCCCTTCAACGACTGTGTCTAAAGGAACACGCTTACTCCAGATTCCTGCTGGTCCACTTTCCATTTGGATCTGGCGCTAGTTTCCCAAAGACCACAATTTTGGTCTTGCACAACTTACACTTATACAAAATACTCTTGTTTTTAAAATAACTTGTCTTCCTGACTCTTTTACACACAAAGAACACTACTGCATGTGCCTTTGAAGTCTGGCGGTGGGGGGGGGGGATCTGGCAAGAACTAACAACTTCCTATGATCCTCCTCCTTTTCTGTTTTAGGATGTGTGATCTCCACTTAGCCAGTGCTAATGCACAAATCAATTCTGCATGAGGATGGTGGGATGGAAAGGGATACTATCTCCAACCAAGACATTTTCTTGGCAGAAGGTAAGGATAATGACTTGCAGCCATTGTACTTTCAGGCTCAGTTACTCCAATCCTGCCTCACATATGAAATGAATTCATCCCACAAGCTGGCCTCCACTGAAGGCCTGCAATATATCTGCTTCGTGACGTTCCACTGGCTAGACCTTTTATTTTATTTTTAATAGCAGGAAAAATAGACCCAGCTGCATTGCATTTCTTTAAGGGAGGGACTTTTATGAAAGGGGCTCCAATTATTTTATAGGAGCTGCATTTTTATAAGAACTGTGTCTCATTCTTCTTCTTTGGCGATCACTTGTAGCCGAGTAAGATTGTCTTCCATGAATATGGTCTTAACGGTTTATCCGTAGGTGACTGTGGAGGCCAAGTCTGGATCCGCACGTCCTTCCACAGTGAGGACATAGGTTTCCAGGCGGGAGTTGATCACGGTGAGGGTTTGCCAAGCGTGTCTTCCTCTTTGCATGTTTCTCCCTTTTGTCCTGAGTTCGAGCATCTTCAAAGCCCATGGCAACTTTGGTAAGGGCTGTTCTCCAAGGAGCACTCGCAGGCCAGTGTTTCCCAGTTGTCAGTGTTTATACTATATTTTTAAAGATTTGCCTTGAGAGTGTCTTTAAACCTCTTTTGTTGTCCACCGGAATTACACTTTTCATTCATAAATTGGGAATAGAGTACTAGTTGCTTTGGAAGACGATAATCTGGCATCCGAAAAGCATGACCATACGAACAACATGTGTCTCATATTTTATTTAAATATATTTTTATAGATATGTGTCTCATATCAGGCATTATCATAGAATTGTAGAGTTGGAAGGGATCCAAGGGTCATCTAGTCCAACCCCCTGTAATGCAGGAATCTCAACTAATAATACATGACAGATGGCCATCCAACCTCTGCTTTAAAACCTCCAAAGAAGGAAAGTCATTTGTTTTGCTTCTACCTGAGCTGATTATCTAGACCAGGCATCCCCAAACTTCAGCCCTCCAGATGTTTTGGACTACAATTCCCATCATCCCTGACCACTGGTCCTGTTAGCTAGGGACCATGGGAGTTGTAGGACAAAACATCTGGAGGGCCGCAGTTTGGGGGTGCCTGATCTAGACTGACAAAAAGCCATTTCCACACCAGCACAACTGCCATGCATATGTAGCTTTATGTAGACCCGATTCCTACCAACAAAATGTTTTGCTTCTCAGGTAGCAAAGATGCCCGAGAACCTTATATACCAAATGCTCAGGTGCAAGTGAGGAAAAGGCTGGATTTATCAAAATGACTTCAAATCACACTTTAAAAAAAACCAAACCTTCAGAACATATTGAACTGCATCATCTAGTATCACCCCAGAAACTGTCTGAATAGTATTTGCAGGTGTGCAACATGATTACCAGTGTGTAATCCCAGTGTGGATAATGATCAAGCACAATTCACGCAGATGTGTGTGTCCAGCAGAATTTTTTTTCATGACCAACCGCATCCAAACAAGCAACAGTCCTGAGATGCAGAAAACTGCAGCTAAACCAAAGAAACAATTTTTCCCAACCCCTGTGCCAGGGCCTCCATTTTCTTTGCCGTTTATCAGCTGCAGCAGGAGGATTTCCAATTATGTAATTATTTCATCAACCTAACATTCAGATACTGTAGTTGGTGAAGGGGGAGGGGGGATATAGGGAGCCGCTGAAAATATGCAAAGCAACCCTTTGAACACAGCAAACCAGGCATGATTTCTGCAGCTATCCCTTTCAGCTTGAATTTCAGCTTGAACGTGCAACTGCACAACAAAGGCAGTCTTATGGCATCCTTCCTTGAACCCCATTTGTGACAATCACACCCTGGCAGCCCCTTCCCTCTTTTACTTTCTCCTTCACTGAGATTTTGCCCCACTCAAGACCTCCAGCAAACACCTGCCAAACCTGCGCCTTATCTTTGCATTTCCCATTGAACACCAACAGTTCCTCTAAATCAGTATGTGGCAGCTGGGGCTGATGGGACTTGTAATCCAAAACATTTTGAGGGCACCAAGTTGCGGAAGGCAGGGCAAGCTCATAAAGACATTCTTTTTTGAAAAAAGCCACACTCTTTTCAACTCTAGATTGATTAAACCAGAACAGCATCTAGCCCTAGTTCTCGAGCAACAAACACAAGATTCTTCTACAATAATTATGGACAGGCTCAAGATTCAAAGTCAGCTTCTTCATGCCTGCCATCCTGATAGCAGCCTCATGTTTATTCAGACAATGAATTCCAGAGTTTTTCAGCTTGCTGACATCTATGTACATTCAGGGAAAGTAGCCACATAAACCTGTTTCAGCAAACGATCTCATGGCATCCTTTAAGATAAATGAGTTTCTTATGGCATAAGCCATGTGGCATCCATTATATGCATAGAACAAACAAGATGGCAGTGGTGTAATGTCAGATACAGAATTGGTCTTCAAAATGAGATTTTTTAAAAAAATGCACACATACTAAAGTTGGTGATGCCATACATCAGTGTTTCCCAACCTTGTGCCTCCAGCTGTTTACGGACTACAATTCCCATCATTCCTGACCACTGGTCTTGCTAGCTAGGGATGATGGGAGTTGTAGTCCCAAAACATCTGGAGGCACAAGGTTGGGAAACACTGCCATACATGAGTCAATTGTTTATGTATTTTTAAAAATCTCATCTAGAAACAAGATTTCCTCTGTTAGACTTATGAAAGTCCATGAATGTGTTGTATCTGAATAAGCAGGGCATTCTTCACACAGAATCTCATAGCACTGTTTCACAATATTTTATATGATTTCCTGCCTCTGCATTACACTAAGCTTTCATCTCTGGGTTCCTCAGCCATCTGAGGTACAAGTGGCTACCAGCAACAGAGCTCTCTCGGTAGTGCCCCCCCACAACTGTAAAAGGCCTCCCCTCTGCCTTTTAATGTCATTCCATTTGGAGAGACCAGGGAGACTCAAGTTCGAATCTACACTCATTCATGAAGCTCCACAGGCAATTCTGAACCAGCAATATCCACCTCTCTCTCTCTTTCTGCCTAATCTACTTCAAAGGGTTCTTGTGAAGTGCCAGGGCAGGGTACCATTTAACTGAGACCTGGGAGACTAGAGTTCAGATCCTCATGCAGTCACAAAACTTGGGAGAGGGCCTTGAAGGAAGTCCCTGCCTCTCGGCCTAACCTACCTCATGGGGTTGTTGTGACACTAAAATGGAGCTGGGGAAGGGAGGGAGGAAAAAAGGTGGGATGCAAATGCAATAAGAGAGATAAAATGGAGGCAGAAGGAAGGTAACAATGTGAAATCTAATCCTAACCTGAAAAGAGCAAACTAGGGTTCGTCGTTTTATCTTTTTGAGGGTTGTTGGTTTTTTTACAGTCTAGCGGTGTATAAATTTTATGAATTAAGTAAATCTAATGCAAGTTTAATAAACAAAAAATAATATAATTTTAATAATAATAATAAATGAAAGCTCAAGACAAGTCATGCTTATAGGGAGCCCCGCCCTAACCCCGCAAGGCCCCTCCCACCTTTCCCAGGCCCCACCCCTCCAGGACAAGCCCCGCCCCTCCGGCGCCCCCTAGCAGCCACTCACGAGGGCGGTTCTTGCGGAGGGAGTCGAGGCGCTGCCGGAGGGCGGCGGCGCGCTCCTCGTGACGGTCCGCGGCCTCCGCCCTTCCAGTGCCGAAGCTGCACCGCCGCCCGGCCATGGCCGCAGGGGCGGGGCTTCTTCTCAGCCGTTGCTCCGCGGGAGGTCCTGCCTCGCGCTCCGCCACGATGGTGCCCGGCGGCGGCGGCGGCCTCGCCTCATCTCCCTCCTGGCTGCTTCCATTCTGCAGCGGCTCCATCCGCTGCGCAGCTGCGGCCCCATCCGCCGCGGAAACGGCGAGCACTGCGCTTGCGCTGAACGCCTTCTCCGCCGCCGCCTCCCCTCTGCGAAACCGGGAGGCGGGGAGAAGCAACCGCTTTCCAATCAGAGCTTTCCTTGCGCGGAGCGACGGACGAAGCTGTCCAATGCGGCTTTGCGAACGGTTTAAAGGGGTGGACGCTAAAAAGAGAGAACCAAATCCCTCCAATGAATGGCAAGGGAGAACGAATCCCGCCAATGAAACGCCGCCGATTTAAGGAGCCAACCCTCCTCCCCACACGCACACAAATACAGGTACAACGGGCCTCAAGAGGCGGGACGTGTAACGGAATCGTCGTAGCCAACCGGCTCCTCCGGAAGGGAGAGCGACGGGCCTATCCTCCACTGAGAAAGAAGGGTTGTCGACAAAAGGGCGGAGCTAGCGGACGAATGGCACGTCGGGTAGCCATGACTACCCAGCAGGGAGAGATTGGGTGCGGGGGAGGCGAGGGGGGGAGAGAAAGAGATGTTCATATTTCAAGTGAGGAAATTGACGAAAAGGAAAAGAAACATCAAAGAGTGTGGGGGGGAAAGCACTTGACAACGTTATCCCAGTAAAACATGCAGCAACGCTAGGTAGCGCATTCAGACGTGCACATGAGGTGGTGGTTTCACGTGTATTATGGTTTATATCGCACTTTTCATCATCAATGAGCTCAAGGGCGGCATGCAGCATTGCCCCCTTCCCACTTCATCCTCACACCAGCCCTGTGAGGTAGGCTATCTTGCCACCTCAGTACCTAATGAAACAGTTCCCGCTACCCATATGTACCTGGAGGGGACCTGCCCTAATGTCGAGGTAGGGAGTTCCAAAGGGCAGGTGCAACTACACTGGGAGTGCATTATGTAGCACTTGTGAAAGCACACACTATGCAGATCAAAGAAGCTGAATGGGCACTTGTGGGGCAGCTTCCTGTGTTCCATCCCAGACCTTTGAGCAAAATTTAAAAGGAGTGATCATCCATAGAAATGATCCCATTCCCTTATAGGAATGTTGTTGCTTATTCAAATCCTCTTTCCTTATTTAGGGAGAGAGAAAAAAAAAGTGAAGGCTGACTGCTTTCCTTAACCAGGCCTGCAACTTGCTTCTTCCCACGTGTGTTGAAAACGAAAGAAGGGCCTTGTGGCATTTGCCTCTTCGGGGGATTGGTACAAATATTTTGCAAGAAACCATTTCCCCAACCATTTCCGGTCTGCTAGCATCTGGATAAATCGCTCCGAAGGACTTGAAGAATTGTGCAAAGGAGGGGGAAAATAAATTGTGGGTGTGCCTTGCAGAATTGTGTAATATAGCTTTTAGAAATATGAATTTACAAAACTATTGAAAAATAAGAGAAGGTGGAAGAGATACCTTGTGTAAATTTGCAACATCAAGCTGAAAATATTGATATGATTATCACATTTATTTTTCTAATTACTAGCTCTGTTCCTGTGCTCTGAATAGTAGTCCATTCCACAGACATCTAGGACCTAAATCTTTAACCACCGCTAGTCTTCATTACAGGAAAACCATTAGCGGCTTAAATTTCTGTATGTTGGCCTGCACCATTATACACATATGTCTGCATTGTTCAGCTTATATTGGTCCAGAAGATTCATTTATTTCATTGGTTTCCTTTGGCACGCTTCGGCAGCACATATACTAAAATTGGAACAATACAGAGATTAGGTTTCCTTTACCACACAGCCATTTTTTATTGCCTGACTATGCATGTTTGCTCAGAAGGAAATCCCACAGTGTTTCAGCAAGGCTTTTTCACTGCTGTGCCCCTAATGATGCAATCCTACACGTGCTTAGATGGCAGTACATTCCATTGATTCATACTGGGTATTATTATATTATATTATAAATTAATATAAATTATTATTATTATATTGGGAAATAGGATAAAATAGATTTGAAAAGAGCTTTCCTAAGTTAGAGCTGCCATATGCCCGAGTTTTCCTGGACACATCCGTGAATCGGGCTACAAAATGGCACCCGGGCGGATTTTTGCTGAATGGGCAAAATATCCGGGGAAACCAGGGTGTATGGCAAGTAGGGTGATTTTTTTTCTGTTTTAAAAAAATGCTTTAAAAATTAAAAATCCAAGAAAAGCCCCCCAAAATGTGTTTTTGGGGGGCGGGATTTCCAGATTTTCACTTTGGGGAATATGGCAACTCTATGTACTAAATATCTTTTCTTGAATTAAGAGAGAGCAAGCAGACATTCTGAAATATAGTCTTGAAAATGCATGTTGCTGCCTCACTGACAGATTTTAACTCACCCACCCCTCCCATATTTCATGAATGTCCCTGCATAGATGTGCCCGTTAAGCTACTGACCCACTTACATAGATTATTTGGAATCACCAAAACATTAGCTGAAACCTTCTGACTTGCTGCTTTTTCTTTTTCCCCTCCCTGGCAATGCCATTCAGTTTCCAAGAGTGCTGGTCTATCAGAGTCAGTATTTGTCTTGGAAGCCCGTTAACTGGGTCATTGTCTGGTTGTGCCGCTGATAAAATTACAAAAGTGGGTCACCCAATAAATAATAATACTAATAATAAATGCAGGAGCAGGCGTCTAAGAAACTGCAGGTTCAACTCACAAAACACACCCTGAGCTGTAACTAAACAACAACCCCCCCTGCAGCCTGCTGAAATGTAACGTTCGGCTTTGCATTAGAATTCCAAACCATCTTGCAGAGATGCAACTGCCCAGTGTGAAACAGGAACCCCATAAAAAAAGGAAATAGTATCTAGTCTCTGCTTGATGATTTTCATCATTCTCCAACTTCCTACTCAAGACATGTAGAATGTTGCTTTAAAATGAATTGTTTATTGCTGATTTTTACTTTGTTTTGAATGATTGTTTTTCACTGGTAATGTTGTTTTATTATCTTTGTAAACTGGTTTGAGGTTTTTGTTTTACAATCGAGGAGTATATAAATTTTATGCAATAAATAAATTCACAGCTAGCATCATCGCCCCAGTTCTGGAATTCCTTCTCAATTACACCGCTGGTCCTTAAAAGTTCTACAGAGAATGCACTGCCTGGTAAAATCTCAGATATATATTGAAATAAAAGATGGCTGAATAAATTTGAGGGCAGGACTTCAGTGCCCTACAGAGTTCCTTGTGTCTCACTAAAGGACTTAAAAATGGAAAGCGTAATGCTGGTGGTCAACAAAGAGGTTTAAAGACTCAAGTCAAGGCAAATCTTAAAAATAAAAGTAGTATAAACACTGACTGGGAAACACTGGTCTGTGAGCTCTCCAATTGGAGAACAGCCTTTACCAAAGGTGTCATGGGCTTTGAAGACTCTCGAACTCAGGATGCGAGGGAGAAATGTGCTAAGAGGAAGGCACGCTTGGCAAACCCTCACCATGATCAACTCCCACCCGGAAACCTATGTCCCCACTGTGGAAGGACGTGTGGATCCAGAAATGGCCTCCACAGTCACTTATGGACTCATTGTTAAAACCGTGTTTATAGAAGACAATTTTACTCTGCTGAGTGATCGCCAAAGAAGAAAAGCAAAAGCAGAATTGATGTTAACCAGTTACACCTTTATTGTATAGTCTGAGCCTTTTTGTGCACTGCTTAGAGAACAGGGTGTTAAATGGTATATCATTTGTTGAAATAAATGAACGAACGCTTGTGGGAACAGCAAGCGTGGATTCAGGACTTGGTTCTTTTACTGATCAGATTCCCAAACTGAGCATCTGTTCAAAGGCATCCTTTTTCTCGGCTCTTGCCGTAGGATCTGGCCAGCTGGCTGAGCCACCATTTTGTAACCAGCTCTGGCTAATGGACTTTAGGGATGTAGGTTTTTTTAAAAAAAAAATCTCACAAGATCTCACAAGGATGAAGTTGTCGCAGGAACAATACGAATAGGCCTGACCCGGTATGAGGCAGCTATTTTACTAGGTCTTAGCCACTACGGAACATTAATTGCATTTTTAAGAAGGCATCTGGTGCAGCCCAAACCATCAGAAGGACAGATCCATTGATATCACCTGGAAAGACTTTCCATAGAATGCTACCTGCAAAAAGAATTAGGATGGAATTGCTCATGTGACTCCCGCTTACAAGCCTTTTCCTGGGAAAAGCAGAAATCCAACCGGACGAAAAGTTCAGAGAAGAGCACTTCTTTGCAACTGCCACCTTGGGAAGAATTCCAAAAGCACGCAGAGAGAGGGAGACACGCTTATATTTATTTTATTAACCAAAAGTCTTAGTAGAACAAAAGACCCCTAAGCAATTTAGCAAGGCAGTCTAAAATATTCATTGAAAACACCAACGGAAACATTAAAAAGAAACAACATAAAAAACAAATACAAAATAAAATCAGTAATTAAAAAAACCCACACAAATTACACCTGCTAAAATGTCGAGCCTGGGTAGGCTTCCCAGATCAAATAGGCTTTTAGCAGGCATTAAAAGCAGTACGGTGGAGGCACTCGCCCAATATCAATGGGCGGGGAGTTCTGAAGGCTCGGCTCGGCCACACTGAACATAGCTGCCAAGTTTTCGCTTTTCTCGTGAGGAAGCCTATTCAGCATAAGGGAAAATCCCTGTAAAAAAGGGATAACTTAGCAGCTATGCACACTGAAGGACCGATTTCTTGCCTGCAAGAAACTAATCTTATGTAGTAGCACTTATAGAAGTGGCAGTTCTGCACATCTAAGCAGTCAAGCGGGCACATATTCTGCTGCAAGCTAGAATCGAGGCCCTGAACGACAGGGCCACGCCGGCGTCCTGTATTTCATTTTGGTATTGTGATAGGTATTTTGTGTTTTCCATTTTGTACTTCTATGCTCTTTGGATGAAGGGCAATAAGTTTAACTGCTAGGTTGGCAGGAGCTGGGACCGAGCAACAGGAGCTCACCCCGTTGTAGGGATTCGAACCGCCGACCTTCTGATCGGCAAGCCCTAGGCTCAGTGGTTGAGACCACAGCGCCACCCGCATCCCTGTTAGCTTGTTGTTGTTTAGTCGTTTAGTCGTGTCCGACTCTTCGTGACCCCATGGACCAGAGCACGCCAGGCACTCCTGTCTTCCACTGCCTCCCGCAGTTTGGTCAAACTCATGTTCGTAGCTTCGAGAACACTGTCCAACCATCTTGTCCTCTGTCGTCCCCTTCTCCTAGTGCCCTCAATCTTTCCCAACATCAGGGTCTTTTCCAAAGATTCCTCTCTTCTCATGAGGTGGCCAAAGTATTGGAGCCTCAGCTTCACGATCTGTCCTTCCAGGGAACACTCAGGGCTGATTTCCTTCAGAATGGATAGGTTTGATCTTCTTGCAGTCCATGGGACTCTCAAGAGTCTCCTCCAGCACCATAATTCAAAAGCATCAATTCTTCGGCGATCAGCCTTCTTTATGGTCCAGCTCTCACTTCCATATATCACGACTGGGAAAACCATAGCTTTAACTATACGGGCCTTTGTCGGCAAGGTGATGTCTCTGCTTTTTAAGATGCTGTCTAGGTTTGTCATTGCTTTTCTCCCAAGAAGCAGGCGTCTTTTAATTTCGTGACTGCTGTCACCATCTGCAGTGATCAAGGAGCCCAAGAAAGTAAAATCTCTCACTGCCTCCATTTCTTCCCCTTCTATTTGCCAGGAGGTGATGGGACCAGTGGCCATGATCTTGGTTTTTTTGATGTTGAGCTTCAGACCATATTTTGCGCTCTCCTCTTTCACCCTCATTAAAAGGTTCTTTAATTCCTCCTCGCTTTCTGCCATCAAGGTTGTGTCATCTGCATATCTGAGGTTGTTGATATTTCTTCCAGCAATATTAATTCCGGCTTGGGATTCATCTAGTCCAGCCTTTCGCATGATGAATTCTGCATATAAGTTAAATAAGCAGGGAGACAATATACAACCTTGTCGTACTCCTTTCCCAATTTTGAACCAATCAGTTGCTCCATATCCAGTTCTAACTGTAGCTTCTTGTCCCACATAGAGATTTCTCAGGAGACAGATGAGGTGATCAGGCACTCCCATTTCTTTAAGAACTTGCCATAGTTTGCTGTGGTCGACACAGTCAAAGGCTTTTGCATACTCGATGAAGCAGAAGTAGACGTTTTTCTGGAACTCTCTAGCTTTCTCCATAATCCAGCGCATGTTTGCTATTTGGTCTCTGGTTCCTCTGCCCTTTCAAAATCCAGCTTGCACTTCTGGGAGTTCGCGGTCCACATACTGCCTAAGCCTGCCTTGTAGAATTTTAAGCATAACCTTGCTAGCATGTGAAATGAGTGCAATTGTGCGGTAGTTGGAGCATTCTTTGGCACTGCCCTTCTTTGGAATTGGGATGTAGACTGATCTTCTCCAATCCTCTGGCCATTGCTGAGTTTTCCAAACTTGCTGGCATATTGGGTGTAGCACCTTAACAGCATCATCTTTTAAAATTTTAAATAGTTCAGCTGGAATATCATCACTTCCACTGGCCTTGTTATTAGCAGTGCTTTCTAAGGCCCATTTGACTTCACTCTCCAAGATGTCTGGCTCAACTTATTGCCCTGTTAGCTTACTTTGCCCAATGTGTGTCCACTGCTCCACTTTGATCTGTGGAATGGGCACTTTTATAAGTGCCACAGGTTCGTTCCACACTTTTGGTCTTTTAGTATGGCAGCACCTGCCTTCTGTACCTCCCTGCCTATTAATGCCAGGAAGGTGCCTTCATTGTACACACACACAAATTGTATTTATTGTTACTATTATTGAATGCTTTATACCATTTTATACAAACCGCTTTAGAGTAGGGCTGGGCGGTATCTGGTTTTCAACATCGCGATATATCGCCAGCTAAACATCACGATAGACCGATACATCACAATGTCTGAAAAGGATGGAGCTATGTAGAGGCATTGGCTGGCTTCACAGTCTCTCCCACATTGTGATTTTGGGATAGCACACGTACAGAGAGACGTCATGATTCGCAAAATATTGCCAGGTCAAAAATTAAGAAACCGATACAGTGGAACCTCGGCTCCCGAACGCCTTGGGAGCCAAATGTTCTGACTCCTGAATGAAACCCAGAAGTAATTTTTCCGGTTTTTGGACATTCTTTGGAAGCCAAACGCCCGGCGCGGCTTCCATGGCTTCTGATTGGCTGCAGGAAGCTGCTGCAGCCAATCAGACGCCATGCCTTGGTTCTCAAACTGTTTTGGGAATCAAAGACTCCCAGAACGGATTAAGTTCAGGAACCAAGGTTCCATTGTAGTGTGATATGGACTTGAAACCAGGTTTGGACTATATTATCGATGCATTGCCCAGTCCTACTTCAGAGGATTTTAAAATCAAGTGGTACATTAATATTGCAACATAAAAAATGCATTACGCCTGCCTGCTTCTTCTCACCGATTTTGCTTGCTGCTCTGCGGAGCCAGAGCACGGCCACCCTGACTAGTGGCCATCGATGGCCCTCTCCTCCTTCATGAATTTGCCTACTACTCTTGTAAAGCCACCCATATCAGGGGCCACCCCTGGGAGTGGGTTACATGTGCTGCATCAAGAGAAGCCCCGTTCTCTTAAGAGGTATGCAAAGGAAGCGTGCAGGAAGGCAACTGGTGAACGGCGAATAGCTTCCTCCCGCGGAGGAAGTGGATTAAAACAGAAGCAAAGCTCTGCGTGTGAGTGTGTTTGCATAGAATGCAAGTGGAGGGGCTACCTGTCGGGGGCAGAACCATCACCAAAATTGGGACACACGTGTTGCTCTGTCTCTTGCTTTTATACAGTAGGTAACAAAGCCGCTAGCAAGGCAGAGATATCTATTCGCACACGGACCTTCCCCCATCGATTACCCATCCAAAGGCATTGTTATTCTAGTTCAAGGACACATTCCAGACATGAAAGAGCATTCAATGAGGGTGCAGAAGAGGGTTGACAGTCCTTATGGGTCACATAAAGAGGTCCTGGGGGTCATATTTGGCCTAGGAGTCAACGTTTGATATAGAGGCACTGGGTGAGGAGGGATGGCGATCTCAACGCTTGCCCAGGAAGGAATTGATCTATTTAGCTGGACAGAAACTCTCCTTTCTTTTCTTGCTTCCCTCCCCAGATTCCTATTTCTTCTTGTAAAGTGCAAAAGCCACGACCGCCACCGCCACGGCACACCCTGCGAGGAGCCACGTATAACTGCGTGAAGTCCACGGTCCATCGCCTCTCTCGCTGGGGAGGGAATCCCTCGCACTTTTAAAGCGGGGCCTGGCACTTTTGACTGGCTGCCGCCTGTCCTCTGAAATGGGCAAGGCACCCGGAGATTGTTCGCCAGGGCTGCCAAGCAAACCAGGGGCTCCTTCAAGATCCACACTAGGGCTCTGCTCCATTTTGAAGGTGAAGGTTCGGATGGAACCATCGCCACCCTGGTGGTTGCCGCGTGAAAGCTGACGGGAAGCGTCGCGGACTCCATCCCTGCCCAGAACAGCGACATCGGCTGGACCAGAGCGTCTCTCTTCGGACGAGCTGGGATGGCTGATCATCAAAGAGTCGCTGCCCAGAGAAAAACCACTGACACGAAGCCTGTCTGACCTCCCTGAATACGCAGGATCAGTCTCTTTTTCACTCAGCTGCTGATCGTGTGATCCCACTGTGTTTACATCATTCTGTTCTAAACGCAGAACGCCCGGTTTGCAGGGTTCGTCGTCGTCGTGATTGGTAGAGAAGACATCGCGATCTCTGGGACGGCGAAAGACTTTGTTCGTACTCGGCCTTGAATCCGCGGCATTTCCACTCACAGCAGAGGGCTGGATCATCTGCAGGAGACAAGAAAATAGGTAAGAAAAACACACTTCTTTGCCTGCCTTCCTGTCCATCCCCCTCCACCGGTAATTCCCCCTTCAGTACTTATCCCACAAGAGTTCGATAATTCCTGCATTGCAGGGGCTTGGACTAGAGGACCCCCCGGGTCCCTTGCAACTCTATGATTCCATGCATTCAGATGCAGAGCACAAGATTTGTAGCACGTGGCTGGGACAGTCCAATCAGATTAATAATAACAATAATAATGTGCAACCCCTGGCTTCTTCAGTGGAAGCATCTCAGAAACCAGGGCCTCTAGAGCAGGGAGAAGCAAAGGGATGCCCTCCAGGTATTTTTTGAAGCTGCCACTAGTGCAGAACGCAGGGGCCAGACGGCTTGCGGGAGCAGATTACTGGCAACATGTTAGGAGAGGTGGGGCGCTTCTGGTGACATCCCACGCCCGAGCCTTCCGGGAGGGGATCGGCTGCAAAGTGATGGAGACGGGTTGTTGCTCTGAAAACCAACAACCTTGGGGAGCTGCTGCCGGCCAGAGCGGGCTAGGTGCTCAAATGGGAGCGATGGGCTCCTCGTTTCCCAATTTCCCCAGCCTTTCACTTTTTCGTTCCCCGTGACTGCAACAACACGGCTGCAAGCTCCGCACCCCCAGAAGCGTGGACCAGCTTACCTGCTCTGGCGCCACCTGGTAGGCGGCTGTGTCAGTCAAACCTCCACCCTGAATGGGAGTTTTAAAGGTGTCGCTTGGAGCAGCCGAAAGCCGGGGAGGCGAGTTAGGTGGGATCACGGCGGTGGAGGAGGAACCGTCAAAGTTGGAAGGCGGAGGTCGGCTCTGCCCTAAAGGTGGAGTGCTGGGCATGGAGTGAGTCTGTCCTCTGTCTGAAGGGCTAATGAGGAGCTGGGAGCTGCCAGAAGGAGGGCTGTCAAGAAAATCTGCATTTGAGAAGACTGGCGCAGCAACCTTCACAGGAATGCGGGGACCTGCATGGGAAGAACGCATGCAATTACTGAATGGCACATGGGATGCTGTCCATCAGTGTGGATAAAAATCAATGATTTAAAAATAATAATAATTTTTAAAAATCAGATTTTTTTTTTTATTTAAATCGATTTTTTGGATTTAAATTGGATTTTTAAAATAAAATGCTTTGGGAGAAAAAAATCTTTCTAAAGATAGTGTTCTATTTAAGTTACATTATAGTCCAAAGGCTATTCATCAGGAAATAAGGATTTGTTTAAAGTGTTTCATGTGTGCTAAAACTCAGTCTGTTTTTTTAAAAAAACAACAGCAACAACCGTTTAACCACGTCAGTTAACAAACATGGATACATATGCTATAATGCTATTGTTTTAGTTAAATAAATTGTTTAAATTGTTCTTAAGGAAATGATTATATTTCTCCTTCCAATAAAGTACAGCAGAAAAAGTCTCACGCACTAATACCCCACCCAGTTATATTTTATCTGGAATGGATTTTAGGAACCAAAAGACTTCTTCTGTGCAGCCTGAGCCAGGAACAGTGAATGACTAGTTATAACTAATTGTTGTTTATTGTCTTTGCTTACCCCACCACTGCTCTGCTCACAGTTCTGAAGAATATTCTCATGTTATGAATGATCTGTGTCATCATTGAGAAAAAGAGGTAAGAATAAGCCGATACAGTGGTACCTTGGTTCTCAAACTTAATCCATTCCAGAAGCCTGTTCCAAAATCAAAGCCTTCCAAAACCAAGGCATAGAAAATAATGCAGAATGGATCAATCCGTTCCAGACTTTAAAAAACAACCCCTAAAACAAGCAATTTAACATGAATTTCGCTATCTAACAAGACCATTCATCCATAAAATGAAAGCCATGAACAATGTACAGCAGTCACACTATCAACCAATCAATCAATCAATCAGTAGGTGAACTGGGTTCCACACAGTCACACACACACAAAAAGAAAAGCCACAAAATAAATAGCAAAATAGACAGACCTCAGCGTAACACTCAAAACCTAAGTGTGGCGCTCAAATCGGAAGCGTAACACTCAAAACGGAGCACATTTGGCTTCCAAAACAAGTTTGCAAACCGGAACACTTACTTCCAGGTTTGCAGCATTCGGGTTCCAAGTTGTTCGACTACTAAACCGTTCGAGAACCAAGGTACCACTGTATATCTGGATCAAGTGTCTTTTCTTCTTCAAGCTCTGAAAGCTCTTAACCTGGCTCAAGGTTGTCTTCTGAACTAGTCAGACGTTTAACTGTGAATCAATCAGTCAGTCAACTGTTTGGAAAAAAAAAATACAACTTTCGAGCCGCCTTGTCCCCAAATAACAACTAGACATTCCGTTAGGCAACGGCAACCTTGGTTTAAGGAGACATTTGGCACCGGGCTTATGTATCCGAGTTTCCAATGCTGGCGTTAGGAGGCTTCTATTCCCCTCGCAGAGCTACAGTTCCCAGAGCAGCTTTATCAACCAATGCTTCTTCCCAGAAAAGTCCAATATAGCCACTTGCTCTGCCTATCGCAGTGCTGCCTCCACGTGACTGGCAGTGGCTCTTCCAGGAGGTTCAGGCAGGAATGCAAAGGGTTAAAATTGGGACCTTCTGCATGCCAAGGAGGCATCCGTTCCTTTCCCAGGGTTCCCTAGCTAAGCAGCTCTGCAATGGTTGGCACCAGCCAGTTAGCCCAGAAGACGGTTGTGAGTCTCTGGGCTAAAGACATTGGTTATAATAGACCAGGCATCCCCAAACTTCAGCCCTCCAGATGTTTTGGACTACAATTCCCATTATCCCTGACCACTGGTCCTGTTAGGTAGGGATCATGGGAGTTGTAGGCCAAAACATCTGGAGGGCCGCAGTTTGGGGATGCCTGTAATAGACAGTTAGAACAGGCATAGGCAAACACAGCCCTCCAGATGTTTTGGGAGTACAACTCCCATCATCCCTAGCTAACAGGACCAGTGGTCAGGAATGATGGGAACTGTAGTCCCAAAACATCTGGAGGGCCGAGTTTGCCTATGCCTGAGTTAGAAGAATGCGAGAGGTTATGGAAGGAAGGTATTAACTTTACTGCATGCAGTATGCTTAAAGAAAATGTTATGAAAATGATGTATAGGTAGTATTTAACACCAGTTAAATTGGCTAAAATGTATAGAACAAAAGATGATTGTTGGAAATGAAAGGAAAAGGAGGGTACTTTTTACCACATGTGGTGGACATGTAAAGAGGCAAAAGCTTTCTGGAAAATGATAAATAATGAGTTAAAGAAAATGTTTAAAAACACTTTTGTTAAAAAGCAGAAGCTTTCCTATTGTGTATTGTGGGTAAAAAGATACTGAGACAAGATAAAAAATTGTTCTTATATGCAACAACTGCAGCAAGAATTTTATTAGCCCAGAAATGGAAACAGAATGAAGTACCAACAAAATAAGAAAAAAATGGTGGACTTTGCAGAACTGGCGAAACTGACGGGAAGAATCCGGAGCCAGTGAGATCCAGTATTCCAAAAGGACTGGAACAAATTTATATTATACGGTAATCGAAAGACAACTATAAGGAATTAACATCATTAGCAGGGTTATCTGAAGATTTGTAAGATGAACTAGTTAACTATTCAGGTTGAGTAATTTCTTAAGTAGTAATATAATGAGAATAGGAAAAGAAGTGAAATGCAAAAAAGTAAAATTTAATTTTGTAAACAATTAGGTGGGAGGGAGGGAAGTCGTTTAGGCTCTGTTGAGCCAAGAGAGTTAATAAGAAGATACAAAGTTATGTATTGTGATTATATGTGAAATCAATAAAAATCTCTTAAAAAAAAAAGAGGGTTGTGAGTCTGGATCACAGCAATTTATGCAATTTTTGCCGCGTGGGACTGAAACCGTACCACGTCCTTACCTCTTCCCTGGCCGTTTCCAGGAAGGCGATCTGTTGGGCTCGCTCCAAACCCCACTGGGGCAGAGGAGGCAATGTTGCGGCCTACGTCCTCTGGACCGTCCAGCACATCCTCGTTCTGATAGCCCCGCAAGGCCTGGATCTTCTGCTCCCTCAGAGATGCTTTGCCTTGACCCCCCGAAGCCAGTGGGGAGCTGCTGTCAGGAGAGGAGTAGTAATCTTCCACTGGCTGGTTCCCAGGCATTCCGGCATCAGGAGGCGTAGCCAGCCCTGGGAAAACAGCACTGTCTACGGGGCGAGCCCTGTTCCCAAAATAGCCATTCTTCACGCAAACGGGACGGGACTGGCGGCTGTCCCAGTTCTGCACCGAAGGACCCGCGTCGGGCCTTGAGGACGCTGGTGTGTTGCTTGGCAAAACCTCCTCAGGCGCCTCTCCAAGGCGGCCTCGACTCGGAGTGGCTCGGGCATCCTCAGCGGGAGCAGCTACGACATTGCTCTGGGGAGGCGTGGAAGGGCCTCCATTTCTGGCACTGCCTTTGGCCTGAAAAAAACAAATCATAGAATCATGGAATTGTATAGTTTGAAGGGACCCCCAAGGGTCTTCTAGCCTGGCCCCTCAGAATGCAGGGATCTCAGGTAAAGCATCCATGACAGATGGCCATCCAACCTCTGCTTCGAACCCTCCAAGGAAGTAGAGTCCACCTCCTTCCATCTCATGGTCAAACAGCTCTTACTGTCAGAAAGGTATTCGGAATCTCCTTCCTTGTAACTTGAAGCCATTGGTCCAGGTCCTACCTTCCAGGGCAGGAGAAAACAAGCTTGCTCCATGTGACAGCCCTTGAGATATTTGAAGATGGCTATCGCCTCTCCTCTCAGTCTCCTCTTTTCCAGGCTAAACACAACCAGCTCCTTCCATCATTCCTCATAAGGTTTGGTTTCCAGACCCCTGGTCACATTGGTCGCCCTTCTATGCACACCTTCCAGCTTGATAGCACCCTTCTTAAATTGCGCTGCCCAGAATTGGGCACAGGTCCTGAATGGGATAACTGCGCCCTTGAAGGACCAGGTGCGCAGCCTGAGAGTCATTTTGGACTCACAGCTGTCCATGGAGGCACAGGTTAATTCTGTGTCCTGGGCGGCTGTCTACCAGCTCCATCTGGTACACAGGCTGAGACCCTACCTGCCCGCAGACTGTCTCACCAGAGTGGTGCATGCTCTAGTTATCTCCCACTTGGACTACTGCAATGCGCTCTATGTGGGACTACCTTTGAAGTTGACCCGGAAACTGCAATTAATCCAGAATGCGGCAGCTAGACTGGTGACTGGGAGCGGCCGCCGAGACCACATAACACCGGTCCTAAGAGACCTACATTGGCTCCCAGTACGTTTCCGAGCACAATTCAAAGTGTTGGTGCTGACCTTTAAAGCCCTAAACGGCCTCGGTCCTATAGACCTGAAGGAGCGTCTCCACCCCCATTGTTCAGCCCGGACACTGAGATCCAGCGCCAAGGGCCTTCTGGCAGTTCCCTCACTGCGAGAAGCAAAACTACAGGGAACCAGGCAGAGGGCCTTCTCGGTAGTGGCGCCCGCCCTGTGGAACGCCCTTCCATCGGAGGTCAAGGAGATAAACAACTACCTGACATTTAGAAA
Source organism: Zootoca vivipara (assembly GCF_963506605.1). NCBI lineage: Eukaryota > Metazoa > Chordata > Lepidosauria > Squamata > Lacertidae > Zootoca > Zootoca vivipara. The sequence continues at coordinate 6,341,833 of NC_083284.1, read as the reverse complement.
ACACCTAAAGGCAGCCCTGTTTAGGGAAGCTTTTGATCTGTGATATTTTAATGTATTTTGGTATTTGTAGGAAGCCGTCCAGAGTGGCGGGGGAAACCCAAGCCAGATGGGCGGGGTATAAATAATAAATAATAATAAATTGATGTTTATTATTATTTATTATTTATACCCCGCCCATCTGGCTGGGTTTCCCCCGCAATAAATAATAATAATAAAAGTATTCCAGGTGTGGTCTGGCCAAGGCCTTCCCTTGATTTGGACACTATTTGGACAAATCATGTTAGACAACTGTGGGGGTGAGGCAACAGCAGGAGCTGAGGACCTGTGGACGGGTTTCCCCAGGTGCACCCGTAGAATTCTTCATCAGCGCAGTGGAAGAATATAGAATTGCTTCATTAACCCATCTTTTTTCCTAATAGATATATATGAAAATGACAAACGCTGGACTAGATGACCCTTGGTGTCCCTTCCAACTCTATGATTCTATGAAAGGCATGGGAAGAGAAACCAGTCTTAGGCTTTACCTCAGGGCTCCGAGGGAGATGTTCAGTTTCTTGAACAGGAGTGCTGTAATCAGGCACGTCTTCAGAGGCTGCGTTTGTGGCAAAGTAGGATGGGTCTGAGATGCCTGTGGGCAACGGAGGCTGGACTCCACTATAGACTGGCAGGGGCATGTCAGAAGAGGGTGGGCTGGGATTCACAGCTGGCACCTGGGGGCTATTCACCACAGCTGGTGAGGCAGCAACTCCCGGCGCATTCCTTCGAGGAGCTGGAGGAGGACACAACCAGCAGCACAGAGGTTACTTTCTTTTTCCATTATTTCCAAATATTGATTACAGTGGTACCTCGGTTTACAAACACAATTGGTTCTGGAAGTCTGTAATTAAACTGAAGCGTACTTAACCTGAAGCGAACTTTCCCATTGAAAGTAATGGAAAGTGGATTACAGTGGTGCTTCAATTTACAAATTTAATCCGTTCCGAAGGCACCTTCGTAAGTCGAAAAATTCGTAAATCGAAAAACGCCATTGGAAACGCGATTTCCCATAGGAATGCATTGGAAACGGAAAAATTCGTAAGTCGAAGCAACCCTATCTAAAAATTCATAAGTCGAAAAATCCCTATCTAAAACCGCTGCGTTTTCCCCCCGGATGTCGAAACATTCGTAAGCGCGCGACCATTACCCCCATTCATAAGTCGAAAAATTCGGTTGTCGAGTCGTTCATAAGTCGAGGTACCACTGTAACCCGTTCCAGACAGGTCCGCGGAGTACTTAAACTGAAAATACTCAATCCGAGGCGTACTTAAACCGAGGTATGACTGTACTGAATTTTAATAACAAACAGGATTTAAAAATAAAAGAAAGAAAGAAAGAAAGAAAGAAAGAAAGAAAGAAAGAAAGAAAGAAAGAAAGAAAGAAAGAGAAAAGTTGTCAGAGTTGCCAATAAGGAATTATAGCAGGCATAGGCAACCTTGGCTCTCCAGATGTTTTGGAACTACAACTCCCATGATCCTTAGCTAACAGGGCCAGTGGTCAGGGATCATGGGAGTTGTAGTTCCAAAACATCTGGAGAGACAAGGTTGCCTATGCCTGAATTATAGGGTACAGCTATGTGATTTACAGAGTCAATAATAAAAAATCCAAGAGGAAAAGGGAGTGCGGTCTATTATTACACAGGGTTCTATGGTCTAAATCAAAACAACTGCAAATCTTTTGCCCCCGGAAAAGAAGAGCACCGGTTTACACATTCATTCATTCATTCATTCATTCATTCATTTATGAGTATTATATACTGCCCTTTTGCAAAGCTGACGATCTCCATTGCTCTTAAGAAGCAAAAAAAGATACGTTAAATGCAAAAGG